>NC_057710.1:64878212-64935888 GCF_004010195.1 Chiloscyllium plagiosum
CACTGGAGTTTCGAAGATTAAGGGGAGATCTAATAGAAACTTACAAGATAATACATGGCTTGGAAAGGGTGGACGATAGGAAATTATTTCTGTTAGGCGAGGAGACTAGGACCTGTGGACACAGCTTTAGAATTGGAGGGGGTAAATTCAGAACAGAAATGCGGAGACATTTCTTCAGCCAGAGAGTGGTGGGCCTTTGGAATTCATTGCCGCAAAGTGCAGTGGAGGCTGGGACGCTAAATGTCTTCAAGGCAGAAATTGATAAATTCTTGATGTCACAAGGAATTAAGGGCTACGGGGAGAATGCGGGTAAGTGGAGTTGAAATGCCCATCAGCCATGATTGAATGGCGGAGTGGACTCAATGGGCTGAATGGCCTTACTTCCGCTCCTATGTCGAATGGTCTTATGGTCTTATATGAATTAGGAGAGAAGTAGACTATTTGCCCCTTCAAGCCTTCTCTGCCATTCAATCAGATTATGCTTGGTCTGTTTCTGTTTATTCCCGATAATCTTCGATTCCATTATACTGCAAAACATAAGATCAGAAGTAGACCATGCAGCCCATCAAATCTGCTCTACCATTCAGTGAGATTATGGCTGACCTGATAATCCACAATTCCACTTTCCTGTCTTTTCTGTATAATCTTTGAGCTTCTTGCAGATGAAACATCTGTCAATCTCAGACATTTGCATCTTTTCATAGATCCTTGAAGGGCTATAAGACTGTTAGTTCTGACTAATGTATTATACCACTGATCTTAGCCACATTATATTTTTTAAATTTGAATTTAATACTATTGGTAACTTGCTTGGCTAACTATGAGTGGTCTATTGCCTCCCTAGAATCCTACTTTCTCACTGGGATGCATCTTTGCTGTGAGCCATGAACTATTGTACATTTTCCATTGTTCTGCTCAACCCCTTTCCCAGTCCACTCAAGCTGATTCTGCCCCCATCCCTATTTAATTACCCTTATTTAAGTTTAACATAATTGTTTCCAACCCAAGTTTCTCACTTTCAAACTGAATGCTAAATTCTGTGTTATGATCAATGATATTGGTGGATATTTTACTCTGAGGTCATTTATGAAATCTACCTCAATACCAGTTCCCAAATAGCCTGATCGCTATTCGTATCCACAACATATTGTCCTGAATGCACTCTGTGAATACTTTCTCTATTTGATTTTCCCAATCTCCTTGAAGCTGTATGATAAATGTACTTTCTTTTTTTAAATGCCCTCATTTTTCTCTTGATTTATTCTCTGTCTTACAGTGTAACTACTTACTGTGGTAAAGATTAGTTAAACCTCTACCCATGTTCTCCTCTGCAATGAATTCTCACTTTGAACCCAATTCTCAGCTATATTCACTTGGCCCTTTATCTCACATAGACAAAGTATCCACTCACGTTGACCATACTTCTTACTGAGAGTGTATGCAAAGATCTGTTTCTTATAAGGATCTGTTCAGAGTCACTTCTTAGCTCCACTAATCAGCACCTCATTTAGACAAAGAATGTCAGGTGATTAAATGCCAACTGTCACAATCAGAGACAAAAAAAAACTGTTACTATCATCCAACTGTCCCTTTTAAGGTTACTATTTTAAATTACTTGAAGGCTGTTGTCTGAATTTAACTCAAAAACTGAACTTGGAAAGATATACCAGTTGAATTCCTACCCTTGCTGATCAAACTCATCACTGTCCTAAAAGGGTGTCTCCTACGATTAAAACATGACACCTCGTTCAGGACTCAACCACACCCACTTATCCAATCTTTTCACATCCTGCTTGTCAAGTCATTCAGAATCTTATAAACTTCAATCAACTCACTGCTTGCCCTTCTAAACAGCAGTGAAAACAAGCTCAGCCTGTCCTCACAGAACAACTTGCTAATTCTCAGCATCGACAGAGTAAACTACCTCTGAACCAGCTCTGCCACCACTACCATTACGATGAACGTTAACTCTGCTTTCTTCCCACAGACGCTACCAAACCTGCTGAGTTTTGCAAGTAATTTCTGTTTTAATTTCAGATTTCCAACATCCACAGTTCTTTGTTTTATTATGTTTTTTACAACCTATCTCTATGTCATAATATTTGCTGTTATATGCTGTTCACTGTTACATTGTTTAACTGTGTTGTAAACAGAGATCCTTATAAATGTCTCCCCTAGACTGTAGCTCCCCTTTTCTCTCTCTTCATGACTTCTGTTTCTGGACTTCATTCCTGTTTCAGTTGAAGGGTTGCCAGGCCACATTGACCAGTACTTCCTTTTATTCAAGGACATCATAATTTATTCCTTTACAGTTCGGGCAAACTTTGAAAATCCTCTCCAAGCATCTTTGAAACTAATTACAGATTCACACAGATATTTGTAAAAAAATTACTAATTTTCCTTTTGTCCTGCTTCCATGTCAAAGGTCATTGCATTTTTAGATTTGGTGTCAAATTGCAATATAAGCTTATGATTGATATTTATAAGCGAGGTGTGTAATTTTCAGGCAATTGACAACCGTGTATCAGATTAAACTCAGTGGGAAAGGCGTTTTACGTATATGTAAGTTTCTGGTTCTAAAATGGTTAATTTTTGAAGTTATAAGAGTGAGCAAGAGTATACCTCTCATAAAAATAAAAATTTATTTCAGACCTGCTGTATATTTAGAGACCAATTGTACACTTGTCAACAAGTTAATGCTTCCCACTCAGATGATCCTATGATGTCATCCTTGATGACAATAAAAGATTATAAAATATGTATATTCTATAACATGTTGTAAATGACAATAATAGGTCAGTTCTATTTAATTTAAAATATTCTGATGTTTTCCCCTGGATAAGCAGTAGTGAATTACCAGTGGTGTGACTTTGTCTATCAGTGCCTTTTCTAATGTTGGCAATAATCAGCAGATTAAAATATTTCAGTAATAACCAGCAGTTGTCTGATATTGTTTTGGCTGGAATAATATTCACTGTTGATGGTTGAGCAATGGATAGGAATTCTATTGAATGAAGAGTGAAGTGTAACATTTTAAAATAATTATTTACTTCCCTTATCCAAATTCATATTGGAGCAAAGCAGTTTCAGATATATGGAGATATATGTAAGTACAATTGGATATTAGTGGCCAGATATGTGACCTGTCACCTGGCACATAAATATAACCAGTCAGACAATGCTGCCAATAACCGCACCAAATAAAACCATACGAAATAGGAACAGGAGTAGGCCATTTGTATCAAACATATCCAGCAGGTCCAGTGGACTGCATGTGCAGACTGAATATGAGATTTTAAGTGAAGCAGAGTTTTTACTATGCCAGACATACTCTATCAAATATATATTTGTTATTATATATTACTATTGTTATAAAATATGATTTCATTGGAGGAAATTCGGAGAAGTTCACGAGAATTATTCCTGGTATGGAGGGATTATGATCAAAAGTGGAACACGTTGGGACTCTACTCTCTGGAATTTAGAAGAATAAGAATGTCTCATTGAAACATGTCAGTTTCTTAAGGGCCTTTACAGGGTAAATGCTGAGAGGATATTTCCCTTCATGGGAGAGTCTAGGACCAGAGGGCACAAATTCAGAATAAAGGAATGGCAATTTAAGTTTGAGAGGGGAGACATTTTTTCTCTCTGGGAGAATTCTGAGTCTATGGAACTCCTTTCCACAGAGTTCTGTGGAGTAGAGTCCTTGCGTATATTTAAGGCTGAAATAGATAGATTCTTGATCAATAGGGGATTCAAGGGTTATGGAGAAAGAGCAGGAAAGTGGATGTGAAGAGCGTCAGATCAGTTATAATCTTATTGAATGGTGGAACAGGCTTATATCCAAATGGCCTACTCCTGTTCCTATTTCGTATGGTTTTATTTGGTGCTGTTATTGGCAGCATTGTCTGACTGGTTATATTTATGTGCCAGGTGACAGGTCACATATCAGGCCACTAATATCCAATTGTATTTACATATATCTCCATATATCTGAAACTGCTTTGCTCCAATCCAATATGAATTTGGATAAGGGAAGTAAATAATTATTTAAAAATGTTACACTTCACTCTTCATTCAATAGAATTCCTATCCATTGCTCAACCATCAACAGTGAATATTATTCCAGCCAAAACAATATCAGACAACTGCTGGTTATTACTGAAATATTTTAATCTGCTGATCACTGCCAACATTAGAAAAGGCAGTGATAGACAAAGTCACACCACTGGTAATTCACTACTGCTTATCCAGGGGAAAACATCAGAATATTTTAAATTAAATAGAACTGACCTATTATGTCATTTACAAGATATTACAGAATATACATATTTTATAATTTTTTTTACAGTCATCAAGGTGGATGACATTATAGAATCATCCGAGTGGGAAGCATTAACTTGTTGACAAGTGTACAGTTGGTCTCTAAATATACAGCAGGTCTGAAATAAGTTTTTATTAATATAAGGTTGCTTGTTGACCAAGAATTCATTACAACACCATTCATCATTCAGCTAGGGTTAATCAGATACAAACTGCTCATGCATAAGCTTGTCATTTAACACCTCTCACTCAGATATTTAAACCCTGATGACAATTGTAAAACCTTCAGAGAGGGGAATTACAGCAATTATCAGAGTGTGCACACGTGTGTTGAACAAGAACCAGCTGTGTTTATACCACACATATGCTACATAGAGTGGTGGCAGTTTATTTTCAGTGGTTTATCTGTAAGTCAGAACTATTTTTAAACAATAGATAATATCATATCCAAAGTACTTTATCATATAATTCTCAGTTGTGAGAAAGAAGTTGTTCAAATATGAAATTAAATATATTTCACATCAGAGGTCTATATTATGCAGAAGTGAAGACTGTAGCAATTACTTCAAAATATTAATAAGGAAGAGCCGATCAATCTTCTCTGAATATACATATCCGTGGCACTACTTCTGATAGTGATAGAAAATAAAGTATATATTTTCAATTTGCATATACTGCCTTTGTAATAATCCATGTACAGTATGTATTTCCTGCCTAATTTCATTGTTGGAATACGATCTGGACACATTTTTAAATTGTATTTGCATTTGTATAGGATAGGTCTCTGGATGCAGATATGAAACTGAAATGTTCCTGTAATTGAAGACAGTGTCATCATTTCTCAACCTGAGTGACTGAAGCTGTACACAAATTGAAAATATATACTTTATTTTCTATCACTATCAGAAGTAGTGCCATGGATATGTATATCCAGAGAAGATTGATCAACTCTTCCTTATTGATATTTTTAAGTTATTGCTATAGTTTTCAGTTCTGCATAATATAGACCTGTGATGTGAAATATATTTAATTTCATATTTGAACAAGTTCTTTCTCACAACTGAGAATTATATGACAAAGTACTTTGGATATGATATTATCTATTGTTTAAAATTAGTTCTGACTTGAATAGAATAGGTTCCTCAATACAAACCTCCTTCAGTCTGGGGAAAGTGATGAATGTACAGTTGACCTGAAAGAAGTTTCAAAGCATTTTTGTTCTGACAAGTTCTTCAGCTGCATGGGAAACTTCATACAGGTAAGAAATGCCCAGACCATTTTGTTAGGTGTGTCTTGAAGTGTGGCAGGTCTTCTAATGTTTATTTACTGTTCTTTAGCAATAACATTCCTGCTGTTAAAATCATGTTGTATAAAAATTGTTTTATCAACATTAACTTCTTCTATTTGACAGGAGTTAGCAGACTTGCCTCTTTGCTTAAATATATTGTTTACAGATTCCCTGTATGTTTGATATTATAAAGGGACTTGCTTATCTTACAGCTTCCTGTTCTGATGAATGGTCCAGATCCAAAATATTAAATTATCCTTTTTATTTTCCTTGCTGCTGGACCTATATGTTTGGTAGCCACTTTTAAAAAAAATTCTATTGCTTTGTATTATTGTTTCTCCAAGAAAATACAACATTCTGCACCTGGGAAGTTCTAATTCAGGTTTGGAATCTACAGTTAAAGCACACCAAAGAATGACAACATTGAATCTATAAGACACAATTGCTTTATTTTAGCAGAAAGAGACAAAATAATATGCGAACAAGGAACAAAGGTAGGCCACTCAGCCCTTCAAGTCTGCTCCACCATTTAACAAGATCATTGATGATCTAAGTCTAGCGTCACCTCTACATTCCTGCACATCCTTTACCATCTATCATCCCCTCAGTAATCAAGAATCTATCTCCCTCTGGCTTAAAAGTGAGTAAAGATTGTGCTTTTATTAACTTCTGAAAAAGAAAATTGCAAAGGCTCTAAGACAAAAAATATTTCCTCACTTCTCTTTAAATTGAGTGAGTCCTTAGTTTTATATTATGATCTCTAGTTCCAGATTCTCCCTCTGCATCTTTTCTTGATCCACCTGATCAGGTCTCCTCAGGCTTTTACATATTTCAATTATGTCAATGTACAGGAAATTGGTGAGGCCAATTTGGACTACTGAGTTCAATTCAATCTCCATGCTATAAGAAGGATGTTGTTAAACTTGAGGGGGTACAGAAAAGATTTACAAGGATGTTGCCAGGACTAAAGGGTTTTAGTTATGGAGAGTGGCTGAATAGGCTTTTTCCCTTGAATGTTGGAGGCTGAGGGGTGACCTTATAGCGGTTTGTAAAATCATGAGGGGCATGGATAGGATAAATAGCCAAGATCGTTTTCCTGGGGTGGTGGAATCCAAAACTAGAGGGCAGAGGTTGAAGGTGAGAGGAGAAAGATTTTAAAAAGGACCTGAGGGGGTAACTTTTTCATGCAGAGGTCGGTGCGTGTATGGAATGAGCTGTTAGAAGAAGTGATGGAGGTAGCAACAATTAAAATATTTAAAAGGCATCTGGATGAGTAAATGAATAGGTAGGGTTTAGAGGGATATGCGCCAAATGCTGGTAAATGGACTAAGTCAGCTTAGAATGTCTGGTCGGTACAGACGGGTTGGACCAAAGAGTCTGTTTCTGTGCTGCATGACTATGACTCTATAACTCTAAATCAGCTCTGACTATTCTTAACTCTGGAGGATATAGGCAAAAGTGAGGACTACAGATGCTGGAAATCAGAGTCTAGATTAGAGTAGTGCTAGAAAAACACAGCCGGTCAGGCAGCATCCAAGGAGCAGGAAAATCAACATTTCAGGCAAGAGCCCTTCTTCAGTTGATTTTCCTGCTCCTCAGATACTGCCTGACTGGCTGTGCTTTTCCAGCACCACTCTGGAGGATAGAGGCCTAGCCTGTCTAGCTTTTCCTCATAAGACAATTTGCTCAGGTATTAGTCTAGTAAACCTTCACTGAACTGCTTCCAATACATTAGTATCTTTCCATATGTACAGTGACCAGTGCTGAACATAGTACTCCAGATGTGGTCTCACCAATGCCCCATCTTAATTGATGCACTCATTCCTCTCACAACAAGACATAGCATTTTATTAGCTTTCCTGATTAATTTATGTATCTGTAGACTAACTTCCTATAATTTGTAAGATGCACCTAAAGGGGCAGCATGATAGCTCAATCGTTAGCACTGCTGCCTCACAGCTCCAGGGCTCTGGTTCAATTCTAGCTTTGTGTGACTATCTGTGGAGTTTGCACATTCACCCCTTGTCTGCGTGGGTATCCTCCGGCTGCTCCGGTTTCCTCCCACAATCCAAAGATGTGCAGGTCAGGTGAATTGGCCGTGCTAAATTGCCCATAGTGTTCAGGGATATGTAGATTAGGTGCATGAGTCAGGGTAAATGGAGAGTAATAGGGTAGGGGAATGGGTCTGGGTGGAATACTCTTTGGTGTGGACTTGCTGTGTCCAAGGGCCTGTTTCCACATTGTAGGGATTCTATATCTCTGTTTCTTTGAGCCCTGCAACCTCTCAGCATTTGATAACATGCTTATTTTTTATTCTTTCTGTCAAAATGAACAATTCTATACTTTCCCAAATTTTATGCCATTGATTAGATTTGGACCATTCACTTAACCTAACTATGTTCATTATGTCCTATTCACAGCAACCATACCTTTGGTCTCTTCATCCAAATCATTGATTGAAATTGTAAAGAGATGACGCTCCAGTACCAACATCTTTGGAATGCCACTTGCAACATCCTTGAAAAAGGCTCATTTAGGCCTCCTCTCTGCTTATTGTGAGCCAGCCAATCTTCTGTCTGTGACAATATATTATTCCCAACACCATGAGCTTTTAATATCTCATTGGTCAAAACCACGTCTTGTATATTCTCTGGTTAGTGCCATAACATGCTGGTCCAGGAAATTGTCACAAAAACATTTAATAAATTCCCCATGACTACAATTTCCGTCAGATTTTCCCAGTCTATATTTTAGGTAAAATCCCCCATGATAATCATTTTATCCTTTGACAAGCTCTCATTATTTTTCTCTTGATACTCTGTACCACCATATTACTGCGGGGGACCAGTACACATCTCCACATGTAACGTCTTGCCTTAATCATTCCTCATCTTTCCCTAGACTGCTTCTAGTTCCTGCTTTCCTGAAGCTAAGTCATTTTCTATCGCGCTAAACATCATCTCTAATTTGCAGACTCACACCTCCTTTCCTATGTTTCTGTCCTTACTAAATGTCACATACCTTTAAATATTCACATCCTAATTTAGATCATTCCATGGCCCCATCTCAGTAGTAACCACTAAATCATACTTATTTGTACTACAATTTCATCTGTTTGTTTTGAATGTTATGTGCATTCAAGTACAGTGGCCCAGGTTTTTTCCATTGATTATTTTTTGAAACCTCTTGTTTAATCTGCTGATTTGCCCTTAGATCTATATTCTGTGCCCCTTCCTGTCATTGTCTCTTTATCATTTCCCATCTTAGTTCCTTCCTCTGTTGCCCTTTACCCACTGTTTGATTCACCACAGCTTCTCATCTTTGGGCCCTTGCCCTCACTATGTAGTTTAAAACCGACTCTATTTCCCTGCAATTCAAATAAAAAAAATACCAGTCCCAATATGTTCCAATGGTATAGGTCTCACTTTCTCTGGTATTGGTGTCAGCACACCATGAATTGGAAATCACTTTTCCCACACCAGTCTTTCATCTGCGCATTAATCTCCCTAACCTTGTTTACACTTTGCCAATTTGCAATGGATCAGTTAATAATCCAAAGAGTTCTGCTTCCAAATTTGGTACAGACCTCCTCTTGTTGGTAATGCAGTTTTATCTATGTCATTGATATCCACATGGATGACAACAACTGGATGTTGTCTCTCCCACTACAAATTGTTCTCCAGCCCAGAGCAGAAAACCTGATCCCTAGCATTGGAAAGACCACACAGCAGCCTGGATTCACACTCTCTTGCCGCAAAGAGAAGTATCAATCCAGCTGGCTATGCTGTTCCCTACCACTGCTACATTTCAGTTGCCTTCCCATGCTTGAATGGCTTCCTGTAACATGGTGCCATAGTCATTTAGCTCATCCATGTAATAGCCTCTGCTATCATCAAAACAAGCTGGGAGAACCTCAAACTTGTTAAATAATTGCATAGGCTGACAGTCCTACACTCGTCCTCTAGGTTCCCTCACCTGTCTCATTTGTAGTCACACCCTCCTGTTCCTGACCACTGACCAGATCAGATCATTGAAAATAGAACATAGAAAAATACAGCGCAGTACAGGCCCTTTGGCCCTCGATGTTGCGCCGATCCAAGCCCACCTAACCTACACTAGCCCACTATCCTCCATATGCCTATCCAATGCCCATTTAAATGCCCACAATGAGGGAGAGTCCACCACTGCTACTGGCAGGGCATTCCATGAACTCACGACTCGCTGAGTAAAGAATCTACCCTTAACGTCTGTCCTATACCTACCACCCCTTAATTTAAAGCTATGCCCCCTCATAATAGCTGACTCCATACGTGGAAAAAGGTTCTCATGGTCAACCCTATCTAAACCCCTAATCATTATTAGAGTACTATCGAGGCACCCCTAAACCTTCTTTTCTCCAATGAAAACAACCCCAAGTGCCTCAGCCTTTCCTCATACGAACTTCCTACCATACCAGGCAACATCCTGGTAAACCTCATCTGCACCCGTTCCAGTGCCTCCACATCCTTCCAATAGTATGGCGACCAAAACTGCACACAATACTCCAGATGCGGCCGCACCAGAGTCCACCATGCATTTCCTTATGTTTGTTACTTCAGGCAAAACAATCACTTTTTCACACTTATATCAGTACTCCAAGATCATGCCATGCATTCTTGACTTTCAGCCAACCTTTTAAAAGATTGAAGGTTGATGGTGGGTGCCTGTGTATCTTCCTTGCTTGCTCCAGTGGGTGGTGGCCAAATCAGCCAATTTAGTTCCCCTTAAAAACTCACAGGCAAGGACACACATATCTTCAAGAGAAACAGTTAATTATTTAATTCTAAATACACTTTAATTTCATTGGAACTATTCCATTTACCTACCCACAAGGTGATTCTTCTCTAATTTCCATTTGATGCTTGTCACTTTTTCCCTGTCACTATTCTTTTATTCTAAGTGTGGCCTCTAATAATTACCATTATAACTGATTCAGGAACTTTGGAGAAAATCTTACTGTCTAAAGTAAACAACAAAAGGAAGCATGTTTCACATGATAAACAAACATCATTACTGTTTAATTGCAAGCGTTATCAAATTTTAATTGCTTGTTCTTTCTTACAAAAAAAATGCATAGATTTTTCTCAAATGTGGCATACTAGATTATACTTGACTTTCCTTCTTTCAAAATTATTCCAAATTCAAAGTTGACAATGACAAACTTCAAAGTTCTTTTAGGTACAGACTCAGCAGTGTTGCTGGGCTGACAGGTTTCATTAGTTTCTT
Source organism: Chiloscyllium plagiosum (assembly GCF_004010195.1). Taxonomy (NCBI): domain Eukaryota; kingdom Metazoa; phylum Chordata; class Chondrichthyes; order Orectolobiformes; family Hemiscylliidae; genus Chiloscyllium; species Chiloscyllium plagiosum. The sequence goes on from NC_057710.1 coordinate 64,889,089, forward strand.
CTGAAACAATATTTCTAATTTTTTTCACAAATTAAAACTAACCAGACTGTTTCTAATGGCTGTTATTTCAGATTGAAACCTGCTGCGCTTTTCCAGCAACACATTTCCAATTCTCTCTAAGACTTTGCCCACAACAGAAGTGAGACTCACCAGCCTATAGTTACTAGGATTATCCCTACTCCCCTTCTTGAACAAGGGAACCACATTTGCTATCCTCCAGTCTACTGGCACTATTCCTGTAGACAACGAGGACATAAAAATCAAGGCCAATGGCTCTGCAAGACTTCCTCTTGGCACAAAGCAAAAGTCTGAAGGTCAGCCTTCAGTTCATTAACACTGAACTGAAGCAGCTTGAACTTTTAACACTCACTGCAGATATGTTTGCCTTGAATTGCAATGGTATCTCTGAGCTCACACACACTGCAGCTTTGATGCACCATCTGGACTGCCATTCATAGTTCTGAATTAATTATTTAATTCTATTATTCATTTATTCATGTTGCTCTTTAAGTATGATATTAACTTTACCGCTGATATGTATACTATATTAGATCTTCAGAATAGATTAGGCTTTAACCAATTTAAAAGATTCAATATGTCCACAAGGATCTTCACCAAGTTTTATAGGTGCAACATAGAAAGCATTCTATCTGAATCTATCATGGTTTGGAATGGCAACAGCACTGCCCAGAACCATAAGAAACTACAGAGAGTTGTGAACGCAACCCAGACCATCATGCAAGCCAACCTTCCATTCATTGACTCCATCTACACTTCCCGTTGCCATGGAAAGGTAGCCAATATTATCAAAGACCCCTCCCACCCCTGTTATAATCTCTGACAACCTCTTCTGACAAAAGCTTAAACGTATGTTCCAACAGGTTCAAGAACAGCTTCTTCTCTGCTGTTAGTAGACTTTTAAATGGACTTCTCAAATTTCAAATCAAAAATTGATCCTGCTTTTTGCAGCTGTAACTTTGTATTCCTCACTCTGCTAAATCACCCTATGATCTTTGTACATTATGATCTGCTTCTACTGCATACAAAAGAAAACTTTTCATTGTACTTACGTACATGTGAGAATAATAATTCAAATCAAATCAAATCAGAGATTCTCACCACAGAGCTAGTTCCTTCTCCTTGTAGTTGAGCAAGAAATTTGAATTCAATAAAAATATGGAATGAAAAGCTAAACTAATGCAACCATATAAAAGAGAGGAATCTATTTATAACAGGAGCAGGAGCAGGTTCCTTTAGACTACTTCACCATTCATACATCGTTCACTACTGATCTCCCATCACAGGTGCACATTCCTACTATATTCCTTGATTTTCTCAGTATCCAAAATTCTATCGACCAAATTTGGAAAATCTGAACAATCACAACCATTTGACTGCAGGAAGTTCTCTGTGTCTCAGTTCTGAATGGCTGACTTTTTATTCTTAGGTCTAGTTTCCATGTCTTTGCTTTTCTAATTTTTTGAGTCCACACCCAAGCTTAGCCAATCAATCATTGTGAGCATCAATATTAAACAGATTCACATAGACAAACACAGAGAAAATAAATGTTCCAGGAGATTTATACAATGAGAGTGCTGTAAAAACTTTTCCCAAGTTTTTTTGTTGGTACAATAGCAAGTGTATGGTCCTCCCCATATCACTGGGTCTTCATCGTTCTTTTTATTATGCTGTTACCAACATAACCAGTTAAAATGTGGGTGCTCAAATCTCCTGTCCCTGGATATGTGGTATTTGAAAGTTGAAGAAAGGCATAGGGAGAAACAAATTGATACCATGCATCAATGTTTTAGAGCTGACTTAGTGGAGGTGGTATTGTGGCTCAGTGGCTAACACTGCTGCTTCACAGTGCCAGGAACCTGGGTTTGATTCCAGCCTCAGGTGACTGTCTGCATGGAGTTTGCACATTCTCCATGTGTCTCTGTGGGTTTTTCCCGGTGCTCTGGTTTCCTCCCACAGTCCAAAGATATGGGGGTTTGGTGAATTGGCTGTACTAAGTTGCCCATAGTGTTCAGGGATGTGTGGGTTAGGTGCAATGGCATGTGAAATGTAGAGTAGGGGAATAGGTCTGGGTGCAATCTCTTTGGAGGGTTGGTATGGACTTGTGAGCCAAATGGTCTGTTTCCACGTTGTAGGGATTCTCTGATACTTTCACATGTCAATTATCCCTTTGCAGTGTCTATTTGTGATAGTACAACCATCCGCACTTGAAAATGAAGCAATGTGTCCATTCACCAATAACCAATAAAAGAGTTGAGTCACATTCTTCAGGATGACTTCATGCTATACTAGAAGACAGGCACGGCCTTGCTACAGGATGGGCAGGTTATTGTCTGCAAGTCTGAGTGCTTTTGTTTTCGGCTGTCAGCAGAAACATCAAAAACATCATTCAGTCTGTAGTTTGCAATTGCATTAACCAGGTGAATGATATCGATTTGCAAAACCATGCAGTTCAATTGCATTCCCCATGGGCAAAGTGAACAACAGAAAATAATCCGAGGGTTTTTCCATGCAGCATGATAGAACTTTTCAGATTCAGTTTGTGTTTAATTCCAGGCATGCAGCACTATGTTCCCATGAACACATTGGCGGGCACATACACCTACTGCAAGTGATACCAGTTAATTTGCAGCTCTTAGGTGATGGTCTGCAAGGGTATTCAAGGAATAGTACAATGTCTGGTCCACTGATATGTTTGCAAAAGCATTGCATTTTCTATCATTGCTATTGGCAAAGTGAAATACAGGATGGGCCTTGAGAGACTGTCGGTGTGTTTTCTGCTCCACGCCATTCATCACTCCTGTGACAGCAATGCACCAGCTCTGCTAGGATACATCCCTCCAGCAGAAACATCATATAGTACATTGATATGTGAAGCAGCATTTGAGTTTGACAGGTCAAGTGTGGCTTCACTCACAACCCAGCGATATTTTCACAACATTTGGGGAGGAATTTAACGCAAATGATAGGGGTCTTATCCAATAGCTGAAGTACCAGTGAGAGCCCCACATCACTTCCTTTTGGAATGCCTCTGTTTGCCATGCTTTAGTGATCAACAGTGGGTATTCCCTGGGATCAAGGACCCCAGGGATGAAAACCCTGCCCTTGAGAGCTCCTGGACAGTCAGAGGCTGACAGCTGTCCATTGTAGGCAGTGTTTAGATTCCCTACTGTGTGGAAATAGGCCCTACAGCCCAACAAGTCCACATCGACCCTCCAGAGAGTAACCCACTCAGACCCATTTCCCTCTGACTAATGCACTTAACACTGTGGGAAATTTAGCATGCAGTGGCCCTGGGTGCAGTGGTAGTTGCCAGTAATGCATTCAACAAATGCTCAGGACCAAGCCCCAAGTAAGTGCAGGTAGAATGGATGTCATGGAATGGAGAGGGCATCAGCAGTAAGGGCAGGTGGGTGGCTGCTTCCTAATGCTTGGTCCCTCAAGAGAACTGCCCTGGGGAGCCTGCAAGCAAGTTTGCCAGAGTTTGTTTATTGGGCTGTGTGTCTGGCACATGCCCTGTTCGCCTCTGGTTGATTACCAATGGTGTCAGGATAAAGCCCTTGTTTTGACAATTTGCAGTGGAGCAGAGGTAGAAAAGGGTTGGTGGGGGGGGGGGGGGGATCCACCCTTGCATCTGATTGAATGGCTCCTGCCTTGAATCACACTTTAAACATGGACATTAAATTGCATTTACAATGTGCTATGCATTGTAATTCATGCTGTAGCCCTGCATCACTAGTGGAGTAAGGGGCATTTTCATCCTTGCACAGGTTAATCACCCTGAAATTAGGCTAACAATAGAGCAGAAAAGGAAAGGATATACTTATTCCAAGTAAAGGTACAAACCATTGATCACAATCAGCCTGGACAGATTCCTCCTTTGAAGTTAACAAGAACCACACGACTGGTCACATAAATGTGTCCCATTTACCCAGTGGATCACCAGTTGGCTGCAATTTGCACAATGCAGTCACCAGCATTCATGGCCACCTAGCTGTATTACCATGGATTCTACTCTTCTCATATGCAGTGAGCTTATTTGAGTCATCTCAAGAAAGCTATCCGGACATAATACAATGCTCTGATCAAATATACATTAATCTCCTGGAAATAGTTTGCTTTTGGAGATTTAATTTTCTGCCTTCATGTTTCCTCCTGCCTGTCTATGCCTATTTGCCATGTTCACAAAATGTTCTTGATGACCAGGTAAGATGTTCTTCCAGTGGAAAACTAAGTGAAGTAGGTGCTTGGTTATCCCAGCCCCCCAATTTCTTTCTATTGAAATGTATTCAAATGTATTCTTCTCTAATTTTACCTTATTCTAAAGAAAGGTCATTGATCAGAAATGTAAACATTGTATGGATGGAAAAGAGTTTTTAACCATGTAATTTCTTGGAAGTGAATCCAACTGTGTCATGCAGGCTGTAGTTTACTTGCTTTGTAATAGAAATTAGTGAATTTGGTGAAGCAGCCAAGCAAAGCTTTCAAGGAGATAAGAGATGGGGTTTATTATCATTTTAACTGGGAAAAGAATAACTGGCTTTGTAAGGATTAGGAGGTTTCAATTTTAGTGGTTGCCTAGCAACCGTTTCTGGCCTTAGAATTCTGTATGACAAACCCAGAAGTTAGAGTAAAGAAGCTACCCCAGAATCTGTAAGTGTGTCTCCTGCAATTCTGTTTCTTAGTAGAAATTAAATGGAACCTGATAGAGTTTCCAAGCACCAATATTTCTATTTACTTGGTAAAACGTGAGAGTGTGTGGATCTGTCCAGTCCCCAAAGACACAAATCCAAAGTTTACTGCAATCATAACTAGATCTCTGCCAACAATGTATAGCTGTCAGTAATACAGCTTCATCAACAGAAAATCCAGTTGATCTGAGAAGTCACCTCATCTTGTGCTTTGTTTCTCTATCTTTCGTACATAAGGGTAAAAAATTTCTTATTGTATGTCTTGAAGAAAAGTCTCTGCAGAGAGACTTCTTTATGTTGTGTAAAGTATGCATCTTTTAATCTTTTTTTCTTTTTAATTACAGGCAAAAATGAAAAAAATCTGTAAAACATGGAATGTGAAAGACTTGCTGAATTTTTAAAAACAATTGACTGGAACTCACTGCATGTTGCGTTTACATTGTGGCTTTGATCAAGAAGTGGAGGGTGATGTTTAAGATGCCATGATGTCATGGGTGTATGTGCAGATTAAGCTTCTCTCAGAGACAAATTGCTAATTAGTTTCGGCACTCAGGACCAGTTGTGATGAGCGGGAGTCATGAGCATGTAAACAACAACTTTTCAGACTGCAAGGAACAGCAGCTTTTTTTGTCTCTGCAGTGAAATATCCAAAATACTGAAAGATAGCTTGCTAGTCTCTCCCACCATTTGCTATAAGCTGTTGCCTCTAACCAGTGACTGAAAGATGGAACAAAAACATCTGATGTTTTCAGCAAAGAATTGAAAGAACTTGGATTTCCAGATCAGATATCAGAAGAACTTGGAAGAAGCAAACAGGATAAATTATTGAATGCTGTGGACTGGAACAACTGCAATGTGTTTCCACAGTACCTTTTCCTCAGCCAAACCATCATATTTGTTTAACTGTCTATCTCTATCTGCATTTGTGTGTTGGGTTTTAAGAGGGGGTTTAGAATTTCAGTGAGTACAGATATGAAATTACTGCGCAGAGGCGGGTATCCCATCACTAGGTCACCCTCTATTTACAAGTGCACAGTACACTGGCTGTGGCCAGCCAGTTCAGAATCAGTCCCTGAATTAAGGAGCTTCTAATCTGCTGGTTATATTGGTCAGCCAGGGCTCCCTGACTGGCCCATGCTAACAACCCCAATCAAGGATCTCATAGTCAATAAAATTGACTTGGTTCCAATCACTACAAGTTCTATATTGATTATTCATATCTTGTTTCTCTGTGGTTCAAAATGATTTCTTTGTAATAACTAAATTATTTTATTAAGTTCAGAAACATGATCAGTGGTTTTGTTGTTATGGACCAGGCCTCAAAACCTTTCAAGAAAGTAGCTCAGACCCGAACTTTGCCAGATGTTTTAAGCTGGTGTAAATAAGGTATTCCAGGGGTGATGCAGCTAGCCCAACCATTTAGTTTACACAAACAGAATTTATTTGCAAGATTACTGAAACACAAGCAAAAGAGAACAGAATACAGAATAATGTAACCTATCCGAAAACCCAATAGATTATTCCCATTTAATGATGCTGTTCCAAATACTAGTAACAATCCCCATAAATATCCCTTGGCAAAAAAATGTAAAATCAAACACAGCGTCTTACAGGAGAGATGTCACAGAGAGGGAGGATCTTTGGGTCCAGCAGCTTCAGAACTGACTGCCTGCTTTCAGTGAACATCCAGACTGCTAAAACCAAACCAAACCACAGAAAGGTTGAGTTGGGAGAACTGGCTACACCCCTTTGTACAAGCGATTTTATTTTAAAACTTGAAAGCCTTTTTACTTGAGACAGGTTCTGTTAGCTATAATCAAATTGGCTTGAAAACCCTTCAAACCTAGACCTTTCGGAATCACTGCTTTTACGACCTCTCTGAGAAAAAAGCCAAAGGCAGCATAACCTTGTAAAAGGAGCAGAATCGTCACATTGTTAGCATGAGTCTATTAGACAGGGAAACTGAGGATTTGAGTCATTTGATAAAATGTTTAAATATTGTGACAACCTAGGAGGGGGTAGGAGCTCACATATCAATGAACTTTCCCAAGGAGTTTGAGACAGTTGTGCATAGAGTCATAGAGATTTACAGCATGGAAACAGACCCTTTAGTCCAACTTGTACATGCTGACCAGATATCCTAACCTAATCTAGTCCCATTTGCTAGCACTTGGTCCAGATTGATCTAACCTCTTACTATTCATATACCCATTCAGATGCCTTTTAAATGTTGTAATTGTACAAGTCTCCACCAATTCCTCTGGCAGCTCATTCCATACACGTACCATCCTCTGTGTGAAAACGTTGCCTATTAGAATCCTTTTAAATCTTTCCCCTCTCACCCTAAACCTATGCCTAGTTAGGGAGATCCCTACCCCAGGAAAAAGACCTTGTCTATTTACCGTATTCATACCCATCATAATTTCATAAACCTCTATAAGGTCACCTTGTGGCCTCTGACGCTCCAGGGAAAACAGTCCCAGCCTATTCTGCCTCTCCCTGTAACTCAAATTCTCCAACCCTGGCAGCATCCTTGTAAATCTTTTCTGAACCATTTCAAGTTTCGCAACATCTTTTCTATAGGAGGGAGACTAGAATTGCACACAATATTCCAGACGTGGCCTAAAAAATGTCCTGCACAGCTGCAAGATAACCACCCAATCTGATACTCTAGGCTCTGTGCAATAAAGGAAAGCATACCAAATGCCTTCTTCGCCACCCTATCTACCTGTGACTCCGCTTTTAAGGAACTATAAACCTGTACTCCAAGGTCTGTTTGTTCAGCAAAAGTCCCCATGACCTTACCATTAAGTCTATAAGTCCTGCTCTGTTTTGCCTTTCCAAAGTGCAAGACCTTACATTTATCTAAATTAAACTGTCTCCCACTCCTCAGCCCATTGGCCCATCTGAGGTAACTTTCTTCACAGTCCACTACACCTCCAATTTTGGTTTCATCTGCAAACTTACTATATATACCTCATATGTTCACATCCAAATCATTTATATAAATGACAAAAACAGTGAACCTAGCACGAACTTTTGTGGCACACTACTGGCCACAGGCCTCCAATCTGAAAATCAACCCTTCACTGCCACCTTCTGTCTTTTACCTTCAAGCCATCCAGATGGCTAGTTCTCCCTCTATTCCATGAGTTCTAATCTTGCTAACCAGTCTACCTTGAGGAACCTTGTTGAACGTCTTAGTGAAGTCCATATAAATCACAACCACTGCTCTGCCTTCATCAATCCTCTTCGTTACTTCTTCAAAAAACTCATTCAAGTTCATGAGACATGACTTTCCATGCAAAAGCCATATTGACTATACCTAATCAGTCCTTGCCTTTCCAAATGTACGTAAATCCTGTCCCTCAGGACTCCCACCAACAACTTGCCCACCACCACTATCAGGCTTACCCAGTCTATAGTTTCCTGGCTTTTCCTTACCACCTTTCTTAGATAGTGGCACCGCATCAGTCAACGTCCAGTCTTCCAGCACTTTATTCCTGATGAAGGGCTTTTGCCCAAAACGTCGATTTTACTGCTCCTCAGATGCTGCCTGAACTGCTGTGCTCTTCCAGCACCACTAATCCAGAATCTGGTTTCCAGCATCTGCAGTCATTGTTTTTACCCAGCACTTAATCTGTGACAATCGATGATACAAATATCTCAGCAAGGGGTCCAGCAATCACTTCCCTAGCTTCCCACAGAGGTCTATGGTACACCTGATCAGGTCCTGGGAAGTTATCTACTTTTATGCATTTTAAGACATCCAGCACCTGCTCCTCTGTAATATGGACTTTTTTCAAGAGGTCACCATCTATTTCCCCAAATTCTATATCTTCCATATCCTTCTCCACAGTAAACACTGATACAAAATACTCGTTTAATATCTCCCCCATCTCATGTGGTTCCACACATAAGGTCCCTTGCTGATCTTTGAGGGGTCCTATCCTCTCCCTGGTTACCCTTTTGTCCTTCATATATTTATAAAATCCCTTTGGATTCTCCTCAACTCTATTTGCCAAAGATATGTCATGTCCCCTTTATTCCCTCCTAATTTTTGTCTTAAGTATATTCCTACTGCCCTTATACTCTTCTAAGGATTGACTCAATCTCTGTTGTCTATACTTGACATATGCTTCCTTCTTTTTCTTAACCAATACCTCAATTTCTCTCGTCAGCCAGCATTCCCTACACCTACCGGCCTTTCCTTTCACCCCGACAGGAATGTACTGTCTCTGGATTCTCGTTATCTAATTTTTGAAGGCTTCCCATTTTCCAACCATTCCTTTACCCATAAACATCCAACCCCAATCAACATTTCAAAGTTCTTGCCTAATACCATCAAAATTAGCCTTCCTCCAATTTAGAACTTCAACTTTTAGATCTGGTCTGTCCTTTCCATGACAATTTTAAAACTAATAGAATTATGGTCATTGGCCCCAACATGCTCCCCACTGATACCTCAGTCACCTACCGTGCCTTATTTCCCAAGAGTAGGTCAAGTTTTGCACCTTCTCTAGTTGGTACATCCACATACTGAATCAGAAAATTTTCTTGTACACGCTTATCAAACTCCTCTCTGTCTAAATCCTTAATACGTGAGCAGGATTAACGGGTTTTAGCTCCAGATCCTGGTTTATGTGTTGGCCAATGTTTGCCATTTACCATCAAACTAATTTTTATTCATAACAAATGAATCACAACATTTCAAAGACATTGGGACAGATACATGAATCGGAAAAGTTCAGAGGAAAAGGGGCAAAATGCAGACAAAAAGGGCTAGTTTAGTTTTGGAGACCTAGTCAGCATAGATGAGGTGGACTGAAGGGTTGTTTCTGTGCTGTATGACTCGATGAGTTTTTGATTATTTTGAATTAATTAAAGGATCTTGGTGGTAGTACTGAGGAGGTGTTTGGCTGCATTGATAATTGAATCACCATATTTGTACTAATGGTGTGGCTAGTGGAGTTCTGGAGCTTGGTCATCATTGCATTAATCCCATCATGGTTGTGATTCAATGTGTATTATGACAGCAATTGGATTTCAAAAAGAACCTGCTCAAAAATAAACAGTAAATCTCAATAGCAAAGGAACTCCACAGCATTCACCTTTTGACTTCTAGTAGGGAGGAAACAAGCCATGGAATGAGAGACAATTTACCATGTTGAAAATGGGGAAGGCGAGGGCCTCCTGAACTCTCAATAAATTGTCAGTTTCTCTATTCTTTCTTCTTATCCTAGCCACAAATCCATTCATTGGCAATAACCTCACATAAAATATATATGATTATCTTTTTATAGGATCATCATCAATTCCAACCCAGCCAATATCTGTCCCATCATCCATTTTCTATTGTCAGCAACTAAGTAATGGAAGATGTTGTCAATAAAGCTAACCAGCACTTATTTATCAATCACCTGGTCTCTGACACTGCGTGTTCTGTCAGAATGACTTATCTCCTGATCTTATTAGATCATTGGCCTAAACATGAACAAACAAGTTGAACTCCAGAGATAAGATGGAAGTGACTGCTCTTGAAATCAAGGCAGATTGACCAAGTGTGGCATCAGCAACCTCAGGAAAAACTGAAGTCAGTGGGAGTCAGTCAAAACATCTCCACTGGTTTAGAGCAATAGTTAACACACTAGAATATGGCTGTGGTTTTTGGAGATCAATTATCTCAGTCCAAGAAGACCACTGGAGGAATTTCTCAGAACAGTGCCTAGGTTCACTATCTTCAACTGCTTTCCAGCCATTTAAAGAATTTTGTTGGTGTCAGTGAAATCACCTCTCAGTCATTGAAACCTCAAAGAATCCAATCCTGGTCATCCCAGGGAATTGTGCAGTTACCCTTCTCTACCCTCTTTCTCTAAGTTATTTAGTATTTCAAAGAATTGCAAGATGATGGCAGCAGGGTGTACAAAGTTAAAAATCACACAACATCAGGTTATAGTCCAACAGGTTTAATTGGAAGCACACTAGCTTTCGGAGCGCTGCTCCTTTATCAGGTGATTTTTAACTTTGTACATTCCAGTCCAACACCAGCATCTCCAAATCATGGCAGCAGAGTAGGAAGTTTTTGGGCTCCTGAGCCCACCTACTTCTGATTTCCAGGCCTGCTGCATCCTTTGTTTTATTTCTCCATTTATTATTTTTAATATCAATATTTATCTTACCTTTTTTTCAGAGGTTTCAGTGTAGGAGGGAGGTATTCAGCAGCTGCTGCAGTGGCGTTGGAGGTTGCTCGTGGCCATTGTAGCCATGTCCAGTGTTGGTCTGCTTTGGTGTCTTTAGCAGCAGAGTCTGGGATTTCATTGGTCCTCGTTGGCAATGGTTTTGGCGATGAAGGGCTTTTGGCCTGACATTCAGCGGCCCAAGATTCCTTTGGGCGGCATCTGGGAAGTCTTTCAGCCCAAGATTGGTGAGGCTTTGGGATTCTGCAGAATCCTGAGGCCCAAGATTCCAGGCCCAGCTTGGATGACCTGCTTCATCGGCAGCTTCCGGCCCCGGGATTCCAGCGAACCAGCATGGCGCTCTTTTCCTGCGACAGTGGCTTTCTGCAATGGTACTGTCTTTTCCCGAACCCAGAGCCATGAATTGAACTAAGATGAACTTTGTCTTAAGTTTTAAAAATGTTTTCTTATCTATGCCTTCTGTTATTAATATGCGCTGTGTAGTATGGCGACTTAAACATTTCTCACCATTTTTTGTGAAAAATACAAGTGTCAATAAATTACTATTCTGTCCTATTAAAGAAGAGTTATATTTGACTAAATCTGTTACTCTCTTTACAGACCTGTTGAGTTTCTCCAGTATTTTCTCTTTCTATATCAGATCTTTAGCAGCTGCAATAATTTGCTTTTATTTTAAGACCATGTTAATTCATGGTTATCTTATGAACCACACCATTGGAATGATCATTGGCATAGATTCCTGAGTTAATGGCCATGCAGCGTTTCAGCTGAAGCTGAGGGGCCTGGCTAAGGAGAGAGAATGTCCAGCCATCCTTTTCCTTCTCTAGTTGTGAAGTGCATTGCCATTTATTTCTCAATGATTAGGGCTCTATAAGAATCATAGAGTCATACAGCAATTCGTCCATCCCGAAGAAGTAAAATCCTAAATTAATCTAGTCTCATTTGCCAGTATTTGACCCACATTCTTCGAAACCCTTCCTATTCCTATACCCAATCAAATGCCTTTTAATGGTTGTAATTGTACCAGCCTCCACCACTTCTTCTGGCAGCTCATTCCATCACACGCACCCTCTACATGAAAACATTACCCCTTACGTCCCTTTTAAATCTTTCCTCTCTCACCTTAAGCTTATGCCCACTAGTTTTGGACACTCCCACTCCAGGGAAAAGGCATTGTCTATTCACTCTCAATTTTATAAACCTCTAACCTCAGCCTCCGATGCTCCAAGGAAAATAGCCTGAGCCTATTCAGCCTCTCCCTGTAGCTCAAACCGTCCAACCCTGGCAACATCCTTGTAAACCCTTTCAAGTTTCACAACATCCTTCCTATCGCAGGGAGACTAGAATTGAGTGCTATATTCCAAAAGTGGCCTAACCAATGACCTGTACAGCAGCAACATGACCTTCCAACCCCTATACTTTAAATGAAAGTTATTGTAACATAAAATTAATAAATATGTTCAGATGATGCTTTCATGAGCCCATTGCAGCAACTAACATGATTATAGACAATATACATTAACTTCATCTTCCTATTTGATCCAATATACCTGGTTCTCTTTTCTAGTCATCTCTGACTTGGATGAATCACAAAACAGAGAATGCAGAGTCCTTTGGTTTGAGAATTTCAAAGATTTATAATTCTGAGTGAAGAAATATTTCTTTAACTTGGACTTAAATAGCTGACCTTTTATTCTGAGATTAGGCTTCCTACTTCTAAACTCTCCAGTCCACTGGAAACAGCTTTTTAGTCACTACCATGACAAGCCCTTGCAGAACCTTCAACATTTCAATGAGTTCAGTCAGGACTGGGCACCACTCTATGATGATAACGCCACATGACAACTCTGTACAGGGTGGATGAGATTACGAATGCTACGCTTCACAAATGGTCTCTCACATATTTTTCAATCTGGCAGTAGATTGTTCAAGAGATTAATGCCACCACTGTCAATGTTAATGAGAACATTCTCTCAGATAGCTAAAATCATACAACTTTCATTTGATCATGCAGATGCTTTATAAATGTCGCCTTTGCTGTGAGTCTTATTTTTATTCATATTCTCATGTTGATTATTACTTCCAGCTCATTCAGCTATAATGCGTTTCTTAATACAAATTCGCTATAACATAATTGACAAATTGGGATCACTGTTTTGAAAGCACAAACTTTTAAAGCGTGTATTCATTATAACACAATTCTGACCCCATTAGTTTAAATAGTGCTGCTATTATATAATTTCCTTAGAACACGGAGTAGCATTAGAATGGAATGACCATGTTATAGCAGAACTGTTTGTACACGCATTTGGAAATAAAAAGAGAATCTACCATGGATCCTCACAATCAACACCTTGAATGTTACCAGTGGGGTGGTACAATAGTTTATTGGTTAGCACTGCTGCCTCACAGTATCAGGATTTGACTCCAGCTTTGGGTGACTGCCTGTGTGGAGTTAGTACATTTGGCCCATGTGTGCTTGAGTTTCCATTAGATGCTCTGGCTTCCTCCAAAAGTCCAAAATGTGCAGGTTAGATTGATTGGCTATGCAAAATGTGCACGCTAGGTGGATTAGCCACAGTGAATATAGGGTAGGACAGGTTGGGTCTGGGTCTGGTTGGGATGTTCTTCACAGGTAGGTGCAATGGCCTCTTTTCTCACTGTAAGGATTTTATGATTGCCAGAAACTGAACTGCAGTAGGTAGCTCACTCTGTATTTCACAAAGCCTGTCCACCATTTACGAGGCACAAGTCAGGAGTGTTATCAAATGCTCCCCATTTGCCTGGAGCTGCAACAACCATCTAGAACAAAGCAACAGATCTATGAATATTCACTCTCTTCACGACTGATTCTCAGTAGTAGCAATCTTGTGCTGCCGTTTCGAATGGTCCACAGCATGGGCTCTGTTTCCTTTGCCTGCCTGGGCAGCAGTCCAAGGGCAACCTGTAGATTTTTGCATTTCTTGGTCAGCTTGTCCACAGTGTCCTGGTATACTCTATCACACTGGGTCTGTAACTGTCCCAAGTGGACCATGTTCACCTGCTTTCTCTGTTCCTATGACTCTTACTTTCCCCATTTTCTGTTTTACTTCCTCCAGATCTCTAGTTAACTTCACCTTCTCCCTTTTTACCTCTACCTACAGCTGCTCCACATAACTGGCTATCGCGATAGCCTTACTGAGGTTTAAAGTGTACTTCTCTGCAGTTTTCTATGTTACCTCCCAGCATTTCTGTCCTGTGGGTCCTGCACCAACCTGGGCCATTTCTTATTGAGGTACTTTCTTAGTACATCTTCCTACTCTGGGTGTTATGCCATTTATCCTATTATTTCCTTCTAGGTTAATGCTTTCTATCTCTCTCTCTCTTCTGAGTCCCTGATTCTATATTAGCTGCTTTTTGCTTCTCTGTGACTCTGGATCCCTGACCCTTTTCATTATCTTACCTTGTGGATCCCTGCTCCTACTTTAGCTTCTCCGTATCGCCATTGGTCCTTGCTCCCAATATCAGTCTTAGCCCACCCGTGAGATCTCTGATCCTACATCCAGTTTTCTTGTAGTGCAGTAGACTACTTACTATAAACCCACCGACTCCCACAGCTACCTGGATGACACTTTTCCCACCCTGCCTCCTGTAAAAATGCCATCACTTATTCCCAATTCCACCGCCTCGGCCGCATCTGTTCCCAGGAGGACCAATTCCACATAGAAAATCCCAGATGGCCTCCTTCTTCAAAGAGTGCAATTTCCCCTCCCATGTGGCTGACAATGTTCTCCATTATATCTCCTACACTTCCTGCAAATCCACCCTTGAACGCAACAGGGACAGAACCTCCCCCCCGCCACTCCCCAAACCTTCCATCCCACCAACTTCCATATACATTGCATAATTTCCTCTGCGAGTCCCTCGTCAGGTCCACGCTCACCCCCACCCCCCCCCACCAGCCCACACCCCATTCCCAGCACCTTCTCCTGCCACTGCAAGAAGTGCAAAATGTGCACCCACACCTCCACCCATACCTCCGTCTAAGGCTTCAAAGGATCCTTCTACATCCAACAGGAATTTACCTGTGCATCTACAAATGTCACCTATTGTATCCATTGCACCTGATGTGGTCTCCTCTACATTGGGGTGACAGGACGCAACTTTCAGAATGTTTCAGAGAACATCACTGGGATACCTGTACCAATCAACCCCACCGCCCACCGCCCTGCAGCTGAACACTCCACAACTCCCCCTCCTACTCCACCAAGGGCACGCAGGTCCTGGGCCTTCTCCATTGCCAAACCCTAGCCACCTGACGCCTGGAGGAAGAACGCCTCATCTTTTAACTTGGGACCTTGCAACCACACAGGATCAATGTGGATTTTGCCAGTTTCCTCATTTCCCCTCCCCCCATCTTATCCCAGTCCCAAGCCTCCAACTTGGCATCGCCCTCTTGACATGTCCACCGTCTTTCCCATCTATCCACTTCACCCTCCTCTCCGACCTTTCGCCTTCTCTGACATTTCATCTACCTATTGCATTCTCAGCTACCTTCCCCCCAGCTCCACCTCCCTCCCATTTATCTTTCAGCTCCCCCGGCCCACAAGCTTCATTCCTGAAGAAGGGCTTATACCCAAAACTTCCATACTCCTCCTCCTTAGATGCTGCCTCACCTGTTGTGCTTTTCCAGCACCACACTCTTGACACTGATCTCCAGCATCTTCAGTCCTCATTTTCTCCTGCTTCGAATCAAAGACCCACACAAGAATGCCATTTTTTCTATGCTTTGGACACTTCAACCAGTTTATGTATTAAAAACAATTTACACAAGAACTCTTGTTGATGAGGCAGACAAAGGGAGACAGAATTCAATTTACAGTTAACCTGATTTTAATCACAAAATATTCTTTATTAAAAACACCATAAGAGCATTTCCCAAATTCACATATTATTTACTCCTTACCTAATTGTATCAATTTGAGAAAAGAGATTATGTGTTTGACCTGGGCTGTTGGAATCTCCTTCCCTTTTGACATGGGGCTGGCTCTCTTCCACGAAGGTGAGTCTCACAGATCAGAGCAGATCTTCTCTGTCGTTCTCCCTCCATGCGGTCAGAGCTCTACTTCTGGGCCAAGTCGAGTCTTCACTGTAAGAGCGGTATCCAAGTGTGTATTTTTAACACCCCTTGCCTTGACCTTCCAGAATACACTGTGGCCTTTGGCCAACAGGGCCACGAGGTGGACTCAAATTATCCAATGCAGTTGCTCCAACATCCTTCACTGTTGCCTTTTTGACAGGTGTAAAGAGTACATACTCAGGCAGTCAGGATGTCAAAATGTCTGATCGGCACTTCTCCAATACACAACAGTTTGGTTGATTGTAACTGATTCCTCTTGAACCCTTGTAACCTTTGATCTTTGTTTCCACTGTTCTCTATAGCCGATACTGTTGGCTATTCTTTAATATAATTTGCCCAATTTTCCATCAGGTCTGATTTCTCTGGCTGTGTGTCAATTTAGAATGTACTAATTTTGGGCCTGTGGTCACTTGACTACACATTATATACTTGATTAAAGCTTTAAGTAACCTCTTTAAGGTTTTATCCCAACGCTTCAGGTCTAGGACTAACTCAAACTCTTTACCCTAAGGCATTCTACTTGATCGCATATCCTTACCTTCTTAGAAGCTGTAGTCTACAAACCCATCCTATTCCAAAGACTTAAACAAAATCCAAAACCAAAAGTCATTCTCTCTAGGCAATGGATCTTTCATTAGGAAATATATTTCTATTCCTTCAGTGCCACTGAGTCAAAATCCTGGATCCTCCTCTTTGCTGGCATTGTGAAAGTACCAATAGCAAATGGACTAAAATGTTTCAAGAAGGTACCTCAGCACCACTTTCTCAAGAGCAAACAGTTACAGCAAAAAATGCTAACCCAGCCAGCAGCACCCACATCCCATTAATGCACCATATGATAAGAAAGATATCAACAAATTAGAGATAATGCAGAAGCATTATACAAGAATGATTCCAGGCTGAGAGACTTCAGTTATAAGGCTAGTTTGAAGAAGTTAACCTTCTTCTCTCAAAGAGAATAGTTTTAAGAGAGGATCGGAAAGAAGCTTTCAAATTCATGAGCAGGCTGGACAGAGTAGATAGAGGAAAACTGTTCCAGCTCATAAAAGGAACAAGATTAAAACATAGATTTAAATTGATTTGCAAGAGGAGTAAATGTGATGTGATACAGGACTTTTTTTATGTAGCATGTAGTTTGGCTATGGAATGTACTGGCTGGAAGTGTGCTGGAGGCAGGTTCAATTGAGATATTAAAGAGAACATCAGGCAACTTTTTGAATAGAAATAATATGATGAAAAAGCAAGAGATCAGCATTAAGTATTGACGTTCATTTGAAGATCATGACACACAATGAGCTGAATGGCCTCCTTCTGCACCAGATCATTTCTGTGATATAAATAAATGAAAAGTGTATGAAGGAACCCACCAAGTTGAGTATAGTTGCTGTATGATTGCATAAAACCTACAAATGTACACTTGCCTTCTCTATCTACTTACTTAAGGATCAGGCTTATTAAGCAAATCTGTTCAACTACTGCATAAAGCTGATATAGTCCCCAAAATGCTGATAACTAAATAACTTTCCGATACATGAAAGTGTACAGTTGCACATGCTAATTTTAAGTAATGTCGAAAATTGGCCTATTGGAGGAAATATAGATCCTCGGAGCACATGTTAGTGGAACTCGAGTTTTATTATCAATTAAACTGGACACTTCATGGACTTCTCCAGGTGAAATGAAAAGAATATTAGATCTGTGCAAGCTTCAGGTTGAGGGTGGGGCATGGTCATCAGGAAGTTTGAGCAATCATGTTGCGAAGGAGAATGATTTGATTAGGAAGGGAATTGATTAAGTATGGAGAGATACAAGAGTGAGCTGCAGTGATTTGGAAAGTCAATTTCTTTACTTTGATTTTGCAATTGACATCACTCTAATTTTTAAGTATTAATGGATATTTCTCTTGATACTGTTCCTTTTTCCCTGTAGTTTCTCTTCAACTTTCTACTCTTGTCATTTTTTTCCACTTTTTTTTGAGATTTGACATGATGCTATCTTGTATTAAAATTATTAATGGGTTGTGTTGTATTGAAAAGAATAAATAGAGTGGAGCTATTGTGGGAATAGAGCTCTGACAGAGAGTGAGTAGAAGAAGTGAACTCTCAATTAAAAGAAATGTTTTAAAAGTTGTCAGTGTATAACATCCAGAATGACAGCTTTGACCTAACGTGCTCATTTTATTGTAAACTGGCAGATTACCAACTTATTTTCCATTAAACACAATGAATAAACAGAGAAGTATAAATCACACCTGACAAAATAATTTCTATCAGTAGGTTTAGAAGAGCAGTTTCCTCTCTTATGGAGCTGAAGCATGCTGTTAACAATTCGCATTATCAGTTTTTCTAGTGTTCGCTGGGAACAAATTGTTTCCAAGTGGTTGTAGAAAGTAGAATGACAAGCTATAGAAATAAAATTAAATGAAAGAGATTCAAGATGGAGAATAAGATAATCTTTTCAATACCGGTCAGGTTGAACACACATAAGGCATTCTTTATATATAAATTATAAGTTTAATGCTAATTTTACAACACTTTGAGTTCAGATTCTCCTGGCATGGATGTAGTTTTCCAAATGTGTGAGCGTGTGTGTGTATCCAAGATGACCTAAACTACAAACAGTGCTCCAATTTCAACATGTTGAGTGTAAACTATACATGTCATAGGAACACTGCATTTTTTTACTCTTTCTATGATAAATTTTAAAGTCTGCAACAACTAAGACATCATGATTAGACATTTACATTAGCATAAGGCAAATTCATTTTAAAAATGAGATCCTAGAAGCTTTGCAATAGTTACAAGATTGTATTCTGTGCACTGTTATTAAATGCATTATCTCATTATTTCCAGTTTCCTTTGCAAATATCTTGTGACTGATGAATTATCATCAGTTGAATGCTACAACTGCTGTACACAGTTGATCCATTTTGTCAGGGGCCTATCAAACAGTACTGGCAAAGTGACATGAGTATTCATGTAACCAGCACAGACCAGACGTTTTGAAGTGATCAAAGAGTTTGGCTAGTGAGGCATTTGAACTTGCTTTTTTTTTACAGGTGAACCAGGGTCTTTCTGGTATCACATATTTCAGCTTGTATTGTTTTGACCATAAAAGGGAGGCATGGTAAAGCCTCATCTGTTTGCAACTTGTGATTGTTGGCTTTCAGTTCCCACCGTCACCAGCACCTCATCCACCCCGCCACACGCCCCCACCCCCTTTAATCCTTTCCTGAAATGTCAGGAAGTTGGAATAATTATCTACGATTATTAAACAAAATAAATTGCTGTCAATCTTACAAAAAGTCTTTCCAAAGTTATTTTACAGCCCCTGCACTCCTGGAGTTTCTATTGTGCCCATTTTGAATCAGCACACAAAGAAAAAGGAGCAACCAAATAAAACTAAAGTACTGCAGATGCTGGAAGTTTGAAATAAAAGCAGGGAGTGCTGGAGAAACTCAGCAGATCTTACTGCATCCATGGAGAGAGAAGTCAAGTGAACAATTTGAGTCCAGTGTCTTTTCTGAACTCAACGAAAAACAAAGTTAGCATAAATACTAGCAAGTTGAGAATAGAACTGGATCTTGTATCAAAACTGCATCTTCAGTAATGAAATGTGTCCATCAAATAGGCATAGGCTTCAGTTTATTAATAATAATTAATAACGGAGTGCAGAGAATTTTCATTGCTGCATAAAACTGGCACTGGATGTTTAGAACTGACTTCAATATTGGAGCAGGTTTCTTGCCCCCAGCACTAGTAATAGGCAGTTTTCTGGTCCTGCCATATCCGGGGAATATGTCTGAAGAAAAGGTAGTGATAGGGAGAGGCAGGCAAAGACTTCAAGGTCCACCCCGACACTGGAGCAAGGAAGGGAAAAATTTCTGCAAAGCTAACAAAATGCATGAAAAAGTCCACAGTGAATGTGGCAAGCTGCAAGAAAATCAATTGGCTGCAATAGGTAAAACATTACAGAGGCTTTTACAGAGATGAAGGAAAAAAGAGCACACAGAAAGTTTGCCTGCTGAAACTGCACAAAACAAAGGGCATGGTCAACCATTAAAGATGGAAGATGGGCTCAGTCAGTATTTCAGGGTGCCAGGAATACCAAAATAGATGCTTCCAGAGCTGCATCAACAGCACAGAAAATGAAAATGGACCAAGGCAGCTTGCAAATGTTCAGGCACTAAAAGATACTGAGAGTACAGGATGCTGTAAAGTAAGGTGAATTATTCTTGGGGAAAAGGATAAGTATAATGGATGATCTTAACTGATTTTTCAGGTACACAAGATAATTATGATATGCAAGCATCCTCATTAATGGCAATAACATCCATTTTAAAATAAACACAGGGCAGATATATTTAGTCTTTCAGATGCTTACCATGGTTTAGGCAAAAAAAAAACAGATCACCCTCCGTTCAACTGTCAACAGAAGGTATTAAAATCAGAGCACATGCTGCACTCTACTGCAATGGAGGAGAAAACACCTAAACATTGCTTGACATTCTGAATCATTATCTTCTTTATTAACAGAAATGCTTGTGTAGCTTTGAATATTCTTTGGTTAGCAAACACAGAAGACCATAAAGTTGACCCATTGCTTCCAGAATCATTCTCCACTACAGAAAACCTGACCTTAGGATTACAGAAGATAATACAGAGCCTGCATTTCTATCAAAAGTGATGCTGCAAAATGCAGGAAATAAAGTTCCCAGTGGTGAAGGTGACCACATATATGAATTTCCTCTTTCGATACAGAAAAACAGAGAATGAACCCACCATTCATGTTAGAACATAGAACATAGAACAATACAGTGCAGAACAGGTGGCACGGTGGCACAGTGGTTAGCAATGCTGTCTCACAGCGCCAGAGACCCGGGTTCAATTCCCGCCTCAGGCAACTGTCTGCGTGGAGTTTGCACATTCTCCCCGTGTCTGCGTGGGTTTCCTCCGGGTGCTCCGGCTTCCTCCCACAGTCCAAATATGTGCAGGTCAGGTGAATTGGCCAAGCTAAATTGCCCGTAGTGTTAGGTGAAGGGGTAAATGTAGGGGAATGGGCCTGGGTGGGTTGCTCTTCAGGGGGTCGGTGTGGACTTGTTGGGCTGAAGGGCCTGTTTCCACACTGTAAGTAATCTAATCTAATCTAAAAAAAAAGGCCCTTCGGCCCTCGATGTTGCACCGACCTGTGAACTATTCTCAGCTCGTCCCCCTACACTATCCCAAAATCATCCATGTGCTTATCTAAGGATTGTTTAAATCTCCCTAATGTGACTGAGTTGACTACATTAGCAGGTAGTGCATTCCACGCCCTTACTGTGTAAAGAACCTGCCTCTGACATCTGTCTTAAAACTATCACCCCTCAATTTGTAGTTATGTCCCCTCGTACATGCTGACATCATCATCCTATAAATACTTTCACTGTCTACCTTATCTAATTCTCTGATCATCTTGTATGTCTCTATCAAATCTCCTCTGAGCCTTCTTCTTGCCAATGAGAACAGGTTCAAGTCTCTCAACCTTTCCTCATAAGACCTTCCCTCCAGAACAGGCAACATCCTGGTAAATCTGCTCTGCACCTTTTCCAATGCTTCCACATTCTTCCCGAAATATGGGGACCAGAACTGTACACAATATTCCAAGTGTGGCCACACCAGTGTTTTGTATATTTGCAGCATGATATTGCGGCTCTGGAACTCAATCCCTCTACGAATGAAACCTACCACACCGTATGCCTTCTTAATGGCACTATCCACCTGGGTGAAAGCTTTCACTAAATGTTCATTTAGTGGAAGCAGAAGCCCTAGATCTTCTTGTACTCTCAGGTGGCACCCTTTGTGTAATATCTGCTACCTTTTTTGAGGATAGTAATCTTTTGTTGAAGAAGGTAACAAAGAGGTCCAATTGTATAATGAGCCTACCAAGGAAGTGTGACAACACCACTAGCTGCAGCAACTATATTTAGATGAAAATATTCCTCCTTGTGATGAAGGCTGGAACATTACAGGGAAGCAGAAAGAGACCCATATCCTGAAGTCTCAGCTGCTGTCAGCTGCATTGCCACACTTGATATGCATGGGTGCTTGGCGAGTTACAGATAACACAATTGAATGTAAAGGACCTTTCAGCTTTCTCATGCAGTTGACATAATGAACAGCTTTTTATTGGGAAAGAAGTCACTCTTTTATTGAAATGTTAACTGTAAATTATTAGCTATAGAAAACATTCTACAATAATCAGTGAGAGATGATGTCACATTTGAAAAATAAAATATTAAGAGGGAGAACGCAAACCTTAATTTAAGTTAAATTAAATTAGGTTTACAGAAGACTAACCTGGAAAAGCAAGCCTTTGTTAATGACAAAGATCATCTGCAGTATAATGATGATTTTTTTGAAGAAATACTTTGAAATAAATGGGAAAGCAAATACAGAATCTAAGCCTTTAATGTCATTCCTTTGGTGTTGCTGTATCAAAATCCTGGAATTCCCTCCCTCATGATATTGTGGGTCTACCTGAAGTACATGAACTGTCATGGTTCAAGAAGTCTGCTCACTGCCACATTCTCAAGTGTAAAAGCAGCGCAATAATTATAGTGGGGGATTTCAACCTCTTCAGTATTGAGGTGGTCTTGCACTGAATTTTAGGGAATGAATCTAAGCAAGTAGTTGAAGTATGAGTGAGGGAGCATTTTGTAGACAATGATCATAACTCCATTTGATTCAAGATTGTTATGGAAAAGGAGAAGGATGGGCCTAACTTCAAAGTTCTAAACTAGGAGAAGGCTGGTTTTAATAAGATCAGATGTGAGTTGATTAAAGTCTAATAGGAGCAGGTACTTTGAATTAAATCTGTGTCAGCATAGTGGGATGCTTTCAAGAAGGAACTAAGGGTTGTATATGGCCAACATATTCCAGTAATGGTAAAGGGTGGGTCCAACAAATCCAACTACCCGGGATATCAAACATTCACCAGGTTGGGTAAAGAGAAAAAAATAAGCTTATGGCAGATACTGAATTCTCAAAAGAACAGAACCCTTAGGGGAATGCACAATGGGCAAGGGTGAAGGAATAGGGAAAAGGAACTAAGCATAAACCGAGAAATTACAAGTCAGTAAGTCTAACCCCAGTGGTGAAGAAACTATTGGAAGCAAATCTGAGGGACAGAATTAATCTTCACTTGAAGAGGCAGGGATTAATCAAGAACAGGATTGCATTAATTGCTAAATAAGAAGGCTTTAATTAACAATGTGATAGGAAGGCTGCCCACATGCCACACTTTATTGGGATAGAGCAAAAATGGAGGTGGGATCTCCAGCCAACACCCTCCTGCCCAATCAAATGTTTTCACCACATCTAAACTCACCTTGGAGAAGGACATTAAATTCTTATGTATTGAGGTGTTGTATGGCTTGATTTGCAAAGAATAGAACAGATTTCACATTTGTCTGTGAGATTCTTGATGAGGGTATGCTTGATTTAAGGCACTGAATGGTCAAAATTGAAGCATATCTAGATGTAAGTCAAAATTCTTCGTATTGAAAAGGAGTAACCACAAAATATGAAAACCAACGTAAATAGATAAATGCTTCAAGTATGGGGATATGTGTTGATACTTACCCACAGCATTATATTCAACTATAACATTTGTCTTACACTTTACCACTTAACTTTGCAATGAAATATAATTAAAAACAGGAACAATAGTTGAGACAATTAATTAGGCTGTTTATTGTTCAACCCTCTATATAATTTCTTCCCTTGTTTCCTGGATGCAGGGTCTAAATTTCACAGATCACAAGCAGGGAGCTACTCTGTAAATTGCTATTTAAAATGCAAAAGGCAGAGTGCATCATAGCAGGATGTGACTGCATATTAATCAAATTAACAGTATACTTCAAAGGTTTCAATCCAGCACTTTACCAGCTTGCTTTTATATCAACATTCGTATTGGAAGGAGGTTATATAATGAATGGTTTGGCAAAGGAATTGTTTACTAGCTCTCAGTAGAGCAGAATACTGCCTAATTTTAAAAGACAAGCTGAAGAAAACATATTTGGCCAGAGGATATAGGGATTTCAAGCCTAATTTCAGTCTTGAAGAAATGTAAACAATTTCTATTTAACATATTTGAACAATATCCTGAATTATAGTAATTCTACTGAAAAATATCCATATCCTAAAGTTGTTTTTTGGTTTATGAGGCCTGCCAAGTCTGATATGTGGCTAGAAGATTGAAACAGAAAGTGGTGGAAATGTGT
This sequence comes from Chiloscyllium plagiosum, assembly GCF_004010195.1. Lineage (NCBI taxonomy): Eukaryota > Metazoa > Chordata > Chondrichthyes > Orectolobiformes > Hemiscylliidae > Chiloscyllium > Chiloscyllium plagiosum. The sequence goes on from NC_057710.1 coordinate 64,913,374, forward strand.
TATAGGTTCATCAGCATTTGAAAAAGGAAATTATGGTTTCATGTTTTGGCTGCAAAATTTTGGAAATTGTTTAATTGTGCTTCTTGCTGGTCACAATTGTTGAACATTTAACAAGCTATTTCTTCCTTTGGTGCCTCTGCATATTACAATTCCACTGCTAATTGTCTCCTATATTTTACTTTCTGTAAAGCCACTTATGGCTTAACTCTCACGGAGTGCCCCATCACATCTGTGTTCACTGATCTACATTGTAAAGTAACGTTTTGGTTTTCATATTTTCATCCTTCCTTTTAAAGCCTCTTCAGCCTTCTCAGTCCCTTTCTGTCCAGTTTTCTCTAGCTTCACAACTTTCTTAGATATCAGCATTCCTCATAGTTTTGTCTTTTGGCCATTCTTGATTTTAACTGCTCCACCATTGGTGGCCATACCTTCAGTTGTCAAGAACCCAAACTCTGGAATTCACTCCTTACACCCCTGTACATTGCTGATAAAAGCAAAATATTGAGAAGGATGTAAATCTGAAATAAAAACTGTAAGTTCTGGAGAATTCAGCAGGTCTGACCACATCTGTGGAGAAAGAGAAACAGTGTTTATGCTTTGAACCCAATATGACTCTTCTTCAGTTCTGATAATGAATCATTATCAAACTCAAAACATTATATCTGTTCCTTTCTCTATATGTACTGTCAGACTTGTTGAGTCCTTCAGCATTTTCTAACATAATATCTATTTACTATAATTCCCATACTACTCAAAATAATCCATCAATCTCTATCTTGGATACACTTACTGACTGAACAAGCACAGCTCTCCCAGATACAGAAATCAAAGGTTCATTCCTCTTTGAGTGAAGAAATTTCTCCTGATTTCAGCCCTAAGTGGCCAACCGCATTACAGTGAGATGGTGACCCTGTGATCTATATGCCAGAGGTAAATATTTTCTGATAATCTATTCGATCAAGCTCCTTAGAATTACATTTGTTTCAGTTAGCTTGCTTTTCAATCACATAAATTCCAGGAAAATTGTCTTAATCTGCTCAATCTCACTGCTCTTCCAAGGAAACAAGTCTCGTGAACATTTGTCGTATTCCCTTTTGAACAAGTGTAACCTTCCTCAGGCAAAGAGACTGACTCTGCATTTTAATCCTCACTGTATACTTTCATAAAGTTTCATTGCTCTGAGATGTCCAATCCCTTTTTTTAAAAAGTGAACATACCATTAGGCTTTCTAATTACTCAGTATACCTGCAAGTTGATTTCCTATGATTCCTACACAATGATACTTAGATCATTGTGAACACAAACTTTTTCCAATGTCTCAGCATTTGAACATCTAACTTTTCCAACAAAAGTAGATATCTTCAAACATTATTGTTTTGAATTCTATCTTCCTCAGGCTCTTCCCCATTCATCCATCTCTATGAAAAATCTTCACGTTCTTCCCAATGCATACATTCCCACTGAACTCTATATCATTAATGAAGTTGGACACATTATACTTATTCCTTTTCATCAACATCATTATTACAGATTTTAAGTGACTAAGGCACAAGTATTGATTCTTACAGTAATAGTTATTAGTTTCAGCCCACCAAACTGAAAATGTTCCAGTCATTCTTAACCTCTTCTAATGAAACTGTAATATTTGCTCATGTATTTGCTCATGCTCAATTCCATGAGTCTTAATTTTGTGAGGCACCTTATCAAATGCTTTTTGAAAATTCAAACAAACTGCATCCATTAATTTCCCCCTTATCAATCTTAATAGTTACATAGCCCAAAAAGCCTTACCAGATATGTCCAACACAATTTTCCACTTAAATCCAGGTCCAATAAACAAGTATGGATCCAGGCTGCCTGGACATGGATTACTGACTGTGTCACTGCAGGCGAAGAAACTGATGGATATATGGAAGGAAGAGCATGAGGGACAAAAATGAGTAACAAGTGAAAACATTTCCAAAGAAATGACAGAGTAATCAGGGTTCTTTACAAAGAAAAATCTCACAGCAGTGAGGTTATGCGGTTTGTCATCGTGCATGAGATCGAATGGAGCATTTTATGAATCGTGATGAACACATGCAACCACAAATAGTTCAGAAAACAAGAAGATCCACAGTATTGCCATAATATCAGTAATACAATGCAGATTGTGGAAGCCTTTGAAACAATTAGTTGGTGACCTGTTTCAATGCAGAGACACTGGAAGCATTCATGGTAAGGAGTTGGGAGAATAACAGTTGGCATTTCCCAACTTTCTGCTTGATTTTTTTTGGCTTATAGAGCAGCTAACACCAACAGATCAATCCCATCAACATGAAAGGTATCAGCTTTTTTGTAACTTTATTTTAACAAACAGGAGTCAAATTGCAAAAAATTCACCTGTAATTGTAGTTGCAGTTCTCTACAAGTGCTGATGCAATGTTATGAAGTTAGAGGTGCTGTACCTTTTAGAGAGTTGAAAAACTAGTGAAACTGCCTGACCCAGCACAAAGTGTTCTAAACATGGCTGACACAAAAAGAGTAGTTGGATTGCCATGAGACAAAAGCAAATTCAAATTCAGCCAATCAGTTTAGATTATGCCTCACGATACCAAACTCCAATCAAATTTGACATTAGTATTTTGATAATATTAAAACCAATTAAATGATCCAATGTTTTGGGGGTATAAAATCAGACATTTTGAACAGTTAAGAGAGAACTACTAAAAGACCAACACATGTAGACTGCTAGCTCAAGAGCTCTCTGAGAGTTACCTGTCTGTGGGGAATCTGTGCCAAAGAACATGAAAACCAACCTGCAGAGAATCTACAGAGGAAACTCAGCAAAGCTGCCTGGTTTTGAAACGTGATTTTTTAAAATATAAATCTTAATCCAGACTTTTTTAATTGAACTAGTTTAGATTAGATTAGATTAGATTACTTACAGTGTGGAAACAGGCCCTTCGGCCCAACAAGTCCACACCGACCCGCCGAAGCGCAACCTACCCATACCCCTACATTTACCCCTTACCTAACACTACGGGCAATTTAGCATGGCCAATTCACCTGACCTGCACATCTTTGGACTGTGGGAGGAAACCGGAGGAAACCCACGCAGACACGGGGAGAACGTGCAAACTCCACACAGTCAGTCGCCTGAGGCGGGAATTGAACCCGGGTCTCTGGCGCTGTGAGGCAGCAGTGCTAACCATTGTGCCACCGTGCCGCCCAACTGTGCCACCGTGCTGCCCAACTAGTATTATAGAGTAGGAGGTAAAAGATAGGTTTAAGAGAAAGGAGTTGTAAATAGTTGTTAGTGTTAGTAGTCTCTGTTGGACTTAAAGAATAAAGTTGTTAATTTTTACTTTAAATATTTACCTCTGGGATAGTTCTTTGCCTCTCAAGTTTTAACAGATTACAGCATGGGGTTGACTCTTTTCTGTGTTGCTGGTTTAAATTAGCAGAGGGGTTTGCCCCGTATCATAACAGCAGAAAACAGTAATGCACATCCATAATACAATCAACATCTTATAGCACTGAGAAAGGGCCAGGGAGTTAGAGGCTGGACACTGGAGAGAAGTGCAGAGAAGGGAACATTAAACCATTTGCAAATACTTGAGCATTGTAAATTGAAATGACTAACCTTGCAACGTCACAAGAAAAGCTAAGAATGCAAAGATCAGAAACACTATTTAGCCCTTTCGCTTACATTCCCAAATAACCTTACAATTCCCCAACACATCGTCTAACTGCCCCATGGATGCTTTCATAAACTATTGCCTTACCAGGTTTAACTAAAACTTTCAATGGGTTATGACAGTTAGTATATACTTTTCAGAGAAATATGTATGCTTGGGAACCTTCACTTCTGAGACTATTTGAAATCAGATGGCTAGATAAGATATTGCACTTTTCTTGTCACAGTTTGGTTCATCATGAAGAAACTCATGTGTTGGAAAGTGTAAATTTAATGGTAATGCAAGATCAAGGGACATACTCTCGACTGACATTTCTGTACAGTGTTAAAGGAATGTTGCCATATTGTCTTTCAGCTAAGATGTTAGTGTTTGAAGTGTCTGCTCAGGTCAGTGTCAAATAACCTATAACACTGGTTTGGACAACATGCTTACCTGGTCAATATTTTTACCTCAACTAACATCACCACAGAGTATGTTATGCAGCTATACTTGTTTAGGATGATACTGAGCTTAAATTCACTGATCTTTTAATAAAATTGACTTCATCTCAAATACTATGAAGCATTGTGGGAGATAATGAGGATATGCTTTTTGAATGGAAGCTATTTTTTTCCAGTTAGAGTCATAGAGTCATAGAAATGGACAGCACAGAAACATACCCTTCCATCCAACTCTTCCATGCTGACAATATATCCTAAATTAATCTAGTCCCATTTGCCAGCATTTGGCCCATATCTGTCTAAACTCTTCATATTCAAATAACCATCCAGATGCCTTTTAAGTGTTGTAATTGTACCAGCCTCCACCACTTCCTCTGGTAGCTCATTCCATACATGCACCACCCTCTATGTGAAAATGTTGCACCTTAGGTCCCTTTTATATTTTTCTTCTCTCACCCTAAATCTATGAGCTCTAGTTCTGGACTCCTCAACCCCTAGGAATAGATCTTGTCTATTATCATGTACATGCCCCCCCATAACGTCATAAACATCGAAAAGGTCGCCCCTCAGCCTCCAACAGTCCAGGAAAAAAACTCTTCCTATAGCTCCAACACTCCAACCCTGGCAACATCCTTGTAGATCTTTTCTGAACCCTTTCAATTTTCACAACATCATTCCTATAGCTGGGAGAGCAGGATTGTATGCAGTATTCCAACAGTGGCCTAACCAATGTCCTCTTACAGCTGAGAAAATGGCCTATGAACTCCTATGCTCAATGCACTGACCAATAAAGGAAAGCATACCAAATGCCATCTTCACTATCCTATCAACCCGAGACTCAATTTTCAAAGAACTATGAATCTGTACTCCAAGGTCTCTTTGTTCAGCAGCGTTCAACTGGTTTAGAGGGATATAGGCTAAATGCAGACAAATGGGACTGGTTTACTTTGGAAAATATGTTTGGCATGGATGAGTTGGACTGAAGGGTCAGTTTCCATGCTGCACGGCTCGATAACTCTATGACTAATGTCCTTTAGAGAGGGAAAAATGCCAACTTGGCTTACACGTGACATAAGACATGGAAGTGTGATTGTTTCTCAACTGCCCTCTGAAATGTTCTGCTTAATGGTAATTAAAGATGGACAACAAATGCTGCCCTTGCAAGAGAGGCTGAAATCCCATAAATTAAAAATATTCTAATTATTTACATCACAAGGCAAAAAAAACTAATATATGATTACTAAAGTAACATTGGGAAACATGAAGCTCTAACTTCATAAATAGAATAGCAACTATCTACTCATGACTAACACATGGAATTGTCATACAAGTTCAGATTTCCACATTCCTCCTTGGAAAAAGCCTTTATTTGTTTGGGTGAAAACAGCTATCTGCAGAAGTATGTGACTTAGATTCTAGAGTCGTTACATTTTCTAGTAGATTTCATTTGAAAGACAATCAAAAGATTAATATTTGAAGTTGGAATGAATCTCTATAATAGATAACCCATCTCAATTAACCTCTCTTGAAAGGAAGAGAATCAATTCTGTGATGAACTTAATATATAAAACAAAATCCTGTTAATATTGTTGGTAACAAAGTCTTTCCTCTTAGAAAAAGAAGTAAATAAACGAGTTGGCCATGACCCAAAATGGAAGAAAGACATGTTTCCTTAATTCCAGAATTGCATTTATTGATTTTGTTTTCATTGTGGGTAGGAATTTATATAAACAACATTTGTCAGCTGTGGCCTTTAGCTCCTGAATAATGTTTGCTTGTTACAAATGGCCTTTTTGGAGTGCACCATAAATAAAGGATTTAGTTGACAGAATACAGCATCCGGTGCAGTGATTTGCACAAAAAAGTACATCTCCTGTATTATCCTTGTCATATCATCCTGTCCAACAGGCGAAGTGATAATGAAGATACTTTACTGGATGAATTAAACAGCGATCGAACTACTACAGAAACGAAGATAAAATTTATTTATGGCATTGTTTCCCTAAAAGGGTGAAGGAGGGTCAGTCTTTTACTGTATCTTCTAAGTTGTGAATTCAATATTTATGTATTTTCTCCAGCCATTGCTGCAATCCCATCCGTTCAGTTCAGTAAATAAAGTGCTTGGGCTGTCCACTGGAATGCATTTCGAACACAGAATTTAGATTGTTTGGGTGGATAGTCAGCATAGTATAGGTCAGTTGTAGGGCTAGGCACAAAGGTCGTGTACGGTTTAAATTAAAGATGAAATAGGTCAGAGAAGAATGGTCAAACACTAACAACTGCTGAAAAATTATATAACAAACTCCAGCAGTTTACATTTTAATTTTAACTGAAATTATCTGAAAGAAATTCATGTAGTTTTTTTCTTGCTAGCCAAAATCAACAGTGGAACTAAACTACCAAAGAAACACACTGCCTCTTTTGGATGTAAGTCCGAGGAAATGGAATATTGACTCCAGTAATGCATTGAGGGTAGGAGGATTATATCAAGAGTAATTTTAACTATGGGAACAGTATACAGTCAGCAATATGGATTTTTGCATATTAAATGCCTGTCCAATATTCTATTGCATTCATTTTGATAGTAAGAAAAATCAAGCAAGACATTAAATCAATATGTTGGCTCCCAAAATTAAAATTATCCCAAAAAATCTAAAGTACAAGAACAAGCCATTCAGCCTAAACTCAAAATAAAAGCAAAAACTTCAATCATATTCAGTTTTCTTCTGGCTCAGAGGATGCCAGGAGCTTGTATATCGCAAGGAAGCTGGGTTGGGTTGAGCTGTCACTGGCTCCCAGCTCCTGCCTCTCTGTAGTGCATTCAGTTCCATAATGATGTTTAGAATCTTTGTGAGCCTATTGTCACTCTAATTACAGTTTGTTCTGCTATAACACAATGATTGCGTTCCTCTGCAGCCCCGCACTGTAGAAAATCACACTATGGAAAACAGCTATAGAAAATCGCGCTGCACAAGACTGATATAGAAAAATAGGCGAAAGTGAGGACTGCAGATGCTGTAGATTAGGATCAAGATTAGAGTGGTGCTGGAAATGCACAGCAGGTCAGGCAACATCCGAGGAGCAGGAAAATTCACGTTTCAGGCAGGAGCCCTTTAACAGGAATTCCTGATGAAGAGGTTCTGCCTGAAATGTCGATTTTCCTGCTCCTCAGATGCTGCCTGACCTGCTGTGCATTTCCAGCACCACTCTAATCCGGCGATAGAAAAATGCTGTACTCATTCAGGAGAAGGGTTGTGTTATCCAAGCAGTGTGCACAATTCGCCAATCGCATTATAGCCAATTCTTGCTAATGAGGGTGAAAGGAAAGTCTGGTGGGTGTTAGGAATGTTGGATGACTAAAGAAATTGAGGGTTTAGTTAAGAAAAAGAAGGAAGCATATGTCAGGTATAGACAGGATAGATCGAGTCAATCCTTAGAAGGGTATAAAGGCAGTAAGAGTATACTTAAGTGAGAAATCAGGAATGCAGAAAGGGGATATGAGATAGCTTTGGCAAATACACTTAAGGAGGATTCAAAGGGTTTTTAAAAATATATTAAGGACAAAAGGGCAACTGGGCAGAGAATTGGGCCCCTCAAAGATCAACAAGGCAGCCTTTGTGTGGAGCCGCAGGAGATGGGGGAGATACTAAATGAATGTTTTGCATCAGTATTTAAGGTTGAACAGGACACAGAAGATATAGATGGTGGGGAAATAAATGGTGATAGTCACAGGTGAGGTGCTGGAAGACTGGAGGTTGATAAGGACTGATTCGGGATAGTCAACGTGGCTTTGTGCATGGGAAATCATATCTCACACACTTAATTGAGTTTTTTGAGGAAGTAACAAAGAGGATTGATGAGGGCAGAGTGGTACATGTGATCCATGTGGACTTCAGTAAGGCGTCTGACAAGGTTCCCTATGGGAGACTTATTAGCAAGGTTGGATCTCATGGAATACAGGGAGAACTAGCCATTTGTAGACAGAACTGACTTGAAGATAGAAGACAGAGGGTAGTGGTGGAGGGTTGTTTTTCAGACTGGAGGCCTGTGACCAGCGGAGTGCCACAAGGATTGGTGCTGGGTCTACTAGATTTCATCTTTTACATAAATGATTTGGATGTGAGCATAAGAGGTATAGTTATTAAGTTTGCAGTTGACACCAAAATTGGAGGTGTAGTGGACAGCGAAGAGGGTTACCTCAAATTACAAAGGGATATTGATCAGATGGGCCAATGGGCTGAGAAATGGCAGATGGAGTTTAAGTTAGATAAATGCAAGGTGCTGCATTTTGGGAAAGCAAATCTTAGCAGGATTTATAGACTTAATGGTAAGGCCCTAGGGAGTGTTGTTGAACAAAGAGACCTTGGAAAGCAGGTTCATAGCTCCTTGAAAGTGGAGTCACAGGTAGATAGGATAGTAAAGAAGGCATTTAATATGCTTTCCTTTATTGGTCAGTGTATTGAGTATTGGAGTTGGGAGGTCATGTTGTGGCTGTACAGGACATTGGTTAGGCCACTGTTGGAATATTGCATGCAATCCTGATCTCCTTCCTATCAGTAGGATGTTGTGAAACTTGAAAGGGTCCAGAAAAGATATACAAGGATGTTGCCAGGGTTGGAGGATTTGAGCTATAGGGAGAGGCTGAACAGGCTGGGGCTGTATTCCCTGGAGTGTCGGAGGCTGAGGAATGACTTTATAGAGGTTTATACACTCATGAGGGGCATGGATTGGATAAATAGACAAAGTCTTTTCCCTGGGTTGGGGGAGTCCAGAACTAGAGGGCATAGTTTTAAGGTGAGAGGGGAAAGATATAAAAGAGACCTAAGGGGCAACTTTTTCACTGAAAAGGTGGTACATGTATGGAATGAGCTGCCAAAGGAAGTGGTGGAGGTTAGTACAATTGCAACATATAAAAGGCATCTGGATGTGTCTCTGAACAGGAAGGGTTTGGAGGGATATAGGCCAGGTGCTGGCAGGTGGGACTAGATTGGGTTGGGCTATCTGGTTGGCATGGACAAGTTGGACCGAAGGGTCTGTTCCATGCTGTACATCTCTATGACTCTCTGACTCGATGAAACATGTGTTATACCAGAATTACCTGTACCCCTTTAAAGTTTACTACACTATTCATCTGGTCATTTTTCATTCAATGCATTCATTGTCTTTCCTTTATCACAAATTCTACATAGCTTTTAATCTGAGGATTCTAAGCAGTTTGAAGAATTATACTTCATTAAAGATGCTACATAAATGTAAGGTGTGACTTACGTGGTTGTATGAAAAGTGCTGACAATCTCCCTACTAAAAATCTATATGTTCACATTTATAATAGCTACTGAAAATTTAAATTGTGATCTGGGGTAAATAACACAACCCCACATCTTCCCTTTCAGTTGGATGTCTCAATGGCTTGTCCAAAGTTAGCAAGACATCCATGCTGACTTCTCAGAGCAATGTCCAACATATCTTCCTCTAGTCAGGCAGTTTGGAGGGCAGCGGTGTGTCTTTCTCTCAGATTATGTCCTCAACGTGAAAATATTGCCCAGTGACGACTGCTTGCCAATCAGAGGCCAGCACTTGCAGACTCACAATGCCATCATGGGACCCACTGCCCACTCACCACCCCAACTAAAGGACAGACTGCTCAAATTGGTTTACCAGTCATGGAGTTGAAATAATTGAAGCCCAAGTGGGAACGTGCTGTTAGGTCATCCTTAAATGTTCATTAATTACCAACTTAAAAGCCTCAGGTGGCAGTAGAATAGGGATCTGGTGAGGTTGGATGATAATTTATATCCGATGAGGTGGTGGCATCTCAGACCCAACATTTTCCTGGCCAGAATGTAATTCCAGAGGAGGCAGTAAGGTGGTGGGATTCTGGCACACCATCGCCCTGTCATGCCTCCTCCTGAACCAGAAGATTCCAACATGGTGTCCCTGTTTGACTACACTGAAACTTAAATAATCCAACCATCTCTATTTCTCTACTTTCTCAATTGCAGCATATTTTGCTCTTCAAATGCTATCTAAAAGTACAGACTTAGTGGCTTTTAGAGCATTGTCAATAAAGTTTGTTTGCCTCAATCAATTATCCAGAAGTCATGTTAAACTACTTCATTTGAAGACGACATTTAGAACATGATTTTTCACTGCCTGGAGGTAGTGACAAAAGGGAAATAATGGACTATATGGTCCTGGAGAGAAAGTCAGCAAAGTGAAAGTGTGGAACTTTTTTTCATTCCATTTCGTTTTACCTTTCAATGCGAAATTTACAAATGCATATGAACAGGTTAGGTAAATGGGCCAAAAGTGTGAAGTTATCCATATTGGTCAGAAGCATAGTTATCCAAGTGGAGAAAGAACTGCAAAATGTTTTGATTCAGAGGGATCTAGGTTTCCTTGTGCATGAATTAAAAAGAACTCGCATATAGGTGCAGCAGGTACTAAAGAAGGTTAATGGAATTTTCACATTTTTTTGCCAAAAGAATGAAGTATAAAAGTAGGGAAATGTTGCAAATGTGCAAGGCATTGGTGAGACTGCACCTGGAGTAATGCATATAATTTTAGTCCCCTTACCTGATGAAGAATGTAATTGCATTAGAGGCAGGTCAGAAAAGGCTCACTAGATTAATTCCAGAGAAAAAATGGTTTGCCTTAATGGAATGATGAAATGGTTTAGGCCTATATTTGCTAGAATTTAGAAAAATGACAGGAGATCTACCTGAGGTATATAACATGCTAAAGGGGATTGACAAATGACATAGATCATATGTTTCCCATTGTGGAGCTATCTAAAATGAGACATCATAGTTTTCGGCTAAGGGATGGCAGATTTAAAACAGAGATGAGGAGAAATTACTTCTCTCAGAGGGTTCTGAATCTGTGGAATTCACTATCCAGAGTGCGGTGGATGACGGGACATGGAATAAATTTAAGGAGGAGATAGACAGGTTTTTAATTAGCACCAGGTTAAAGGGTTATGGGGAGTGGGCAGCAAAGTGGAGCTGAGGGCAAGATGAGCCATTATCAGATTAAATAGTCAAGCATGCTTGGGGGCTGAATGATCAACTCCTGCTCCAAATTCTTATTTTCTTATGTGCACTGATTCCTAAAAAATAGAACCTAAATTAGTGAATCAAACAAACATAGCAGTGTAATACAATATAGAAGCAATTTGTGAGTTTAACTGAATTTCACAACATAAAACCTGCCTCTTATTCTGACTAGTTAGGCTACAAGCACATGAAATGCTTGCTTAAAGGGAATGCCCTGTGGCACTATTTGCCTAGGAATTATGAAATCAAGCAAGGTAACAGCTTTTATTGGATTGTTGCCCATTGTGAAAAGACATGACAGTAATGACAGAAAAGCAAATTAAGTGTTGACAATAATGCAGAAGAACAAAACCACAAAAGAACAAAACATAAGCACAGAAACAGGCCCTTCAGCCTTCTGAGCCTGTGACAATCATCATGCCCTTACTAAACTAAAAAACAAACCTTCTGTACTTACACGATCCATATCCCTCTATTCCCTCCCTATTTATGTACCCATCCAGATCCCTCATAAATGACACCAACGTGCCTGCTTCCACCACCACTTCCAGCAGTGTGTTCCAGGCTGATGCTCTCTTCATGAAAAATGTCCCTCGTACATCTCCCTTAAACTTTCCCCTCTCACCTTGAATCTGTGCCCCTTGTAACAGAAACTTCAACCCGAGGATAAAGCCTCTCCTAATTTTGTAAACCTCTATCAGGTCTCCTCTCAGCCGTAATCTTTCCAGTGAAAACAATCCTAGTCTTTTTAACCTGTCCTCGTAGCAAATACTGAGACCAGGCAACATTCTGGTGAACCTTCTCTGCACTCTCTCCAAAGCTTCCACATCCTTCTGGTGGTGTGGTGACCAAAACTGCACATAATACTCCAAATGCAGCCTAACAAGGATTTTATATAGAGCATTTTGTAATCTTTGACAAAGTCCTGTTGAATAGGTGCAACTTCGGAACATGAGCGACTCATAGAAAAGCACATACATTAGTTATCACAAATTATCAAATAATATCACCGCAGTCATCCAGGGCTGCTGTTGATGGACTATAGCGTCCAAAGTCTAATTCATAGACCTTGATGACTTGTGTGAAATTATTGAAATTTCTGCAACACTGCATCAGTTGTCAAGGCTTGATTCCTAGCTTTGATTATGATGGCTATCCACTCCTGCTGCCTTTTGAGAAATTGCCTTGCTGACCTTTTCCCAGTCGACTGTTGATATCGTTTTGTATCCTACTGTGTTTCCCCGATCCAAGTAGAATGAGTTCCAGCACATGCTGCAGTCATAATGCACAACACTTTGAAGAGGCACCGACTTATTTTAAGTAAATAATGTGGGCTAGCTAAACCATTCACAAACTTGGGCACCTCTGGTCAGTGCAGGCTGCACGTTCATGTAAACTAGCAGGCTGCACAGAATTGTGGTGCTGTCTGCATTACCTTGAACAGAGGTGGGTTAATGCCATATCAAGATTCCTACTCCTACTTTAGGACTTACTGAGCTTAGCCTCCTGAACACACACAAAGCAGAGAGTTTTGAGGTCCCACTGGGGGTCAGCATACAAACTTGCAGAAGTGAATGTTTCCAGCTTCATCCTGCCTCTGCACCATTCTCCTGAGGGAGGCGAAAGGCTGCCTGGCTGGCAGTGAACTGACAATTAACCATTTATTAAGTCTACTGTCAGAAGCCAACTGAAATGTTCATGGGAAAGAAGAGCCATCCTGACGCCTTCAAGATCCATCTGCTGGCCTGGCTTCAGCTGAAACCACAGACTATTCCCATTGGTATGGGAATGGATTCCCAGTTACCACATTGCAACCCCTGCTTCCCCTCCCAGCATCACAATGGTGACCTGGGAACATGTTTTAGTTTAAACGTTAAAATGTTGGTGAGTGGTTGCCGCTATCTTCGGAGACCTGGTCTCTTACTTACCGACTTCTGTGTTGGATTATCTCATACACGGCCTCCTGCTGTCCATCATTCAGTCAGCCTTCCCTCTGGCTACAAATTGACCAGTTCAGGAAAAAATTACAGAAGATGGACTGTCCTCCACACAGTGGAGATATTGCCCCACATTTGTGTTGATGACAAGATCCTGAGGCTCATTGCAAAAACCTTACACAAAAAATACATGCCATCCTCTGTCACCAACCCAATTATTACCCCATTCCATACCAGGGGAGTTAAAGTTAACCACTTTTTATTAGTTTTTGCACCTCTTAATAAGTTCATGTGGATTAAATACATCCACAATGCTCTCATAGATGGAGTTCCAGAACTTTGATGCAGCCACTTTGAAGAAATGGTGATATAGGTCCAAATCAGAATGTTGCATGACTTGGAGGGAAATTTGCAGGTGACAGGGCTCCCTTGTATCTGTTGGCCTTTGTCCTTGAGATGGTTGTGGTCATGAATTTGGAAAATGTTATCTAAGGAGCATGATGTGTTGTTGCATCTTGCGGGCAGTATATACTACTGCCATTGTATGTGGTGATAAAGGGAATGAATGTTGAGGATAGTAGATGGGATGCCAAACAAGTAGGCTGTCATGTTATGCATGATATCAAAGATGTTGATGATGGGGGAATTCAGTGATTGGTAATGCTATTGAATGTCATGGGGAAATGGTTGGAATATCTCTTGCTGGAGATGTTCATTGCTAGGCATAACGAGTGGTGTGAATGTTACATTGGCTAGCATTTTTGATTCAAATTGAATCATCTACTATTGGGGTATTCAAACCCATGTATTCAGAATATTAGAAGAGAGTGAGGACTGTAAATGCTGGAGATCAGAGTTATAAAGTGTGGCACTGGAAAAACACAGCAGGTCAGGCAGCATCAGAGGAGCAGGAGAGTCAATGTTTCGGGTATAAGCCCTTCATCCAGAATGTTAGCCTGAGTTTTGGATTACTAGTCCAGTGACAATTTGCAATACACCACCATCCTCCTGTTTATCCCCTTGCACTTTTGACTGAAGATGCTTGCAAATGCTTCAGCTTTGTATTTTGTATTGCTATGCTCAACTCCCTCGTGATTAAGGTTGGCAATATTTGTGAAGCCTTCTCTTTCAGTGAGTTGTTTAGTTATCTATCCACCATTCACAGCTGGATGTGGCAGGACTGTAGAGCTTAGACCTGATCTAATGTTGTGGAACTTCTTAGCTCTGTCTATTGCATGTTTGGCACACGTGTGTTGCAGGTGCATTAACACTCACCTCACTTTTAGGTATGCTTGGTGCCGCTCCTCAAATGCCCTTCACATTGAACAAGGCCCCAATTGGGAGAAAATACCAGGCCAAGAGGTTCACAGATTTTGATATAATTAATACAATTCTGTTGCTGCTCATGGCCCACAGTGTCAGATTAATGATCAGCCTCGAGTTGGTAAATCTGATAAGTCCATTCCAATTAGTGTGGTGGTTATACCATAAAACACAAAGGAGAATCTCCTCATTGTGAAGGTAGGACATATATTTACAAAGACTGGACAGTGGTCACTCCAACCAATACTGTCATGGAGAGATGCTAACAGGAGAATGGTGAGTTGCATGAGTTTACTTCCATCAGGATATATTAATTGTTGTATCAATACTGTTGTTATCTGTTGTAAAATACAAAACTGGGCATGAATATCATGGTACTGAAGGAGTCAACAAATACTCATTGAACTAACTATTATGTATAAATATTACATTCCTCAGACACAAAAGTGTTTGGACGAGTCTAAAAACATTATAGGTCAGTTAGCTCAGTTGTTTAATGGCTGGTTTGCAATGTAGCATAATGCTAACAGTGTTGGTTCAATTCCTAGACTAGCTGATTAAATTAGATTCCCTACAGGGCGGAAACAGGTTCTTCGGCCCAACCAGTCCACACCAACCCTCCAAAGAGTAACCCACCCAGACCCATTCCTCTACATTTACCCCTTCACCTAACACTACGGGCAATTTAGCATGGCCAATTCACCTAACCTGCACATTTTTGGACTGTGGGAGGAAACCGGAGCACCCAGAGGAAACCCACGCAGACACGAGGAGAATGTGCAAACTCCACACAGACAGTTGCCTGAGGCGGGAATTATACCCAGGTCTCTGGCTCTGTGAGGCAGCAGTGCTAACCACTGTGCCACTGTGCCACCCATGTTACTCTAAAAGACTCTACTTCTCAACCTCTTTCTCCTCACCTGAGGTGTGGTGACCATCAGGTTAAACCACCACCAGTCTTCATTCTCTGATGAGAAAGTAGCCCTATGATGCAGTTGGACTATGGTGACATTACCTTTGTGCCACAAGAGAGGAGCATGCTTCTCATAGCATGTCACGCATCAAGTGATTGGAGGCAAAATGGATTATGAGACTGTTATGCCCTCAGGTTACATACAGTCATAGAGTCATAGAGATGTATAGAAAAGAAACAGACCCTTCCCTCCAACTCGTCCATGCTGACCAGATATCCTAACCTAATCTAGTCCCATTGGCCAGCACCCGGCCCCCGTATCCCTCCAAACTCTTCCTATTCATATACCCATCCAGATGCTTTTTAAATGTTGCAATTGTACCAGTTTCACTAATTCCTCTGTCAACTCATTCCATACACGCACCACCCTCTGCATGAAAAGATTGCCCCTTAGGTCCCTTTTATATCTTTCCCCTGTCATACTAACCCTATGCCCCCTAGTTCTGCTCATGATTTTATAAACCTCTATAAGGTCACCCGACTGCCTTAAAGTTCCATGGAAAACAGCCCCAGCCTATTCAGCCTCTCCCTGTAGCTCAAATCCACCAACCCTGGCAACATCCTTGTAAATCCTTTCTGAATCCTTTCAGGTTTCACAACCTCCTTCCAATAAGAAGGAGACCAGAATTACACACAGTTTTTCAGAAGTGGCCTAACCAATGTCCTGTATGGCCACACATGACCTCCCAACTTTTATACTCATGCTATAACCACTAAAGGAAAGCATGCCAAACACATTATTCACTATCCTATTTATCTGTGACTTCACTTTCAAGGATCTATGAACTTGCACTCCCCAGGACCTTACCATTAAGTGTATAAGTCCTGCTCTGATCATCCTTTCGAAAATGCAATACCTCACGTTTATCTAAATTAAACTCCATCTGCCACTTCTCAGCCCATTGGCCCATCTGATCAATATTCCATTGTACTCAGAGGTAACCTTCTTCACTGTCCACTACACTCCAATTTTGGTGTCATCTGCAAACTTACTAACTCTATCTCTTATGTTCACATCCAAATCATTTGATTAAGTGACGAAAAGCAGTGGACCCAGCATCTATCCTTGTGGCACATGTTATGGACGAGGCCAGATTTCTTAAAATATTTTTAAGCATAACTTTGCTATTTGTTTTAGCTAATAGAGGATATTCCCAGCGTAAAGTAGCTGGTTCGACTGCCAAGTGCTAAACAAACAAAATTTATTTACAAAATTACGCAATGAAACACAAAGAACAGAAAACAGAGTACTGGATAATTTATCTGATCCAAACCTGACTTAATGATGCTGTTCCAAAAATACTTGCAACAGTCCTAGTACACACATCCCTTAGCACAAACAGTAAAAATGAAACAAACTAGAGTTTACAAAAGAGAAGTGGGCAGCCTGTTTCACACATCCCCTGCTACAACTGGACTTAATAAAATTCTGAACTGAATTAAAAAAAACTCTAATCTAAATGAAGGCTAGTTATGCAGCTAGCTAGCCACTCCTCGTTGATTATATTGTTTTTTTTTAAAGATATGAAAACTTTTGGCCTGAAGCGCTATCTGTTAGGGGTAAACGAAGGGCCCCAATAAAACATTCAAACCCAGCCTAGTTGGAGCCTGGCCAATTACCCCATCTCTGAAAAAAAACTCAAGGGCGTAGTAACCTTGTAAAAAGAACCAGTATTGTGACACACACCACTGGTCGCAGGCCCCCAGTCTGAAAAACAATCCTCCACTACCACCCTCTGTCTTCGACAGGTAGACAACCCTTTATCCGAAATTCTGAAATCAAAAAAGCTCCAAAGTCCCAAAGTTTTTTTGTGAAGTTTCTTTCTCATTAACAAGGTTGTTTGGTGTGCAGTTAACCCAAGTCGACACCCACTCGATGTGTGTCACTCAGATGCGATGTGGGGGGCATTGCCAGCATTGGCAGGCCACAATTCTGTCTCACTAAGTAATACTTAGTGAGTCTGCTCCTCTGGTAAGAGTTTTAAAAATTTCATCATCAAGTTGTCAGTTATTCTGAATTTTGAAAAATTCTGAATTCCGAAAACCAGTTGGTCCCAAGCATTTCGGTTAAAGAATTGTGCACCTGTACCTTCAAGTCAGTTCTGCATTCAAATAGCTAGTTCTCCCTGTATTCTATGAGATCTAACCTTGCTAACCATGATCTAGTCTTGCTAACCATGTGGAACCTTGTCAAATACCTTACTGAAGTCTATATAGATTACGTCTACCGTTCTGCCCTCAACAATCCTCTTCAATACTTCTTCAAAAAACTCAATCATGAGACATGATTTCTCGTGCACAAGCCATGCTAATTATCCATAATCAGTCCTTGCCTTTCCAGATTCATGTAAATCCTATCCCTCAGGATACCCTCCAACAACTTGTCTACCACTGGTATCAGGCTAACCGTGTTTAGTTCCCTGGCTTTTCCTTACTGCCTTTCTTAAATAGTGGCACCATGTTAGCCAACCTCAAATCTGCCAGCACCTTACCTGTGACTATTGATGATACAGCAAGGGACAGAGCTGTCACCTCCCTAGCTTCCCACAGAGTTCTAGGGTACACCTGATCAGGTTCTGGGGATTTATCTACTTTTATGTGCTTTAAGACAACCAATACCAATGCCTCTGTAATATGGACATTTTTCAAGATGTCATCATCTGTTCCCCATGTTCTATATCTACCATGTCCTTCCCCACTAATGCAACTACTTGTTTAGTATCTCTACCATTTCCTGTGATTCCACACAAGGGCCACCTTGCTGATCTCTGAGTGGCCTCGTTAGTTCTCTCGTTAGTTACCCTTTTGTCCTTAATGTATTTATAAAAATCCTTTTGATTCACCTTAACCCTATTTGCCAAAGCTATCTGTTGTCCCCTTTTTGCCCTCCTGATTTCCCTCTTAAGTATACTCCTACTGCCTTTACATTCTTCTCAGAATTCACTCGATCTCTCCTGTCTATACCTGACATATGCTTCCTTCTTTTTCTTAACCAAACTCTCAATTTGCCTAGTCATCCAGCATTCCCTACACCTTTTTGCCTTGCCTTTTACTCTGACAGAAACATGCTGTCTCTGGACTCTGACTATCTCATTTTTGAAGACTTCCCATTTTCCAGCTGTCCCTTTATCTGCGAACATCTGCCCCCAATCAACTTTTGAAAGTTCTTGCCTAATACCTTCAATGTGATGATATCATGAGTATATTTCTTAAAGGTATACTGACATACTGACCATAAGACATACCACCACAGTGAGGAGGTAGTCAAGTACAGTTTTCCTCTTGATGGTTCCCTCACCATCTACCGATGGCCCAGTCTCGTGAGATTCCTTTTGGGCTTGACCACCTTAGTCAGTAATAATACTACCAAACAACTCTTGGTAATACATATTGAAATCTCCCACCCCGAGTACATTATGTGCCCTTTCCACCAATAGCTCATCCTCCAGGTGGTATTCAACAAGGAGTAGAAACAGAATAAGTAACAACTTTCTTTTTATTTCTGAATAGATTCTGTCATGCAACCTCAAGGACAATCCCTCTTGCCTGCTCTGATATTTTCCTTTTTAAAAACTGTTAGCGCTTCATTGTTTCCTTTGCTTCCACATCTTTCCTGATTGCCTTGTAGCTAGAAGCATTAAGTATCCAATTTTCTCTTTGGAGTCAGTTTGAATTGATCATAATTTGTCATATTCCCATGCAACTATTTGTCCGCGCAATTCACCAACCCTTTTAACCAAATCTGCAATTTGCAAACATACACTTGAAATGCACATTGGAGCTTTTTGTATTTTCTATATTTCCACCTATTCTTTATTATTTTTAACATGAGTTGTGTCATCGAGGCGTCTGTGCAGTATGGTCTAATTTTACTAACTGTACCTTGGTGAACTGCCCCTTTAAAACCTCCACCATAGCACTAGTTAAGCTGCTTGCACGGATAACATAACCAACATCATTCAGGTACAACCTGTGCACTATAAACAGGTTCAATTCTGCCACACATTAGATTAGATTAGATTAGATTGCTTACAGTGTGGAAACAGGCCCTTCGGCCCAACAAGTCCACACCAACCCGCCGAAGCGTAACCCCCCCATTCCCCTACACTTACCCCTTTACCTAACACTATGGGCAATTTAGCATGGCCAATTCACCTGACCTGCACATCTTTGTGACTGTGGGAGGAAACCGGAGCACCCGGAGGAAACCCACGCAGACACGGGGAGAATGTGCAAACTCCACACAGTCAGTCGCCTGAGTCGGGAATTGAACCCGGGTCTCTGGCGCTGTGAGGCAGCAGTGCTAACCACTGTGCCACCGTGCCGCCCATATGGTTCAAATATCTCCCTGAATTTGAAGATCTTCCTTATTCACCAATGCCTCACCATGCACTAGCTGGTTGTACTTTGCCAGTAAAATTCTCATTAATTCATAGTAGTGGTTGCAACCAGAGATCATTATCTTTAAGTTTTTGCTTTTTAAAGCATCTCAATGTTCCTTTAACTCTTTTAGAATCTTTAGCATTTGTTCAAATCTGAAAATGAGTGCATTCTTTCGAGCAGTCATTCCCTGTTTACAAGAACAACAATTGCACAGCAATTAGGACATGAACCCTCAAGTCTGTTCTGCCATTCAATAAGATTGATTGTGGTCTCACTCCCATTCTTCTGTCTGCTCCTCAGAGCCCTTCAGTTTTTTTGTCGATCAAACTGTTTTTCAGGTCTCAGTATAAGAAATTAGTTGCATTTCATGACCACAGAACATTCCAAAGACTTTTCATCCAACAACAGTGTAGCCATTGCTGCAATGTTAGAGTTAGAGTTAGAATTAGGTTGCTGTCACATGTACTCAAGTACAGGAATACATGAGTACAGTGAAAAGTGCACAAAATCACCATTTCCAGCCCCACTTCATGTCCAAAGATACCTAGGTACAAAATCTTAAGGATAAATGAGAAAAATAAAGAGATAAAGGCAAGATTTCAGCATCACTGTCCTAAAGTTCTAAAGCAGCAAGTCCCTGCCAGGGCGGGAGTCCTTGCTCGCTTCCTCACTTGACCCCTAATGTAGGAAAGGAGCAGCCAGTTTTGTACAGAAGGCTCTCATGAACTCAAAAATAATGATCACTTCATAATTTTGTGGTGTCAGTTGAGGAATAAATATTGACAGGGGCATGAGGAAAATAGTGGCATGGATGTGTTATAATGATGTAAAAGTGGCTTTGTTTAACTTTGCATTCAAAAAGAGATGATAAAGACATGTACTGAAGGAGATACTGCTCCCACAATGTAGGAACACAGAAAACTATAGTAGAAGTGGGCCATTCAGAACTTCAAATCTTCTCCACCTTTCAATACAATCACAGCTAATCAGCCAAATCAGTACCCTGTTTTCACTTTCTCCCCATACTCTTTGATCCCTTTGGTCCTAAAGTCCATATCTAACTCTTTCTTGAAAATATTCAATGTTTTGATCTCAACTGCTTTCCATAGCAGAAAGTTCCACAGCATCAGCATGCTCTGGATGATGGAAGTTTCCCTCATCTCAGTCCTAAGTGGCCTACTCCATATTCTGAGGCCATATTTCCAGAATTGTAAAGGTTTCTGTGTGTGATCTCTTCTCAATCTTTCAAATTCTAAATTGAAGCTACAATCCCAACTCATCCAGTTTTCCTTCATATTTTTTCTGCCATCTCAGGAATCAGAGAATCATAGAATCCCTGCAGTATGGAAAGAGGCCATTCAGCCATTCAAGTCTGTACCAGCCCTCTGAAGCGCATCCCATTCAGACCTAGCCCCACCACCCGATCTCACATAACCCCACATTTTACGCAGGCTAACAGCTTGGACAACATATCACAATTTAGCATGGCCAATCCAACTAAGCTGCACATCTTTGTAATCAGTCTGATAAACCTTTGTTGCATTCTGCTAACAGGCAGAATCTTTCCTCAGATAAGGTACAATTTTAAGTTCTGTTTCAAAAAATCATACAAGTAATGTGGATATGCAAGGGTAAATTTTGCTAGATCTTGCGCTAGCTCTCTAGTTTATCTCAGTAATTTTTCTATTGATTTCCTAATTGGCTTCCTGCCCCTCCTTCTGACAGGCCCATTTTTTTCATAACACAAGTGCTTGCTCTTAGCATTAGGCTAATAGATGTATGCTGTGGATTCTCATTGATAGATATAGAATCAATACAAACATTTTGAAGTTGATGTAAGGTTCAGTTGAATGCATCATGATTTATAGAGGAGCAGATTACAATGATTGTGCCTGTTACCCCTTTTCAGGACTCTCCTCTACTGAAATACGTAATGATATAACCTAATATATCTCACACTTGAGCAAAAATAAATGATATTTTATTTTATGACGTCTGCTAAGATATTTCTTTGTAAACAAAATCATTTTTACTGCAACATTTTAGGATTGTTTTCACAGAGGTAACCAATGATATGCAATATGCTGCAGGGTCTTTTGTCTCCCAAGTTGCATTTCCGGATCTATTTTCAGTAATATTGAACTTCGCAGTACAAAACAGATGAAACAGCTTTTATGGAATTGTTTACTGAAAACAAGCTAAAATGTAGTTTTTGCCTGCATTCCCCTGAACTGGAACCATGCTCACAGATAGCACACAACACTGACATATTTTGGGAAGATGCAAGGTGGAAAATGTATCTTTCCATTTGCAACCTAAGCTAATATGCAATGCAGAGAGCACTGTGTTGTTGGAAGTACAATTATTCAGATGAGAAATTAAACTGAATTATTGCCTTAAAATAGTGCATTGTAGTGACTGGAACCAGATGGGCCATGTTGACTATGATGTTCTTGATTGAGGTTGTTAACCTAGGCCAATCAGGATAGCCTTGGCTGACAATATAACCAGAAATTCGGACACGCCTTGGCGTGCCCATTTGCCACTGGGCGGTGGGGATCCCCAGTGGAGGGCCCTCTACGCGGGAGTCCTCCCCCTTTCTCTCGGGGATCTGGGGTGGAGGGTGCTGCACGCAGCAGTCCCCTGCAACCGCAGATTGCGGTGGTTCACGGACTCCCAGCCCAACTGCTTGTTCTGTGGCGCTGTGGAGTCCGTGGACCACGT
>NC_057710.1:64937014-64953402 GCF_004010195.1 Chiloscyllium plagiosum
AAATCACACAGCACTGCCCTTTGATGTGAAGGGCAGTGTTTGTCACTGGCCACCCGGGTGTTTTCCTATCTTCCTGGTGGTGGAAATTGAATAA
This sequence comes from Chiloscyllium plagiosum, assembly GCF_004010195.1. Classification (NCBI taxonomy): domain Eukaryota; kingdom Metazoa; phylum Chordata; class Chondrichthyes; order Orectolobiformes; family Hemiscylliidae; genus Chiloscyllium; species Chiloscyllium plagiosum. The sequence goes on from NC_057710.1 coordinate 64,937,109, forward strand.
AAAATTTGTGCACTTTGTGTCCTTCACTGTGTTTCACACATATACACACACACCATGGGTGCGGGGGATAAAATAAGCACTACCGCACTTAGGTGGTAGTGTGGGGAAAAAAGAGGAAAAAAAGAAGAAAAAAAAAGAGAAAAAAATAAACAAGAGTGTGATCACACAGCATTGCCCTTTAAAAGAAAAAAAAATACATCCAGGAGAATACACAGCAAAAAAAAGAAAAAAAAATATAACCAGAAATTAGAATCTCCTCAGTTGAAGACTGATGCTGAGATGGATGCCACAGCCAGTGCAGTGCGCACTAGTAAATGAATGGGTGACTTGGTGACGGCACCCAGCCTCTGTGTAGTTATTTCATGTACATAGAAGATAAAGATCCTGCAGCAGTATTCAAAGGAGGACTGGTACCTTACCAAAATTCTGTCCTCCATATTTCCCTCAATTTGCCACAAGCGAATTATGATGAATTGGTTACTTAGCTTCTGGGATCTTCCTGTGCTTTGGACAAAATTATTGTTCCGTTCACCTAGGACAGCACTCACCCTAATGTAGAATAATTTTTCAAAATCTGTAAACACACTATTCCACTGTCCTTGTCTCACTCTGCATTCTGTGACAGGAGTATTGATCCTGTCAGCATTGTTGTGTCAGACATGAGGAGGTTAGAAAAGTAAGCAGGAATTCCTACATTTCTGCTGAACTGAAATGACACAGTATATTCCAGACAACCTTCTAATATGTTAAATATAAAAAAAGGTCTTCAATATGATTTATTGTCTGATTAAGATGTCTTATGCTTTTCTACCTGGAGTGAATAAATGCTATCACCTGTGCAAAATCACAAGGGGTTTTAAATGGGGCTTTGAATACTTGAGACAGACTTTTAATTTGTATTTTTCTCTGTGGCTTTTTTTGGTGCTTTTACCTGGTCTCTCTGCATCTGAGAAGGTAAAAAATAACCTTTGTTTGGCTTGAAACCACTAGCTGAGTATTGTCTACAAGACTTTTGCAACATTCAATTTGAATAATTTGTAAGAATCAGCAGAGCAGGAAGACTGTAGAAATGAGGGAGTGTGAAGATGAATTGGCATGGAATGCAGTCAAAAAATGAGGCACTGGAAAAGCACAGCAGGTGAGGCAGCATCCGAGGAGCAGGGGAATTAACGTTTCGGCATTAGCCCTTCACCAAGAGAAAGGCTTTTGGACTCGGATCTCCAGCATCTGCAGTCCTCACTTTCTCCTGTCATGGAATGCAGCCCAATGTGAGACAAGGACACTCACTGAAAACTAGAAAGTGCACGCCAGTTAGCAGGCTACAATAAAATTAATGATACGATTGTTTTAAACTGTTCCACACTTTGATATTTTGTAGTTGACACATTATAAAGTAAAATGAAGCATGCCAGTGAGATCAATAAGTTAAGCCGGGATATCTGTACGTGACGTCACATCACCAAACATACCTGCAGACTATGTCATCCATACTTGACCAATAAAGATTTGGATCAACATTGTCCTGTTGTAGGCTGCACAAAGTGAGAGTTTTAAACAGTATGAAAGATGGGTTTATAGAATCATAGGTGTTTTGGTGCAGAAGGAGGCTCTTCGCTCCATCATGCCTGTACCAGTTTGTTGAATGAGCATCATCATCTACTGTCAATCTCCTGCTTTTTCCGCATACCCTTGCACACTCATTCTGACCCAATACTCATCTAATGCCCTCTCAAATACCCCAAAATCCATATTACTGAGGAGGAGGTGCTGGGTATCTTATAATGCATAAAAATGGATAAATCCCCAGGACCTGATCAGGTGCAGCTTAGAACTCTGGAAAGCTGGGGAAATAATTGCTGGACCCCTTACTGAGATACTTGTATCATCAATCGTCACAGGTGAGGTGCAAGAAGACTGAAGGTTGGCTAACGTGGTGCCATTATTTAAAATAGGTGGAAAGGAAAAGCCAGGGAACTATAGACCAGTGAGCCTGACATTGGTGGTGGACAGGTTGTTGGAGGAAATCTTGAGGAACAGGATTTACATGCATTTGAAAAGGCAACAACTTATTAAAGATAGTAAACATGGCTTTGTGCGTGGGAAATCATGTCTCATAGACTTGATTGAATTTCTTGAAGAATTAATGAAGAGAATTGATGAGGGCAGAGCGGTTGACGTGATCTATATAGACTTCAGTAAGGCATTTGACAAAGTCCCTCATGGTAGACTGGTTAGCAAGGTTAGATCTCATGGAATAGAGGAGAACTAGCCAATTGGATATAGAACTGGCTTGAAGATAGAAGACAGAGGGTGGTGGTGGAGGGTTAATTTTCAGACTGGAGGCCTGTGACCAGTGGTTTGCCACAAGGATCGGTGGTGGGTCCACTACTTTTGTCATTTGTGTAAATGCTTTGGATGTGAACAGGTATAGTTATAGCTATAATCAGGTATAGTTAGTAAGTTTGCAGCTGACTCCAAAATTGGAGGTGTAATGGACAGTGAAGAAGGGCTAATGCCCGAAACGTCGATTCTCCTGTTCCCTAGATGCTGCCTGACCTGCTGCGCTTCTCCAGCAACACATTTCCATCTCTGATCTCCAGCATCTGCAGACCTCATTTTCTCCTCAGTGAAGAAGGTTGCCTCAGAATACAGTGGGATCTTGATCAGATGCGCCAATGGGCCGAGGAGTGGCAGGTGGACTTTAATTTAGATAAATGTGAGGTGCCATATTTTGGAAAGGCAAATCAGAGCAAGACTTATACACTTAATGGGAAGGCGCTCGGGAGTGTTGCTGAACAAAGAAATCTTGGAGTGCAGGTTCATAGTTGCTTGAAAATAGAGTCACAGGTAGATAGGATAGTGAAGAAGGCATTTGGTATGATTTCCTTTATTGGTCAGAGCATTGAGTATTGGAGTTGGGAGGTCATATTGCAGCTGTACAGAACATTGATTAGGCCATGTTTGGAATATTACATGCAAATCTGATCTACCTCCTATCATAAGGATGTTGTGAAGCTGAATGGGTGCAGAAAAGATGTACAAGGATGTTGCCAGGGTTGGAGGATTTGAGCTATAGGGAGAGGTTGAATATCCTAATCTAACTTAGTCACATTTGCCAGCACCTGACCTATATCCCTCTAAACTCTTCCTATTCTTATACCCATCCAGTTGCCTTTTAAATGCTGTATTTGTACCAGCCTCCACCACTTCCTCTGGCAACTCATTTCAACAGGTTCCATTGTCTGTGTGAAAACGATGTCCCTTAGGTCCCTTTTATACCTTTCCCCTATCACACTAAAAGGTTGGGATATCTGGTCAGCATGGACAAGTTAGACCGAAGGGTCTGTTTCCATGCTGTATATCTCTAAGGCTCTATTATTATAACTAAACCCTCTTCAAACACATGTCCAGCTCATACATTTCATACTCTGACTATATTCTGAGTGAAATAAAACTTTCCTCACAAAACTCTTGCTGTATTTGCAAATCATTTAAAACCTATGCCCTCTTGTTCCTTTCGCAAGCAGAAATAGCTTCTCCCTGTCTACTCTATCCAGCCCACTCACGATTTTGAAAGTCTCTATCAGATCTCCTTTCTGCCTTCTTCTCTCCAAGGAGACCCGTTCCAACTTCTTGAATTTATCCTCCGAGCTGAAGGTCTTCATTCCTGGAATCATTCTTGTAAACTATTTCTGTAGTCTCTCCAATGTGTTTACATCCTTCCTGTAGAGTGATGCCTGAAACTGTACACAATAATCCAGCTGAGATCTAAAAAGTGCCTTGTATAAATTCAACATCATATCCTTGTTGTAATCTAAATAGGAGCAGACAAAGAAGGACTAATACAATAACAAAGATAAGTTTACAGTGCATGTATGTACATTCTCAAAGTTTAGTGATAAGAAACAGACACAGATAGTCATGTGAGAACAAAGTGGCAGATTGGGGTCATGTCCCCTGGTTGGAGAATCTGTAAAAATCCCAGTTCTCTTCTGTTGTAACGGCCCGTGGAAATTAAGAAGTTTACAAGCCAATGGCATTGCTGAGAAGCATGTAGCTGCTGCTAACAATCCATCCGCCTGAGATTGAGGAATGGTGAGGGAACCTGACCATAGCTGAGTGACAACGGGGTGGAGTAATGGGTAAACAGTCACTGTCTAGAACTGAATGGGTTTGAAGAAATGCAACTCAGAGAGGAAACCTCATATGAACCAGTAAGAAACCAAATCAATATCTACAGGCACACACTGTTCAATACTGGTTTTGATCTTCTGGGAGCTGGATTCATACTGAAGGCAACCACAATACCGATCATTCTCTTAAACAAAAATGTGACACCAGCAGCTTTCATGATTTTTCAGCTTGGACTCAGATTACCCTATAAACCCCATTCTGCCTTGTGCTCATATATAAATTCCATATGTGTGTTCTGTTTATCATGAGGGGGGAATCTCATAGAAATATATAAAATCCTGATGGGATCGGCTAAGCTAGATGCGGGAAGAATGTTCCCAATGTTGGGGAAGTCCAGAACTAGGGGTCACAGTCTAAGAATAAGGGATAATAAATGGATTTAGAAAGGGAGGTCGTGCCTAACAAACCTGTTCGAATTTTTTAAAGAGGTAACAAGAAGGTTAGACCAGGGAAACCCAGTGGATGTTATCTACCCAGACTTCCAAAAGGTCTTTCATAAGGTGCCTCATAGGAGGCTGCTGAGTAAGGTGAGGGCCCATGGTGTTCGAGGTGAGTTACTGGCATGCATTGGGATTGGCTGTCTGACAGAAGGCAGAGAGTTGGATAAAAGGTTCTTTTTTGGAATGGCAGCTGGTGACAAGTGGGGTCCCGCATGTTCCGGTATTGGGGCCTCAGCTGTTCACTTTATATATTAATGATCTGGATGAAGGGACTGGGGGCATTCTGGCGAAGTTTGCCGATGGTACAAAGTTAGTCGGACAGGCAGATAGTACTGAAGAGGTGGGGAGGCTGCAGAAAGATTCAGACAGTTTAGGAGAGTGGTCCAGGAAATGGCTGATGAAATTCAGTGCAAAGTTTTGCACTTTGGAAAAAAGAATTCAGGCACGCACTACCACACTAATTTTTAAATGGTGAGAAAATTCATAAAGCCAAAGTACAAAGGGATCTGGGAGTGCTAGTCCAGGATTCTCTAAAGGTTGATTTTTAAGTTGAGTCCATGATTAAGAAAGCAAATGTAATGTTATCATTTATCTCAAGAGGGTTGGAATATAAAAGCAGTGATGTGCTTCTGAGACTTTATAAAGCTCTAGTTATGCCCCATTTAGAATAATGTGTCCAATTTTGGGCCCCACACCTCAAGAATGATATACTGGCACTGGAGCGCGTCAGCGGAGATTCACACGGATGATCCCTGGAATAGTAAGCCTAACATATGATGATTGGCTGAGGATCCTGGGATTGTATTCATTACAGTTTAGAAGGTTGTGGGGAGTTCTAATAGAAACTTACAAGGTAATTCATGGCTTAGAAAGGGTAGACGCTGGGAAGTTGTTTCCATTAGGTGGGGAGACTAGGACCCGTGGGCACAGCCTTAAAATTAGAGGGGATCAATTCAGAATGGACATGAAGAGACATTTCTTCAGCCAGAGTGTGGTGGGCCTGTGGAATTCACTGCCACGGGGCGCAGTGGAGGCTGGGATTTTGGGTGTCTTCAAGGCAGAGATTGATAAACTCTTGATCTCGCAATGAATTAAGGGCTATGGGGAGAGTGCGGGTAAGGTGGAATTGAAATGCCCATCAGCCATGATTAAATGGCAGAGTGGTCTTGAGGGGCTGAATGGCCTTGCTTCTACTCCTAAATTTGTGGCTTATGGTCTTTTGATAAGTCACTCAGGATTGAGATGAGGAAGAATTTCTTCACTTCGAGTTGTGAAATGGGAATTCTGTACCACTGTAAGCTATTGGAACCAGTTTGTTATATATATCTAAAAGGGAGCTGGACATGGTCCTTGTGGTCAAAGACATCAAGGATATGGAGAGAAAGTGGGAATGGGATACTGAATTGCATGATCAGCCACGACCATATTGAATGACAGTGCAGGCTTGAAGGGTCAAAATGTCCATTCCTGCACTTATTTTCTATCTTTCTATCTATCATCTCATTTGTCTTTTTGAATTTTTGTTAGGTAACTCCTGTGCACCTCAACTCCCCCCCCTCAGATTCCCTGTCTGCAACACTTCCAAACCCTCACAGCTCCCATCTTTTCCATTCCCTACACACCATACCTCCCACTGGATTCATCAAACCAAACACCTTGTCAGGATTGTGGAACTATGGTCTGGATGTGGATACCTCAGCATTTTACAGCAATTATTATATCTGAAAGCAATGAAAATATTACATCACAACAACTAACGGGCAGTTTGATTTTATGAATCCGGATGAGTGTTGTCAAATCGGAGGACTACAACATGCAGAACCCTAATGATCTCCAAACCACAGAGTTTCTGATAGGCCAGCATTCAATGTAGCAATATGTGTCGATCATGAGACTGTTGATTAAAATTCTTTATGTCCCATCTCCAGATAGAGTCATAGAGATCTACAGCATGGACACAGACTCTTCAGTCCAACTCATCCATACTGACCAGATATCCTAAATTAATCTAGTCCCATTTGCCAACACTTGGCTCATATCCCTTTAAACCCTTATTTTTCATGTACTCCTCCCAGATACCTTTTAAATGTCGTAATTGTACCAGCCTCCACCACCTTCTCTGGCAGGTCATTCCATACACACAACTGCGTGAAACTGTTGTCCCTTATGTCCCTTTTAAATCTTTTGCCTCTCATCTTAAACCATGCCCTCTAGTTTTGTACTCCCCTACCCTGGGGTAAAGACCATGGCTATCCACCCTATTCACGCCCCTCACGATTTTATGAACTTCTATAAGATCACCCCTCAACCTGTGACAGTCCAGAGAAAATAGCTCCTGTCTATTCAAGTCCCCTGAAGAGATAAGGGCAGAAACAGCTAAGCAAAAGGCTGCTGAAATTTCACATCTGGACTAGCTGTGTGGAGTTAGAGAATACTGATGTCATCCTTGACTTGTGCCAAATCATGTAGCTGAAGAGCATGTTGGAGGCCAACTATGGTAAGTGCTGGACCCACTCATTTGTTTTTTTTTTAAGATATTACAAATTTAAGGCATGGTATTGAAGAACTATAAATGTTCATACTTTTATCTGCATAATTTCTGACTTTCTGAGGCAGAACACTAATCATCCTTTTCCTCAACAGCTGAGTTTGCTGGAGGTCACAGAACACCAAAGGCGAAATGTGCTCACTCCAAGACCATCTCAGTTTGTCAAGATACTTAGTAAAAAAATTCTCTCATGGGACATGGGCATCATTGGCTGGCCAGCATTAATTGCCCTTGACAAGGTTGTGGTGAGCTGCCTTCTTGAACCGCTGCAATCCACGTGTTGTAGGTTGACCCACAATGCACTGATGGAGGGTTTCCAGGATTTTGACTCAGCAACAATGAAGGAATTGCAGCATATTTCCAGTGCAGAGAAACTGCAAAAAGCTCAACACAAAAGCACTTGAAGGTACTTAGGCACTAAACACAAAACTAGCACACGGATGCAGCAGGTAATCAAAAAGGCCCATGGAATATAGCCCTTATTTCAAGGGGGCTACAGAATAAGACTGGGGAAGTCTTCCTGGAACTGTACAATGTGCATGTAAGATCACTTCTGTCAATAGTTTTCATCCCCTAATTTCAGGAAATATGTCATTTCTTTGGAGACAGCTCAGAGAGGGTTCACGAGGATGATCCCTGGAATGGAGAGATTGTTTTATGAACAAAGATTAAACAATTTGGGACTGTACTCACTGGGGTTTAGAAGAATGAATGGTGATCTCATTGAAACATATAAGGTTCTTATGGGCTTGACAGGTTAAATACTGAAAAGATGTTTCTTCTCATGGGAGAGTCTACAACCAGTTGGCATAATTTCAGAATAAAAGGATGCCAATTTAAGATTGAAATGAGGAGACCTTGAATATGTTTAAGGCTGAGATAGATTCTTGATCAGTCAGGGAATCAAGGGAATGGGCAAGTGTATCTGAGGAATGTCTTTTTAAAAAAATAAATGGACATGTTGCCAGAGTAGGCATAGAATGCAATGCAGTGACTGGAAAATTTCTGTATGGAGTACATCCAGCTTCAGAAAACCATGGATTGTTGTACCTTCAATAGTGTCAAGGAATTTCAGAAAAATTCAGTTCAAAAGGTGTTTTAATTTCTGTCTTCTTTTGGAACAGGCTATGTCATGCTTTTCCCAAGCTCTCCAATTGTAAAAAACAATTTTAATGTGACCCACAACAAACTGCCTTTGGGGTTAAATCAGAAGTATGATTGATTCATTAATTCAAACCCAAGGATGATCATTGTGACACAATAACATAATAGGAAGATTAAGGAAAGAAAAAATGACTTACATACCAAAGATATGGAAATTAATCCACATCAACATCAGAGTCCAGAAAGTTGGTGTCAAGTGAGGATTTCTTTAATAGGAAATCAGATTCAGGCCCATTCCACTGGTCGAAGTAAGAATTGTAGAATTCCTTTTTAAGCTGATGAAGCTGCAACAAGATTAAGTTGGCATACAGGTACTTGGTCCCTTTTTGAGAAGATACAAGATTTTTCTCAGATTTTTTTATCACCTCTTCAGAAATCACACCTCTAGAACAAATGGGACTTGAAACTGTGAAAATTCTGGTTTAGAGGCAGAGAATCTATCATTGCATGACAAATGGCTTAGGTTTCTTTCAACCAAACCATTGTTTCTCTGTGGCCTGAATTGCAGACAGACTTAGCTAACAGCTTGGAGACTGGTTTTCTGTTGATGGTTTCATCAACAAGGCTCCGTGTTAATAGCAGATAGAAATAAGTTCTCCAGAAATTGCCATTAAAATTTTCAGAGACCAGACATTGTTGTGTGACATTGATCCAGAATGAGTCCAGTAGATTAGTGAAGTAAGTTTCTATGTTCTTGGTCAAAGACCTTTGTTCATTGAAGGTGTAAGTGTTTTTTTCTTACCAGTCGCATTGGGATGTAATACCATCCACTGTTCTTTCACGTTTTTTGACTGCATTGTTCACACAACGCAAGATGTGAGATTCTCATAGGATGGGTGTTTAATTTAGTTCTTTGCAATTAATTTGCTGTATGTTTCTGGAACTATGGGTAACTTAAAAATTATGCAAACAGTAGCAGCCATTTCTGTTCGGCAAAGTCCATTTCAAAGTAAACGAAGTACAGCTTTTGAAAAAATTCATGATCACTTCCATATCTTGTAAGCATAGCAGTCAAATGCTGCTTACTTCCATTAATCAAAACCACAAACTGATCATCTACAGTATTTCCCTAACTGACCAAGTGAGTGTCACTTAGTGATCCTGCTAATGTGGTTATTTTTCTCACTCAATTATCAATTTGCTTTTCTTGCCTTATTAATTTTAACCGGTGGCCTTGGATCTTTTAATATGGTTGCACACATTTTTGTTTCTTTTTCACACAATGTTCACTAATATTAGGCCGGTCCTGGATTTGTTCTCCTCTCTTTTCCGTTGTGGTTTTGTTTTGTGCATGCTTTGTTGTGTTCACCTGCCTATATTTTCACTGATACTGAATAGGTTGAATGCACCAATAACCTATAACCTTCTAATTTCAGCTCTCACTGAACAAAGATCAGCCTTTTTCCTTTGTTAATTAGCATGTGGCTTTCAAAGACAAGGGGGATGGGGTGGGGGGCAGGGACAGTTTTAAGGGAAGAATATCATCCAAAAAAATCAGTTTAGCAACATAGAGTAATGCATAATGGCATCATTATATATAGAAATTGTGTGTTTCATTGTCTAGCTTAATGGCAGGGAAGCATGTTTCAGCTATATTCTTTTTGAATTTTGAAAATCATGAGATCTTTATCAGCCACCAGACTAGCTGAAGAAAATTAGGGGTAAAATACTTGTTATACACCATTTCTTTCAGCAGCTTCTCTCCAGCAGATTGCTTACTAATGCCAGAATGCAATGCAGAATGATGTGTTCAGATAAATGATCAAGGTGAGTGCAAGTGTGTTCAGATATTATGTCCTTACAATTCAGTCACTAGCCTGAAACTCTATTCTGTTCACTACAGGTAGTTCTCCTACAATACAGTAGCTGCATTTCTGTGCAACACCATGTTATAGAAAATCGCACAATATAAATAATGGGGCCTATGGAAAAACCAGGGGTGACCCGCCAAACATATCAGTAAAAATCAAAACAAAAATGATAGCTAGCCTAACACAAATGATAGTACAGTCTAAGTAAATCTTTAAATCATAGATTTTAATGAAATAATGCAGTAAATGTAACACTTTAACACTAAAATCACTGACTACAGCATTGAATGTTTTACGGAGCTCTTCACTAAAAAGCGTGAGAGCCGTCTGACCATGTGATGCCGACGTGGAAGTCCAGTCCTCATCAAGATTCTAGGCAGTAGTTCTTAACTGGTAAACGATGGGTGTAGATGGATTTACTTGGCCCTATTGAGGAGATGATGCTGACTATCACTGGAAAGGAACATGACAAACAATGAGAATGATGGCACTTTCATGCCAAATCTACCTTCCTACATCCCATTTCCTCCTCATTTCTTCTGATTCCAAGTTGCATGTATTGTAATTAGGCAACTGTTCCTTCCCACTGCTCCCCTGCTTCCCTCAGCATAACCTTACCCTTCTTTCAGATACTCCAGTCATGCCACCTAGCAAGGTAGTGCAGGAGTGTGCCTCACTAACTTGATCAAGTTTTTTGAGGAGGTAACGAAATGATTGATGTTATCTACATGAACTTCAGTAAATCCTTTGACAAGGTTCCTCAAAGCAGACAGGTACAAAACGTGAAGTCACATGGCATCAGAGGTGAGCTGGCAAAATTGACACAGAACTGGATTAGTCATAAGAGACAGAGGATAGCAGTGGAAGGATGCTTTTCGGTATGCAAGGTTGTGACTAGTAGTGTTCACAGGGATCAGTGCTGGGGCCGCTGCTGTTCATGATCTACATAAACGATTTGGAGGAAAATGTAGCTGGTCTAATTAGTAAGTTTGTTGACAACACAATGTTGGTGGAGTTGTGGCTAGTGAGGAAGACTGTCAGAAGTTACAGCAGGATATAGATCAGTTGGAAGTCTGGGCAGAAAAATAGCAGATGGAGTTTAATCTGGGTAAATGTGAGGTGAAGCATTTTGGAAGGTCAAGTGCAGGTGGAAATTATGCAATGAATGGCAGAACCCTGAGGAGTACTGATATGCAGAGGGATCTGGGTGTGCAGGTCCACATATCACTGAAAGTGGCAGCTCAGGTAGATAAGGTAGTAAAGAAGGCCTATGGCATGTTTGTGATCATTGGAAGGGGCATTGAGTATAAGGATATGCAAGTCATGCTGCAGCTTTAAAGAACTTTAGTTAGGTCACACTTGGAATATTGGGGTTGGAAACAGGGGAGCAGTGGGAAGGAACAATTGCCTAATTACAATACATGCAACTTGGAATCAGAAGAAATGAGGAGGAAATGGGATGTAGGAAGGTAGATTTGGCATGAAAGTGGTGCTGGAAAAGCACAGCAGGTCAGACAGCATCCGAGCAGCAGGGGTATCGACATTTTGGGCATAAACCCTTCATTCCAAGGTGGAGAGGTTAATTACCATAGAGCACAGTTTCAATTGGTGGGGGCAGGGGGGCACAGGGTGGGGGATGTTGGTGGATAAATTAAAAGAGATGTGCAAGGCAAGTTTTTTACACAAAGGGTGGTGAGTGCCTGCAACTTGTTGTCAGAGAAAGTGGTGGAAGCAGACAATGCAGCATTCAAGAAGCATTTGGACATATACATGAATAGGAAGGGAATACAGGGATACGGATCCTGTAAAGGAAGACAGTCTGAGTATGGAAGGGCAAAATGTGTTGGTGCAGGCTTGGAAGGCTGAAGGGCCTGTTTTTGTGCTGTATTGGTCTTCATTCTTTGTTCAAGAGAAGTAATAGATGGATGATGGCAAAATAACTTCATCCAATCTCCATACCTGTAGTCACTGGCACTGCATATAAATTAAAGGGTGGTATGGAGACATGATTCACACATGATCAGTTACCAACCCCGAGTGACCTGTTGGGGAGGAAGGTACTGCTGAAGTCTCAGATGAAGGTGTCAATGGGGAGAATATAGAAAAAGGCAGATGGGCTTGCACAGTGTAACTATCAGTGCGTTGCTGCTAGACATGTATGGGTAAACCTGCCCAATGCCACTGTTGACAAGCTTTTAGGAGTTTAGCTTCAACCTAGCACAAAGCTTTGTACAGAGCTTGGAGTATATCTTTTCCAGTGTAGATGTGTTAAAATTCATGAGAACACTTGTAGATGCAACTATGATGCAGCATTTGATAACCAATGCCTATATTGCTACTATTGCTTTAGACTTAGATACCTGCCACCAACGACAAAGGTTATCAGTGTCTTAACACTCTGGTCATTTGTGTTTGAGATTACCAGGATTGCTGAGATGCTGCTCCAGAAGGTGACATTTGGCTCCACAACAGGAACCTACAATCCTTCCTCAGCATGTCAAATAACTTATCCTCCTATCAATGCTATGCCTGCAATTTCCTTACTGTGTTGTTTAGAACATGACAGCTTGGAAATAGACTCTTTAGTCCATGCCGACCATGTTCCCAATCCAAGTAAGTCCCACTTGCCTGCATTTGGCCCATATCCATCCAAAGCTTTCCTATTCATGCACTTATCCAAATGTCTTTTAAACCTTGTAACTGTACCTGCATCCACCACTTTCTCTGGCAGTAGATTCCATACACAAACCACACTGTTAAAAAAAATTGCCCTTCATGTCTTTTCTACCATTTGTGAACACAAAGACCCCAGCCTAGAGAAAAGACCCTTGCTATTGACCTTGTCCATATCTTTCATGATTTTATAAACCTGTTTAAGGTCATCCATCAACCTCTGACACTCCAGGAGAAAAAAGCCCCATGCCTACCTAACCTCGCCTTATAACTCAAACCCTCCAGTTTTGGCAACATCCTGGTAAATCATTTCTGAGCCTCTCCAATTTAATAATATCCTTGATATAGCATGGTGACCAGAACTATATATAGTAGTCCAAAAATGCACAGTCTTCCCCAAATCCTGTAACCCCATATTTCGCATGGCTATCCAACATAGCCTGCACATTCATGGATACTATGAGCAATTTAGTATGGCCAATCAACCGAACTGCACATCTTTGGGCTGTGGGAGGAAAGCAGAGCACATGGGAGAAACACATGCAGACATAAGGAAAATGTACAAACTCCACACAGAAAATCACCCAAGGCTGGAATTGAACCTGGGTCTCTGGCACTGTGAGGAAGCAATGCAAACCACTGAGGCACCATGCCACCTAATGCTTTATCTTTTTTTAAATAGTTGCGCATGGCATCCTTGATATCCTAGCTCCATGTAGATGACAGAGTTTTAGTACATGGTGATCATCCTTTTCATTGATCTATCTTCTCATATGTCTCTTTAGGATTTTTCAACTTTGAGAACTGAGTGTAATCTGCTGATTTCCTATAATAAAGCTGATCGTCTCATTTCAGGATTGACCTCTGTTTCTTCGATACTTCTACATGCCCCATCTGAATGGTTTCCTGTAGAGGCAAACCTTCTTTTGATTGCAATGAATATAGCAAACACTCATCAGCAATCTCAACCACAACTGTCTTTTATAGTAACTAACTTGAATTATCTGTAGTCACATTTTTCTGCTGAAGAGAATGTTAATGTTCATAAAATTGTTCTGCATTCGTCTAGATGCCTATCTCTTTAATTTAATTGTCAGAGGCTTTCAGAACATCTTCAAAGGAATCTATTCCTCGTTTTGTGCCTCGGGAAGCTATGACATCAAACGTTATAGTCCAAATCAAACATGACAGTAAATTTACTTGTCCAGCTTTTGATTTAGTCTCTAATTTGGAAGCAATTCTCTTTCTTTAGAATCTTTTTTTCTCTAGCTGGTCAACTCTGTGTTTCATTTGACTCATCTCTGAAACTGAATCTTCCAGGCAATATTACTGATGCTGCAATGATTATTTATTTTTCTTCATTTAAAGGTTTTTGATACTGCAGTTTATCAATGCTGTTATTGTGTGCTGCTGCTCAACTACACTTTTAGAGTCAAAATGAGGGTCTCTGTCTTCTGCAATTTATTATAATAATAGAAAAATGGATATCAATATTTAATTTGTAATTTATGATTCTTAATACCTGAGAGCTCTATGGTCTAAAGGGTCTTTAAATAAAGAAAATTAGCTGCCATGATTATCTCTCTACATTTTAAAGCAAGATATATGAAGTTTGTGTGAGGTATAAAACATCCCATCTGCACTGAAATTACCATTTCATCCAAAGACAGTGAAACCAGATAACTAAGTCAACTTCAAGAAATTTGCATTCTGTTTAACTTGCTCTTGCATGGTAAATTCACATACTGGGAGTTGAAAGGTTACCTGAATGTACAAAGGAGCAGCAAAGCAGACAGGAAAATAAATATGATTTGAAAACAAGAACAGCAATTGGGTAATATCTCTCGGTCTCTATCTCTGTCTCTGTCTCTCTTTCTCTGTGTCTTTGGTGCCTGGTGAAACAACAAATTGGGTCATCAACAATTCACTGAGTAATCAAGATCTACAAACGTTGCTGCTCCTGGAGAATATGAGTCAACAATTAAACACATGGCCTCAGTTTTAAACTCTAACATCTCAAAGACTACAAAGATTTAAAACAGAACAGTGTAACCTAATGTTTCTATACGTACTACACAATTTTTCAATGTTATTAACTGTGTTTGTGCATGTTTGACAACATGCTTTTAGCTTTCTTCCAGAATTAAAATAATAAAACTTTTTCTTCAATTCAAGAAAACTTTGTCATTTGGCTCCTTCATGTTGATCGAGTTAATTATATTCTGATTGAAGTGTCATGCTAAAATAAAATAAGCAAAAGTATTTATTATTACCGACTCAGAGGAAGTTTAAAATAGGAAAACTAATTTCCCTCTCCTCATCAGGTCATACCAGGCTAAAGTAGAGGCTTCCTACCTTCTGCAAGTAAATTTGACAATTCTGATTTCTGTGGGTAGAATGGATTCTTTCTGGATTTTGTTTTGTGTGATTTCTCTGGATGCATCTGCTAAATATGGCCTCATAAAAAATTGCCACTTCTTTTATTGAATTACTGAATGAAATCCAGCTTTAATCACACTACATATTCTCTTAACAACTTTACTGAATGAATCTCACTCTTTATTGCACAATAACATGAATCCTGTTCCTTTTCACAGATTGTCATGGACGACTCGTATTGTTTTCAGTACTGTTAATAATTCTAGTTGCTTTACATTTTATTCCTGGATGAGTTTTGCTGTCTGTGGTTTGAATAAATGATTCCTGCCTTTATCACAGTTTAAATAATAGATGTCCCTTTTCTATGGCCACTCTAGTATTCTAAGCCTTGTCTTCCATTAGACTTTCACTGTTTATGCCTCACAGATTGATGAAGGGGCATCATGTTTGACAAACGTAATGGAGGTTTTTGAGAATGTTATTACCAGAATGGCTGCAGTCAACTAGTGGATGTGATGTACTTTCAGAAGGCTTTTGATTAAATCTAACCTAGCAGATTAGTAAACAAAATTAAAATATACAATAATATACTAGCATTGAGGATTGCTTAACTGAAATAACTGTAGAGAGGCCAGTATCCTGTCGGTAAATTACCCTTTAATTATTTTCACACAGTCCATTGGCTATGACCAGCAGTTTGGAATCAGTCCCTGAGGTGAGAAGATTCTGAATCCCCTGTTTAATATATATAGATATTCATGTCTATCCCCTGTTTATATTTTTTTTTTCCTGGTTATATTATTTTATTAAACAAATTACAAAACAGTTTACAAAAAAAACATTAACAGCTGTACACAAGAGACAGCAATTTTACAAGGGAGAGGAGCAGCAAAGCTAGGCCCCAAACCCTACCGTTCAACCATTTTACAGGGAGAGGAGGACAAACCTGAAATCCCAGTTCCACATATGACAAGACAGTGACAATGACATTTGTACATTAGACAATACCGTTACATACAAAAGTACAGACAATACAGACCCAGCAAGCCCCCACCCCTCCCACCTTCCGAGCTTCTAGTTATATT
>NC_057710.1:64953758-64958627 GCF_004010195.1 Chiloscyllium plagiosum
TTGCACCTCCGACCAGTGGGCTATCCTGGCACACCTTTCGGCCACCTCTAGGACAGCCCGTCCCCTTCCCTGGGACGACAGCGTGTAGGGTAGCCCACAAGCCTTCCGGATCTCAGCCCACCCCTACCTGCCTTCTGGCTCTCGGCTGCTCTGACACCTTTCGACCACCTCTAGGACAGCCCGCCCTGGTACCCGCCCAGGGTGACAGCAGTCAGGACGGCCTACCCACCTTCCGGCTTCACTAACCACCCTCAGCACCTTTCGACCACCTCTGGGGCAGCCCGCCCCGGTACCTGCCCGGGGTGACAGCGCCGAGGACGGCTACCCGCCTTCTGGCTCTCGGTCTGCCCCTAGGTACCATTGGGCTCTCACCCACCCCGTTGCACCATCCCCTGTTTATATTGGTCAGGCAGGGATCCATGGTTGGCTCAGGTTAACAACCCCAATCAAGGTCCTTGTACTCAATGAGATCAACCTGGTTTCAATCGCGACAATAACAGACAGAAAACAGAGAGTAGGAATAAATTAGGATAGATTGAAGAAGTTGAAACTGTTCTTCTTGGAGAGAAGAAGGCTGAGAGGAGATTTGGTAGAGGTTTTAAAATCATGAACGGACTGGACATAGTAGACAGAAAAGTATTCCCTGTTCATAAAAGAAAAGAAATGAAATTGAATCAATTTAAAATGATGTGCAAACAGAGCAAGAATGATGTAAGAAAAAGCATTTCCATACATTGAGTGATTGAGTTATGGAATACACTGCATGATAATATGAAGGATGTCATACCTGGCACATAGGTAAATGATTGTGGCTATTTGACTCAGTCAGCTCAGCGCTAGAAATTCCTCAGGGTAGTGTCCTGGATCCAACCATGTTCAGCTGTTTTATCAGTCACCTTATTCTCACCATAAAGTCAGAAATGGGAATGTTTGCTGATGAGTGCACAATGTTCATCATCATTTGCGACTCCTCAGATACTGAAGCAGTCCATATCCAAACACGTAACACCTGGGCAATAACCAGGCTTGGGCTGGCAAGTAAAATTCATGCCGCACAATGGCCTGACAAAGACCATTTCAACAAGAGAGAATCTAACCACAATCCATTGACATTCAATGACTTTACCATCACTGAATCCTCTAGTCTCAACACCCTGGGGATTGCCATTCACCAAACATTCAGCTGGACTCACTACAGAAGTACTGTGGCTACAACAGCATTTCAAAGGTCAGGAATACTATGGCAAAAAATTCACCTGCTGACTCCCTAAAGTCTGTCCACTGTCTACGAGGCACAAGTCAGGAATGTGACGGAATGCTTCCTACTTGTTTGTATGGGTGCAGCTCCATAAACATCCAAGAAGTTTGACAGCAAAGCACCTGCTTGATTGGCTCCACATCCACAAATATTCATTCCCTCCACTACTGATGCTGAGTACCTGCAGTATGATGTTGCAGTGCCTGTGTTGAACTGGAGTGGACAAAGTTAAACATCACACAACACCAAATTATAGTGCAACAGTTTTATTTGGAAGTACTTCCAAATAAGCCTGTTGCATTATAACCTAGTGTTGTGTGATTTTTAACTTTGTCTATCTGCAGTTTAAATTAGTTACGAGATGCACCAAGGTTTCTCAGGCATCACCTTCCAAACCCAGGAGCACTAGCTTTTGGAAGGACAAGGGCAGCAAATACATAGGAATACCACTAAATACAGGTTTCTATTCCAAACCACTCAATATCATGACTTGGAAATATTGGCCATTCCTTCAGTGTTCCTGGGTGAAAATCTATGAACTCCTTTCTTATAAGCACTGTGCACCATCATCTTTTCGAGGGCAACCAGAATGGGCAATAAAGGCTGGCTATCATGCAGTACCCATGAACGAATGAATAAATAATTTTAAAAATGATGATGATTCATTTGCTACAGTAATGGTTACTACACCAGTCCCTGATTTCACATCCTGAGGGGTTTGCCATTCACCAGAAACACAACTGTACGTGTCACATAAACACCATGACTGCAAGAGCAGGTTCCACACAAGAATGTAAGGACATATGAACTAAGAGCAAGAGTTGGCAATTCAACCTCTCGAGTCTGCTCTGCCATTTAATGTAATCATGGCCAGCCTCATCTCAGTCTCAATTCCACTTCTCTGCTCACTTTCCATAACCCTTCAATCCATTACTAATTAAAAATCTGTCTACTTAAATTTACTCGATGTCCAGGGATACATTAATCTCAAGGGCGGTGAATACTAAAGATTCATGATCCTTTGAGAGAACTAATTCCTTCTTATTCCTGTTTTAAATCTGCTACCCCTTATCCTAAACTATAACCTCTCTTTCTAGACTGCCCCATGAGGGGAAACATCCTTTTCATGTCTACTGTGTCAATCCCCTTTAACATCTTATATACCTCAATTAGATCTCCTCTCATTCTTCTAATGGCTGGACAGTATAAGTCTAAACCGCTGAATCTCTCTTCATTAGACAAGCCCCTCATCTCTAAAAAAAAATCTGGTGAGATTCCTGTGAATTGACTCCAATACAACTACATCCCACTTCAAGTAAGGCAACCATAATTGCACACAATACTCCAAGTGCGATCTCACTAATGCCTTGTTTAGTTGCAGCAACACCTCCCTACTTTTATACACTATTCATATAGCAATAAATGCCTTAATTTGCCTCCCTTATTTCCTGTTGTACTTGCATACTAGTTGTTTGTAATTTATGCATGAAGACACCCAAATCCTTCTGTGCTGAAACACTCTGACTGTTCTAGCCATTTAGATAATAGGTTGCCTTTATATTCCTCCAACCAAAATGGATAACATCACACTTAATCACATTAAACTTCATCTGCCAAATCTTGGTCCATTCACCTCTACTATTCATAATAATTTTTACATTTCTTATTTGTTCATTGCAACTTCCCAGATGTTAGTGTCAAATACATAATTGCATGAGTGTCCTTTTGCTGCTAAACAGCACACACAGCAGCAAAACGATGGGTGCTGCAGAATTGAATTTGCACTGTTATCCTTTGCATTGAATATAGTATGATAAAAGTCAACCAGCTTCAATGATCAACTTATCAGAAGTAAAGGTTTCTCACAGATATTGAGGTGCACAAATACGTACAAATGGGAAAACTGACTGCACGGATGTGGGTCCCATTATAAATGTATGTGATGTAATCCTGAAGTGTTTAGCTTTGATCATTTCTTGCCTGTTAGTGATTCCTTAGAGATACCTCATAACTCTCAGTCTGTCACAATCTTTCCTGCTTGCATTCTGTCAATACTGCTATGGTCATTAAGTCGGCTGCACCTTTCCCTCAAATTCCTTCTGAACTCTTGCATGCTTTTTCCACTCCCTGGATTTATACTTTGTCAAAATAACGTCCATAGTAACTGTCACTGGACTTTAAACTAATTCATTCTCTCTGAAGTGATTGAGAAATTTCTGAGATATGATAAAGCATTAAAAAATATAGTCTTCTTTTCCTGACAGTTTGAATCATTTTCACTGACTTCTTTTCTTCGAATCTCTAAACTACAGAATTTGTTCTACCTTGCTTTGGTCACCTCGCAGTTCTTCTATACACATTGTTCTTGACGATTGTAGAGAGAGTGGAAGAGTCCAGCTCAGTGTGAGCATTGCAGGGCATGGTGAGGATGGATTTGCACATGTTTCATGAAACATATTTGAACAATCAATTGAGTCCATGATCATATTAGTAAAACATCTAGATGCCAACACATCTGAAGTTGTAAATAGGATTAGGAAGACTTAGCCTTCACTTTAAAGTGCTTTGCTTATTGATGCAGGGCTACCTCACATGAGAGTTGTGGGAATGAGATGTGGCCATGACAGGAAGACACTGAAGTGAAATTTCCACTCAAAATATTACCACCTCCGCCATATTAATCTTACTTCAGCTAACATCAGACAAGCTACCTCCTCTCCTGTGGATGAAATCTGACCAGAGTAATGACAGGTGGAATAATTTTTGCCAGGGTCCTCATGGGCTCAAACAGTGGGAGGTTATCAGCAGGGTATAATGTAGCAAGGAGCCAAGTGCATCCACATCTTCTGAAGCCACAGATGTTGCATTGTGTAAGAGTGGAAGGAAAAGGAAAAGCTTAGCTTTTGCACAAGGACACTCATATAAGTATATGTAAAATATTTCTGTCATTAAATTTCTGTTTACTACAATCACATAATTTATTACCTTACAACACATTCTTGTGTGCCTATTCTTGGTTGTTTGGTGACTACTTGTGTTTCTAATTGTGTGTTGATCATTGAAAAGATAAAGGAAAGGCAGGGTTTCAATGGAAAGTTTACAAGTTTGCTTTGTATCAGTGAAGCTTTTGGAGAATGACTATTACATGTTACTGTTACTTCAGTTAGAACATAGAACATAGAAGAATACAGCGCAGTACAGGCCCTTTGGCCCTCGATGTTGTGCCGATCCAAGCCCACCTAACCTACACTAGCCCACTATCCTCCATATGTCTATCCAATGCCCGCTTAAATGCCCAAAAAGAGGGAGAGTCCACCACTGCTACTGGCAGGGCATTCCATGATCTCACGACTCGCTGAGTAAAGAACCTACCCCTAACATCTGTCCTATACCAACTCCCCCTTAATTTAAAGCTATGCCCCCTCATAATAGCTGACTCCATACATGGAAAAAGATTCTCACTGTCGACCCTATCTAAACCCCTAATCATCTTATACACCTCTATCAAGTAAACCCTAAACCTTCTTTTCTCCAATGTAAACAACCCCAAGTGCCTTAGCCTTTCCTCATACGATCTTTCTACCATACCAGGAAACATCCTGGTAAACCTC
>NC_057710.1:64960355-64998805 GCF_004010195.1 Chiloscyllium plagiosum
CCCTGCAGTGCATACTTATCCCTCTCCATCACTAGAGTAAAGGTCACTGAATTGTGGTCACTGTCCCCAAAGTGCTCACCTACCTCTAATTCTAACACCTGGCCTGATTCGTTACCCAGATCCAAATCCAGTATGGCCTCACCTCTTGTTGGCCTATCTACATATTGTTTCAGGAAACCCTCCTGCACACATTGGACAAACACTGACCCATCTAACGAACTTGAGCTATAGCTTTCCCAATTAATATCAGGAAAGTTAAAGTCCCCCATAACAACCACCCTATTACTTTCACTCTTCTCCTGAATCATCCTCGCAATCCTTTCTTCTACGTTTCTAGGACTATTAGGAGGCCTGTAAAAAACTCCTAACAGGGTGACCTCACCTTTCCTATTCCTAACCTCAGCCCAAACTACCTCAGATGGCGAGTCTTCATCCATCGTCCTTTCCACCGCTGTAATATGATCTTTGACAAGCAATGCCACACCTCCCCCTCTTTTACCCCCACCTCTGACCCTACTAAAACATTTAAACCCTGGAACCTGCAACAGCCAATCCTGTCCCTGTTCTACCCAGTTCTGTGATATTGGTAACAAACCCTTACAGTTATGAAGGAATCACATGCAAAAATATGAGTGGATGGTGCTGCAGTGGCGTCAGCATTTACATCCTCTTCATCAACCTCCATTAGGTTTAATTGGTTTTCTCCACAGACAATATATGCTCAGTGCCTTGTTCCACTTGCAGAAGAATACAGAGATAGAAAGGTTGATGGTAGATATCAGTCAAGGCCAGTATTAGCACTTTTTTTAAAAGAAGAAATCTGAATCCCAAGTATTTTGGAATGAAACCACATTTTTAAGTTTTCAAACAAAAGCATTTTTGTTATATAAGCAAATTCTCAATATTATTTCTGGTAACTACCTCTAAAACACTGAATCAATATAAGTTAAATATGCATTAACAAGTGGATTGCCCTTAATAAGAAAAGGTAATTATAACAAGATTGTAAAGCCCAATGCAAACTCTGAAATCACGGATGCCATCGTACTCTGTCTTGGGAAATGACAAGCAATAAAGTCTTTCTTACAATGTTTTTGAAAGACAGTAAGCTAAGTTCATCCAAGACATTTTTACAAATATATTAAAGGTCACCGTAGTCTTAGAGGACCGTAGGGCTGCTCTGTCATTAGATTGAAACAACTGTTAGTGAGTTTAACCTGAGTCACCATCCTCAGCTGAGAGACAATGTTGAGAGGACAGCCTTAGGAATCTTAGCCAGTACAGGAAATATATTAGGACATACCAACAGGTAATCCTTTCACATTTCACAATATATTTGCAAAATTATAAGGGCTTAAGCAAGAAAAAAAACAAATACATGTAATAATTAGGATTAACAATGTCCAAAAGTCATAGAATTATCATTACTCAGAGGCTGCTTCTGTCCTGCACTACTTACTTAAACTTTGGACAAAGCACCAGCGATTACACTACTTATTCAGGAAGCATGTTCAGTCTTTAAGGAGAAAGACCGTAGCATCAAACTGCAGTGAAACAGTGAAGACTTTTCATGAAGCACTTCCCCAAAAGCACCAGTAGATTGTGATCTGGTTAAGCTAGATGTGGAGCATTCCAATGGCCAGTAAGTCATTGAAGCAGTTTAGACTGAAGCTGCTTGTTGGAACCATGTGGAATTGTTGATACAGCTGACACTGTAGGAATGTCCTTGGGGTTACCATTGACCAGACACAGAACTGGGCTAGCCATGTCAATACTGTAACTACAACAGCAGGTCAGATGCTAAGAATACTCCAGCAAGTAACTCACCTCCTGACTCAACAAAATCTGTCTGCATCTACCAAGCACAATTCAGGGGTTTGATAAATACGACCCCATTTGCCTAATTGGCTACCGCTCCAACAGCACTTAAACTTGATATCATCCAGGATAAAGCAGTCTGCTTGATTGTCACCACATACACAGACAATCCATTTCCTGCACCACTGACACACAGTAACAGTAGTGTCCACGACCGACAAGATGCAGTGCAGCAACTTATTCAGGATCCTTAGACACCGCCTTCAAAACCTGTCACCCATACCATCGAGAAGGACAAAGGCAGTAGATAAACGGGCACATCATCATCTGCAAGTTCCCTTTCAAGCCACTCACCATCCTAACTTGGAAATATATTACTGTTCCTTCACTGCAACTGGGTCAAACTCATGCAGTTCCCTCCCTAGCAGTTTTGTGGGTGCATATACACTGAACGGACTGCTGCAGTTCAAGAAGGCTGCTCATCACTACCTTCACTAAGTCAATCAGAGATGGACAATAAAGGTTAACCCAGCCTGTGAAACCCACTTCCCCTGACTGAGTAAAAACAAAATGCTGCTTCTCTTATTTCAGAATTATTATGGTGTTCCAAATTTGGCGAAGTAGCTATTGGAATTTTGTTTCTAATTCTTGCTTACAATAATTTCAATCAATTCTCAAAAAAAACTCCTCTAATCTAATTGCTGTAAACAATCAATCAAACTGAAGTTTTTATTTGTCCCATAGCAAATTGCTTTAATGTTCAATGGTATTTTTCCATTTAGTATCCAAGATTTTAGATTCAAGTTCAGAGACAAGTTCAAAGGTGTTGAGTACTGTAAGTTTATTGGTTTAATGATCTAAAGGTTGATCTTCTGAAAATCTTGAATAAAATTTAATGGTTTTGCCATCAAAGTATGTTGGATGACACGCATTAAGATGTACTTAGACCAACCCAGCTTTGTAGCAACATTTTCAGCTCAAACAAAATATGTCTCAATTTTGTCCCAATCAATTTGAGGCACTTATTTATACGCTATTCAAACCTCAAATGAGACTCAACTCATTACCCAAATTATTAGGTGCTTTTTTACCATAGAACATGGAACATAGGACATGGAACAATACAGCGCAGTTAAGGCACTTTGGCCCTCGATGTTGTGCCATCCTGTGAAACCCAACTAAGCTACTCTATTCCATTGTCATCCATATGCCTATCCAATGACCATTTAAATGCCCTTAAAGTTGGCAAGTCTACTACTGTTGCAGGTAGGGCATTCCGTGCCCTTACTACTCTCTGAGTGAAGAACCTACCTCTGACATCTATCCTATATCTATCGCCCCTCAATTTAAAGCTATGTCCCCTCATGTTAGCCATCATCATCTGAGAAGAAAGCTCTCACTGCTCACCCTATCTAATCCTCTGATTATCTGAAATGTTTCTATTAAGTCGCCTATTAACCTTCTCCTCTCTAATGAAAACAGCCTCAAGTCCCTCAGCCTTTCTTCATAAGACCTTCCCTCCATACCAGGCAAAATCCTGTTAAATCTCCTCTGCACCCTTTCTAACACTTCCACATCCTTCCTACAATGCGGTGACCAGAATTGTACACATTACTCCAAGTGTGGCCGCAAAAGAGTTTCGTACAACATGACCTAATGGCTTCAAAACTCAATGCCTCTACCAATAAAAGCTAACACACTGCGTGCCTTCTTAACAACCCTCTCAACCTGGGTGGCCACTTTAAGGGATCTATACACATGGATACCGAGATCTTTCTGCTCATTCACACTACCAGGGATCTTACCATTAGCCCAGTACTCTATATTCCTGTTACTCCTTCCAGAATGAATCATCTCACACTTTTCCATGTTAAATTCTATTTGCCACCTCTCAGCCCAGCTCTGCAACTTATCTATATCCCTTTGTAACCTGCAACATCCTTCTGTACTGTCCACAACTTCATTGACTTTAGTGTCATCCATAGATTTACTATCCCATCCTTCTACGCCCTCAGGTCATTTATAAAAATGACAGATGGCAGTGGCCCCAAAACAGATCCATGCGGTACACCACAAGTAACTGAACTCCAGGATGAACATTTCCCATCAACCACCACCCTCTGTCTTCTTTCAGATAGCCACCTTCTGATCCAAAGCTAAATCACCCTCAATCCCATGCCTCCATATTTTCTGCAACAGCCTACCATGGGGAACTTTATCAAACACGTTACTGAAATCCATATCAACCACTTTACCATCATCCACCTGTTTTATCACCTTCCCAAAGAACTCAATAAGGTTTGTGAGGCATGACCTACCCTTCGCAAAATCATGTTGACTATCCCTAATCAAATTATCCCTTTCCAGGTGATTATAAATCCTATCTCTTATAATGTTTTCTAACACTTTACCCACAATCGAAGTTAGGGTCACTGGTCTAGAATTACCAGGGTTGTTTCTACTCCCCTTCTTGGACAAGGGGACAACATTTGCCATCCTCCAGTCTTCTGGCACTATTCCTGTAGACAATGATGACAAAAACATCAAAGCCAAAGTCTCTGCAATTTTCTCCCTAGCTTCTCAGAGAATCCTAGAATAAATCCCATCCAGCTATTATCACACTTTCTATTTTCACACTTTCCAGAATTGCTAACACCTCCTCCTTGTGAACCTCAATCCCATCTAGTCTAATAGCCTGTATCTCAGTCTTCTCCTCGACAACATTGTCTTTTTCCTGTGTGAATACTGATGAAAATATTCATTTAACACCTTTCCTTTCTCTTTGGACTCCATGCACAACTTCCCACTACTGTCCTTGATTGGCCCTAATCTCACTCTAGCCATTCTTTTATTCCTGATATACCAGTAGAAAGCTTGAGGGTTTTCCTTGATCCTACCTGCCAAAGACTTCTAATATCCCCTCTTGACGCTTCTTTGCTCTCTCTTGAGGTCCTTCCTTGTGAACAACTGCCCTAACTGAGCCTTCATGTCTCATCCTAACATAAGCCTGCTTCTTCCACTTGACAAGAGACTCAACTTCTTTAGTAAACCATGGCTCCCTTGCTCGACCACGTCCTCCCTGCCTGACAGGTACATACTTATCAAGGACACGCAGTAGCTGTTCCTTGAATAAGCTCCATATTTGAATTGTCCCCATCCCCTGCAGTTTCCTTCCTCAATCAATCCATCCTAAAGTTGCCTAATTGCCTCATAATTGCTTTTCCCTAACTATAACTCTTGCCCTGTGGTATATACCTATCCTTTTCCATTTCTAAAGTAAACATAACTGAATTATGGTCACTATCACCAAAGTGCTCACCTACTTCCAAATCTAACACTTGGTCTGGTTCATTACCTAATGCCAAATCCAATATGGTTTTGCCTCTTGTTGGCATAGCTACATACTGTGTCAGGAAACCTTCCTGTACACATTGGACAAAAACTGACCAATCTAAAGTACTCAAACTATAGTGTTTCCAATCAATATTAGGAAAGTTAAAGCCCACATAACAACTACCCTGTTACTTTCACTTCTATCCAGAAACATCTTTGCAATCCTTTCCTTTACATCTCTGGAACTTTTTAGAGGCCTATAAAAACTCCTAACAGGGTGATTTCTCCTTTCCTGTTTCTAACCTCAGCCCATACTATCTCAGTAGACGAGCCCTCATCAAATGTCCTTTCTGCCGCCGTAATACTGTCCTTGACTAACAATACCACACCTCCCCTTCTTCTCCCACCTTCCCTGAACTTATTGAACCACCTAAACCCTGGAACCTGTAACAATCATTCCTGTACCTGCGCTATCCATGTCTCTGCAATGGCCACAACGTCAAAGTTTCAGGTACCAGCCGATGCTGCAAGTTCACCCATCTTATTTCAGATGTTCCTGGCATTGAAGTGGATACACTTTAAACCACCTTCCGCCTGCCGGTACACTCCTGCGACCTTGAAACCTTATTCATGACCTCACTACTCTCAACCTCCTGTACACTGGAGCTACAATTCAGGTTCCCATCCCCCTGCTGATTTAGTTTAAACCCTCCTGTAGAGCATAAGCAAATATCCTCCCCCTCAACCACGTAACCTAAACATTTCTTCAAGAGTTCTAATTTCTCTTTCTTTTTTCTAACTCAAGTTGGTTCATTTCTTTTCCCATTTTAAGTTGTATCATCTGCAACCACTTTTCAGCAAATTTAAATTTCTCTATATCAGTGTTGACTTTTTCTTTCATGAATTTCAAATGTTGAATCAACAATTCAACCATTTCAACTTTTTTAGCCATTTATTTTAAATTCTTGTTTAACTTTTCTTCTAATTTTATCCACCTAAACTTTGTTAATTATTGTAAATAACCTTTCCTCTCAGAGGGATCTCAGCAATTGGTACAGACATTAGGTACAGTAAAATTAATTGCAAAATCATACAAGTCTAACATTTTATCAAAACCCAACATTATCTGTCTGTGCTTTTGCCATCTCACAAAGAGGTCCCAATTTTGCTATGACCTCTGTCAAAACTGGTTACTTATGTTTTTTTTAAATTTAGAAATCTCAATCTCAGTTGCCTAATGGAAGAATGAAATCACAATTTTCCATGGTTAAAAACAAATAAGCTTCCTCTGCTGGAGTCAAACAAAACAAACATTCAATACTGTTTGAGTAAATACCCAGACTCTAAAACCTATAATCAACATATATTAAATATGAATTAACAGGAAAAGTACAGTTGGTTATAAAGTTCAAATTTAAAAAGCAGACACAACTGAAACAGCTCTTCCCATCCAAGACCAGAACTATATTTTATGTTATGAAATCAACAAGACTTCCAATTTATGTTTTGATCAATGTGTTTCCTTGACTGATACCTGGAATGAGGGGTTGTCTTGGTCAGATTATGCTTGTTCCACTGGAGTTTAGAGGAGTGGAGGGGATTTGATTGGAAATCTACAAGATCATAAATGGTCTTGACAAGTTGGTGGTGGTAAGGGTGCTTCCTTTTGTGCATGAATGCAGAACAGAATCACAGCGCCAGAGACCCGGGTTCAATTCCCGCCTTGGGCCACTGTCTGTGTGGAGTTTGCACATTCTTCCCGTGTCTGCGTGGGTTTTCTCCGGGTGCTACGGCTTCCTCCCACAGTCCAAAGATGTGAAGGTCAGGTGAATTGACCATGCTAAATTGCCCGTAGTGTTAGGTGAAGGGGAATGGGTCTGGGTGGGTTGCTCTTCGAAGGGTCGGTGTGGATTTGTTGGGCCAAAGGGCCTGTTTCTACACTGTAGGGAATCTAATCTAATAGTGCGGAGGAGATTTTCTTCCACAAAGCATGATGCAGCTTTGGAATTCTCTGCATCAAAAGGCTGTGGAGGTGGGATCATTAAATATTTTTAAAGCAGAAATGGATAGATTGTTGTTAGGCAGGGAAACCAAGATTTATCAAGAATGATTGTGAATGTGAAATTCAAAACATGAATATATTAA
The DNA here is from genome assembly GCF_004010195.1 of Chiloscyllium plagiosum. Taxonomy (NCBI): domain Eukaryota; kingdom Metazoa; phylum Chordata; class Chondrichthyes; order Orectolobiformes; family Hemiscylliidae; genus Chiloscyllium; species Chiloscyllium plagiosum. The sequence continues at coordinate 64,967,652 of NC_057710.1, forward strand.
ATGGATTCCAGAGCAACCTTGAGAAGTTGAGTGGCTACTTTTGCTTCTCACTTACTTGATCTGATTAGGATCAAGTAGCTTTTTTTTACATAAAGTAGATTATGTTTGAAATCCTATGTGCTTAGTAAAGGAATATTAGATTCCATAATTTTGAGCAAACAAGTTAAACTTTGCCAAACAAGTCGAGAAAAGTAATACATTCTAATTTGCATTGCCCACAATCTTTGCACTGATACCAGAATTAACAAGAGATGATTATGGTTTAACAGACAAATATTTATTGAGCACCCCACAGAGCACATCAAATAACAGACACTGTCAAGATAAATCTCATAGAATTTTCAGTCATCAACTCAAGCGTTAGTGACACTATGGATCACTAAATCTCATTAAAACTAATTCTCCTTCACAAGGGATATCAACGCTTCACCTTTGAAGACCTAACTGGTCAATTCATCAAACAGTGTACCAACCTGGACTGCCACCATGATGGCTCATCTCCTCATGGTTCAAACTCTTCTCATGAAATTGTACACCACTGCACTTATAAAGCCGCACTGCTACCTCAAATTATGGGCACAATCCCAGCTCCTTTATAAATAGCTAGATTAATAAATTGGCAATGCCTCTGAGTTTCTGTGAACTACAGACTCCCAAACTGCACCAAGCACATATTTCCCCTGGGCTTTGTTGACCCATAACTCTAAGCTGCTTCAAAGGGCCCTTGGAACTTCCTTGCATCCCAGTTCTCATCTTTTTCCCCACTGCTGCCCCTCGGAGTCTCTCACTGATTATAATTGACTTACTAACTTTTGGACTGCTGATTTGAATGACCTATTGAAACACTCCCAAATATGACTATTTGTGGAACATCCCACGCTAAACTACCACAATCTTCTGAAGCTATGGCCTCACAAAACTTGTGTTGATACAGAGAAAAAAAGGGATTTTATTCTGCCTGGTTCTCCACTCAGCTGGTATTATCAGTCACTAAATCTTTCAAAACCCTGCCATCTTTGTAATGAATTTCAGATTCACGTCTTTTATGATTTAATCTGATTCCTACATGACAGCAGCATATCACAAACCCAAGTCTTCATCAAAATGACACAAAACGACAAAGTCTGCCTATAACATTGGATGGCATAGATCTATCAATGTTACTTTCAAGTAGCAAGAACAACTGCAACAACTGTATAATTACCATGTTCAGCTTCTGGATCTAGCCTCTGTCTTCTTCATCCAGCCTGGACAGCACCATTGTGACCATCAGCATTCCCTGAGCTCCCTATGGTTTAATCTAACTTCAACCTCTTCAAAAACTTTGGTTTCTCATCACAGTTTCAGACGTAGAATCTGGAAGTGTTAGATTTCTGCCTGCATTTCTCATTTTCCATATCACTTTTCAATGAACATCTGTCTTTAAAAATAGTTTTCATTCAAGGATTCCATTAGATTAGATTAGATTAAATTCCCTACAGTGTAGAAACAGATCCTTCAGCCCAACCAGTCCACACCAACCCACTGAAGAGCAACCCTCCCAGACGCATTTCCCTCTGACTAATACACCTAGCACTATGGGCAATTTAGCATGGCCAATTCACCTGACCTGCATATCTTTGGATTGTGGGAGGAAACTGGAGCAAACCCACACAGACATTGGGAGAATGTGCAAACTCCAAACAGACAGTTGCCCAAGGCTGGAATTGAACCAGTGACCCTGGTGCTGTGGGGCAGCAGTGCTAACCACTGCGCCACCATCGGGTGGTGATCACTTTCACAGCAGCCGATAGTGCACAACAGTGAGATCTAATACAAATTATGTATTCCTCTACAATGCTGCAGATATCCTTCCCAAACTGATTTCACAATCTGAGTCTACAGGAGCATTGCTGTTCTAATCAGCTAAGTCATCTGAGCCATTGACTGTAAACCCTGCTTCATGTGTAGTGCTTTTTGCAAACCAAATCCAAAGCTCCCCTATCTGATTACGAGCTTCCCTCCCCTGATCTCCTGCATGTCTCTTCCTAGCAGGGAGCGGCTGCTGCTGCTAGCGGCTGTTGCTGACAGCCATCTGGGCGGCACGGTGGCACAGTAGTTAGCACTGCTGCCTCACAGCGCCAGAGACCCGGGTTCAATTCCCGCCTCAGGCGACTGACTGTGTGGAGTTTGCATGTTCTCCCCGTGTCTGCGTGGGTTTCCTCTGGGTGCTCCGGTTTCCTCCCACCATCCAAAGATGTACAGGGTCAGGTGAATTGGCCATACTAAATTGCCCGTAGAGTTAGGTAAGGGGTAAATGTAGGGGTGGGTTTCGCTTCGGCGGGTCGGTGTGGACTTGTTGGGCCGATGGGCCTGTTTCCACACTGTAATCTAATCTAAATCTAAATCTTGGTCTATGTTCGTAGCTCAGGTGTGTTGCAAACTGACTTCAATACTTTCAACAGACAAATTAGGAGCAGGTGTGGGCCATTTGGTCTCTGAAGAATGCTCCACTATTCAAAATGATCATGGCTCAATTGACTGTGGACTCAACTCCACACCCCACCTGCACCCAGTAACCTTTATCTCCCATATGGGCTGCAGAAAGTGCAGAGGTTAGCTTCTCATCACTTTTAATGAATCCTTTCTCAGTGGGAGTTAAGAAAGTAACTCTGAATATTTATTGTTATATTTGATTCTCAATGCATGTTGGAGAAAGGTTAGTTCCCCTTAGGAAAAGAGCTTTATATCCTGAGGGGTGGGGCCTTTTTTGTCATGGCAATTAACTCTTGAAGGCTCCAAGTGCTGTATACAACAATTAAAAAGTGCAAATGGGATAGTTTTCATTCATAAAATAACAATGTTGGATATTTTATAAGTAATTTGAAACACGGCAGGAGGTAGGTGCCCAAATTTTGGATGAACAGGGGACTTTGGGATTATGGTTCCCTAAATCATTCCAGTATTTTGGGCGTTCCTTCTATTATGCAGATTTGTGTCATGACTGTGGATCAAAATCTCAAAGTACTGTGGACATTTTTTAAAATTCCAAAATGAGATTTTTAAAAAGGGGGCTGAGTTAGTCCAAACTAGTTGCAAAATGAATGGCTGTTTGGAGAGAGAGCGAGACACACACATAGAATGTCACAACATATGGATGCAAAGGGAACTACAATAAACAATCATTTGCTGAGATGAGGAGGCTAGTCAACATAGATGAGATTGTGACTACAAAGACAATGAGGGGCTAACTACTCACTGCTCAACAGCAAGCTGTGGATTATATCCATAAATGCAGACACATTTTGTGTTTTTCCCTTTAAAGTATACACACAAAAATGGAATTAAAAAGTTTGTTTCAGCCCTTCTGGGATGTGTTTATGGGACTGAATGTTCTCATGTGTACCAGACAGGACTGTCACATTGTGAAGCTCATTATTGAAGACCTAGCTGCTAGTTACCCCTCTGTTATGATCAATACCCTGTCTCACTAAATACTACAAACCAGACAAGAGGAATTGTGACAACATAGGTGCTCTCCTTCGCCCTAAATACTTAATGACCCAGCCTGACAGCCCTCTGTTGTAAAGAAATCCACAGATTCATTGCCCTTATCTTTGTTCTAACTGGTAACTGCTTACTTTGAGATTATACTCTCTGGTCCTCATCTTTCTCCAATGAGGGAAAAAAATTTCTGCACCTTTCCTGACAAGCCCCGTAAGAGTCTTATATACTTAAACAATGACACCTTTCATTCTTCTAAACTCTATTAAGTGCAATACTAACATACTCAGTCTCTCCTCATGAGAAAATCTCTTGATATCAGTGATTACCTTGGTGAACCACATCTGAAATGCCCACATATCTTTCCTGAGGTAAAGAGACCAAACTGTTTATAGTATTCCAGCTGTGATATGATAAGTGCCATGTATAGCTTTAGTAAAACTTTCCTATTTTAATGCTCTTTTAATTCCGTTTGCAATAAATACTAACATTTACTTTCCCTATTGCTGGTAACTTATTTGCCAGCTATTTGTGATTCATGGACAAGAAGTCTCAGGTTTCTCTGTATGGCAGTCTTTCGTCTCTCCTCGATGTTCAATGGCATTATCATCATTGTGTCCCTTACTATCAACATCTCACGTCTTAGGAATTGTTCAGTAACTGACTGAACTGAAGCAGCCACATAAATACCTGACTATAATAGCAGGTCAGAGACTAGGAATTCTGTAATGAGAACTCTTCTATTGTCTTCATAGTGTTTATCCATCCTCTACAAGGCACAAATCAGCAGTGTGAAGGAATACCTGTCTCTTGACTGGATAAGTGTAATTCCAACAACATTCAAGAAGCTCGACACCATCCAGGACAAAGAAATCTGCTTGATTGGCACCACATCCACCACCTTCAACATTCATTCCCTCAATAACTGACATACAGTGGCAGAAATATGTCTTCACTACAAAAAGCATGACAGTAACCTGACAAGTCTCCTGCAACAACACATTTCAAAGCCAAGTCAGTGGAATTGACTTATTCTCTAGATATAAATTGATTCTAAAAATGTTGCCAAATTTCCCTTAACTACAGCATGGATTAAAGCCTTCCCCATTTACACAAATAAAAAAAATACATTGCTTTGAACAACAAAAAGCAACTAGTCGGGCAGTGATTCTTTTGATTCCTCTGCAAGCCACTCCATAACAATAGAACCTAAAACTGCGGTTAATCTTTTAAAACTTTTTAAAATAGATGCCCAAAAGTTGTGATTGTAAACATAATCTGTGTTTTGCAACTGTTCAGAAGTCTTTGATTCCTCAATGTAATAGTTTTGTGTTACTATCTTGAAAAGATGTATCTGTTTGTATAATAAATGGACTGTTCCCTTTTTTTATGAGGGTTGCCACTGCTGCAACTTTGAAACTTTGTACTGTGTTAAAAATAATGGTAATATGACCCTTTGTTATTGCCCATGATTTACTTCTGCTGAAGAAGTTTTTTTTCTTTCCATGGAATCAGTGCATGTCCTAATCTAACTCTCAGAGGGGATCTTGCAACTACACAACACTATAACAAGATGTGACGTCCAGTCCTACCTAATCAGTGTTCAGCTGAGATCTGAAGCTGTAGTGCAGTCTGCATTATCTCTGTTCCCAGTGCACAAACTAAATTCTGAAACAAGAAAAAAGATAAAGATGAAAAATACTGCTGCAATTTCATCTGAAAATGCCACTGCAAGAAATGTCATTTTGTAAAATCCAAAAGCTTGGCTTAATGCTACATTTAGATTAAACCTTTTGCTTTGAGAAGCAGAAGGTCTCCGGTGACCTGTATAGCAGCCACAAGAGACTTTCAGACTAGCTACTTTCTGCTAAATGGGCTCACATATTAATATTTTAAAAAGCTGTAATGCCTCTGCGAAAACCTCAGAGGACAGATCCATCAATTTGTGAGGTGTTTGCTCCTGGAAACAGAAACTGTAAGCAGCAAATCCTCACTTTCAAGTGAAGGAAAATACCATGCCCCAGAGCTTTATTAGAACAAAAAGGTTTGTTGTGGCTTTAAATCTTAACCTTGTTTCAGTAATAAATCAACAATAAGTAGGCTTTGAGCTCTGTTGTATTATTGCCCAATAAATCAGTTAAACAAACAGTCCTATTTTTTCATTAAGGAAAGGTACATTGAACAAATATTATACTTTAACAAAGGGAGACTACGAACATCTCAAACATAAGAATGCTGTTTCAGCAATGTCCAAACACCACACCCATTTGCCACCTCAAAGATATATATATTGCTGATGCCATTCCTGGTTTCACATCTTTTGTTCATTGTTCTTGTGTCATAGAGAACTTAAATAAAACTCTATTTTGAATAATTATTTTGTAACTGTGCACAAAATCAAGTTTAAATGTGAAAATCATAATATTTGCTGTTTTAAAAGCTAATTTTGATTTCCAATGTAAGATTCTTTCTGAATTCAGTTATAGAGTCATAGAGTCATGCATCACATAGACCCTTCGGTCGACTCATCTGTGCCGACCAGACATCCCAACCTGATGTAGTCCCATTTGCCAGCATTTAGTCCATATCCCTCGAAGCCCTTCCTATTCAATACTCATGCAGATGCCTTTTAAAGATTGTAATTGCTCCATCCTCCATCACTTCCTCTGGCAACTCTTTCCATACACACATCACCCTCTGCATGAAAAAGTTGCCCTTCATGTCCTTTTTAAACCATTTCCCTCTCACCTTAAACCTATGTCCTCTAGTTTTGGACTCCCACGATAGGAAAAAAAATCTTGACTATTCACCCTATTTGTACCCCTCATAATTTTATAAACCTCTATCAGGTCATCCCTCAGTCTCTGACGCTTTAAGAAAAATGCCCCAGACTATTTGGCCTCTCCCTAAAGCTCAAACCCTTTTGTCCTAGCAACATCTTTGTAAATCTTTTCTGCATCCTCTCAAGTTTAACAACATCCTTCCTATATAAGTTATCCACAAGTATTCCAGAATGACAGTACTGTAAGCTTTCATATTGTGTTCACTATTAATGAAATAATTTGGAATAAAATGCAACACGGATCATATGTTCTTCAGATAATTTTAACAGTGCAGTAAAGAAAGAAAAGATCATGCAACAAACTTAAATCAGCATTTTTTTCTTCATCTAGTGCACTTTGATTTGATGATTTTAGGTCTCCTAAATTAGAATTACAAACTTTTCTGAATAGTTCCAAGAAATTTTCCTCTGCTTACTGAGGTGTTTATGAAATTTATTTTTGAGAAATGTGCATAGTATTCCATAGCAGTTCATTCAAGTTTTGAAGTAAATATTTTCTCTGGGTTGATTGAATTAACTTTGACTACAAAGAGGTTAATGTTACCCTTTAGTTTTGGAAACTAAAAAAATCATTATAGTTGCAAAAAACTTCTTTAGTCACAGAAACCCCTTATTGAGACAGAATGGGACTCCTGAAGAAAGAGGGAACTCAAATGGTCTCCATTGTATTGATTCACTGAGGAAATACTGACAGTGTTGGAGGGCAAATGTAAATAATAAGGTGGGGCCTCATAGTGAAGAGGAGGGAATTAGAAACTCCAGAGAAGGGTTTCCAGTAGCACATGGTATCTCTGGCCCCTACATGAGGAAGGCAGATGCCAACAAGGGCATGGGAATTTATAAAGTCTTGAGCTCTGAGGGAAAGTGAAAACATCAATAGTTATATGAAATGGCCTGAATGAAAATTAGGGGAAATTGAAAGATCACATGGGGCCATGGAGGCAGGAAAGCAAAAGGGATATGGGGATATGTGCAGTTGTCCCAAGCAGATTCTGGAAGTCATACATACTGAAGTGAAGCTGGAAAATCGGATCAAAAATCAACCGCACAATTACAAAATGGCTGACATCACATGCAAGATGGGTGGAATAAGTTTGGGGCAAAATGAAACTCTTGAAATTGGGAGGATCCCCTAGAGGCATTTGCAGTAACGAAGCTACCATTAATGCTGTGATACCACTCATCAGGCTTAATTTTGCACTTCATCTGTAGGTCAATCATTGTCCAGGAATACACAACAAAGATTATGGCCTCAAATAATCATGACATCACACTATGTGCACCAATTGCCTACTTGTTGTGTCAGTTAAGTAACTACAATGAGAACAAGGCATTTAAAAACAGAATCTGAAGTTCCCTATTTCACAAGCACATTTCGAAGCAAAAGTGTTAGACATTGTTTGCAGCTGTCAGATTCACACTTTGAACTGCAAGAATATAAGGCCATGATCTGAGAAGTTAGATAAGCTCATGTATCTCAGCAATCCTTACAGAAGTCAAGATTAGAGTGGTGCTGGAGATGCACAGCAGGTCAGGAAGCATCCGAGGAGCAGGAAAATCGACATTTTGGGCAGGGGCACTTCATCAGGAATCCTTACAGAAGGGCTGATGATACTGTTCTTGGGAAACCTCCATTTCACACTATGTAAGGGTGAAAAGTGAAGTTCCATTATGAATGAATATGAGGCCAAATGAATTCCTTGAAAACAATTGTGTTATCTTTCTGACATTCTCCGCAGAATTTCTGCTCACAGATTTGACATGGAGAACACTGTCACTGTTGCAAATTGTAGCCTTGAAGCTGCTGTGATAACCATGTAGAAGGAAACAGAGGTTACAGCTCCATCACCAAATATTCTACACAGCCTCCAGAGGGATAAGGTGAAGGTGAAGATCTATCAACGGAGGATGAAGAGAATGATGATCAAAATTTATGAGAATGTTATTCAAACTGAATCATATATTGACAAATGTAAAATCTGCACAAACCAGCACAATCAAGCCAAATTTTGGAATGTAATTTTTTGTAAAAAGATTTGCTTCAAAAATTTTCTTGATGTGACTCCTAATGAAAACATAATACATTTTGATTAATATCACTGAAACTGGGTTTCATGTAAACATTATATATTTTACTCAGGAGGTCCAGTCCACCACTTGTGAGTGATCTAATTTGAAACAACTCAAAGTTGACTTCAAAAAGATATACAGAAATATTTGAAAATTATATTGGTATTTAGTAGTCAGGTTTTTAAAAAATGTTATAACCAAACACTTTTTAAAAGTGCTTAAAAACATTCTCTCATCTCAAAATTTCTTAATTGTAAGAATCTCCTGCAAATGAGTGCAATTAATGAAAACAAGCAGTAGCCATTAATTTGCTCTGGAGGCCAGATCAGGTTTGGAAGCAGGGCTGGCTTTGAGCATGAACTCTTCTTAAACTAATGCAAAAATATTGAAAGTCAGTTCCCTTTGAACATGAGCTGAACATTCTGCAATCTTTTGTGCTGATTCTAGGTAAATTGTAAAGAGGAAAACAACAGAACAGAATTTCCAGGATCATTATTTTTGCCAAGATCACCCACTGATGCCATTAAAATGTTGACTTTTGTTTCCATTTTAAAACAGGCAGAATGACCTGAAATAGTACAGGTGTTGCCTTGAGAAATGAATGAACAAATGGCTGCATTGCCATAGACAATGCAAAATGTGCCTTCTCTGTCAATACATACTTAGGTCGGTATGATTAGACAACTCACTTTATTTATAATAATCTCTTTCAGTTCCTAATTTTCACAGTTCCTTGGTTCCCTAATATTTCTGGGAAATGTTCTGTATCTTCTTCTGTCAAGACAGGCGTAAAGGGCAGTATCTTCCAAGCCCCTGGATGATGTAAACATTGCCGATGGATTTGGAAAAATAGATTTTGTTCAGAAGAAATGAAATTCAAGACATTGTGAGGAAACAGCCAGCTCTTTAATCAAGTTTTGATGGTTGAGTGGAGAATCTAGCTAGTGAGTTTAGAGAAATCTATTTGTGTCTATTTGCATACATTAGCATACCATTCGTACCTGATTTCAGCTCATTAATAAGCTGTCTTCCATTCTCCCACCTACTAGACAGAGATTAGCCAGCAACAATTCCTGATAATGAAAGTCAATGTGAATTCCTGGTGACTGCAGTTCACCACTTGGTCCTCTGGACCTGCATCTTGTGCAACACTTGGAAATATCTCAGAGTACAGAGGAATCTTGAATTCCCGAAGGACACAGGCGGAGAGTATTTCGCTCGGTTAATCAAATTCCAGATAATTGAATACCAGATAGCATAGTTTAGCTGAGCACCAGGACATTGCAATCTTTGCCAGATAATCTGATATTCAGATAATCAATTGCCAGATAATTGAGGTTCCTCTGTGCTGTGTATGATCAGTGATCATCCACATCTCCAGTCCACCTTTATTGGTATCAGTCACATACCAGCCTCACCACATCATCATGGCACACCTCCATTCCACTTATTTCAATGTACTTAAATCCTACACTTTGGAGTATCAAAAAGCTGCTATCAGGGCAGTTTGTGTGCAGGGATAGGATTGGATTGCACCAAGCTGCATCTCAGGCTCCTCACTTGCTCTTTAAGTGCTCACTCAATTTGTGCACACGTGGATGCTCACACCATCTTTGCCTTGCATTTCCTTATTGTATTTTACCTCCCTCAGCCAGCAGGTGGGACTAGATTGGGTTGGGATATCTGGTTGGCATGGACAGGTTGGACTAAGGGTCTGTTTCCATGGTGTACATCTCTATGACTCTATTATTCTATGACTCACAGTTCTTCTACCTTGCCTTGCTGTTTAGTACAAGCACAAACCAGGTGGCTTGTCCTGGTGACCAGCAGTGATCAGTGAAGAGAGTGGAAAAACACAATGCTGGGTCAATCTCATACATATGTCCCAGCAGAGTAGGCAGCAAGCAAACCACATGTGCTTCAAGCAAATGGAAATGTCTCAAAGCTCAAGTGGAGTAGTCCTCAGTCAGGCCGAGGAAGACAGCCTTCAGTCGGAGGTTCCAGAACAGTAAGTTAAGGAAATCAACCTCTCCATCCTGGAGCTTGGACATGATCTGTCTGCAACTTGGAGCAATAGGGTCAGTTGTCCCAGGAGAAGATCTCAGTCAGTCCTGAAGTTCCAGTGCAACCTTTTTAGGATTATGCAGTAAGTCAGTCTGGGTGCTGCACAGGGATCAGTCAGGGGTCTAGTCACTAAATATTTAGGGCTCTCGGTCCAAGTTGGTCATGGGGGGTGGGTCACTGTTGGTCCTGGTGTTCAACTCAGTGAAAGAAAAACGGTGTGAGGATGGGCAATGTTATCAGGAACTGCTGCTGAGGGAAAGAAGTTGGGAAAGTCAGTTATGGAGTTTGGAGGCAGCACGCTGGAATGCAGAAAGAAAATAATTGTGAAGGGGAGGAGACAATAGTGCATTGGAGGACATGGGTCATCAATGATCGCAGTCAGCCTGGCTTCTGTAAGGGATAGTACAGCATGAGCGTAGACATAACTTTGCTGTACGTTACACTGGGCACTGGACAAGAGTAGTAATATCTTAGACATTGCTGTAGAAAGTTAAGAAACTAAGGATGTAACCTGTGTAGCTTGGATCTTAACTAACATTAGATTTATGGATGTATAATTTCAATGAAGTGCTTCCTATAAATCTAGAGAAGAGTTTCTATTTGGTACCTCTCCTACTCAGTGCAGTGACCTCCTTGATGGCAGTGCTTCACTGGTGCACTGGACTTTAAGAGTGAACCAGGAATCTCAGGAAGTCCCAGCAGTACCAGGTACATCTGCCTCTGGCTAGATGGAAGTCAGGACAAGCTGGGCACCAGACGAATGGACCATAAGTAATGAGATGACTTTCAGGGTGCAAGGGTGAAAAGGGTGCAAAAACCCAAACGGGTTCATTAAACTCACTAAACTCCATTAAACTCACTAAAATTGACACTTAACTGATTTCTGGTAAAATTCAACCAGAAGTAGTTGTTGCATCCACACTGACAACACTTCTTCCAATCAAAGACTACTTGTTGACTAATCAGCACTCTCGTCTGATTGTGGTCACTCTAGTCACATGTTGTATAAATGTTGTTTACTTTTGGTATTTCTTGCAGATGGTGTAATAGAGTGCAAGACATAAACATTGACAAAAAGAATCTTTTCACAGAAAACATTCATAAAGTGGTAATGGTCAAAAAATAAATTGGATTGAACTAGACCCGTGAGCCAAACATTAGAGTACTGAAGGAGGTGTCTACTGGGATAATTGATGCATTGGTGGGTAGTTTTCAAAATTCCATAGATTCTGGAAAGCTTTCTGCAAACTGAAAAGTAGCAAGTGTAACTCCAATATTTATGATGTGAGAGAGAAACAAAACAGAGAACTGCAGACCTGTTAATTTGATGTATTAGTGCCTGTGAAAATGTTAGCATTTATTATGATCAAATTGTTAATTAGAAACTTAGAAACAATTACATGATTGTGGATTTATGAAAGGAAAATAATGCCTGATAATATTGTTGCAGTTTATTGAGGATGTTACTTGTAGCAAAAGTAAAAGAGACTGATGGATGTGATATACTTGGATGTTCAAAAAGTTTTTAACATGTTCCCACACAGGAGATGTGTAAGCAACATGGGAGCTGATGTGATTGGGTGCAATATACTGCTATGGATTGAGAATTTGTTATCAGATATAAAACAGAGTAGGAATGAATGGAGCATTCTCAGGATGGCAGGTTGTTACAATTGTGATTTCACAGCCATTCACATTGTACATAAATTATTTGAAAGTGGAGACCAAATGTAATATTTCCAAATTTGCTGATGACACTAAATGAGGTTGGAATATAAGCTAAGATGAAGATGTGAGGAGAGTTCAAGAGATTTGAACAGGCTATAAGAATGAACAAGAACATGTTAGATGAAACGCAATGTGAATAAGTTCAGATACCGGTTAATGGTAATATTAGACAAGTCAAATTCCAAAGTGCAACCTGGCTTGAGAGATCATGTTTTATTTGATACCATGGTAGTCAGTAAGTGAACATTTTCACAAGGTGCTGCAGTACTTTCCACAAAAAAAGCATCAAAGCTTTTTATACACAAGACAAAAGAAGCTTTTTAAAAGACTATTTGGAAAGATATTATTATAAATAGCAAAAAATAAAGATTCAATCTTTTTCCCAGCAACATCCTTAACAGACAATCAAACCCAATGAAATTTCAGTCCCACCTTCACTTTAAAATTTCTTACTTGACTGACAAGTTTGCAAACATTTCCTTTCAGCAAATTTTTGCAATTCACTAAATGTAATTCTCTCTGTTCTGTCTCTTCCTGAGGCACACAGTCACAGCCTAACTCACTTTAGTTTATTCAGTGAACTCTAAAAATAACTCAGGGCATTTTCCAGCTACTATGACTACTTTTAAGCTATTAAACAACGTATCCGATAGCATAGATAATTTCTTCTGGACTGAACCTGCCTCTGGCCTCAGGCCTCTCTTTTTCTGTTTGTAAAATTGCAACGTAGAGTCAGAGAGATCTACAGCATGGAAACAAACCCTTCGATCCAGCTTGTCTATGCTGACCAGATATCCTAACCTAATCCAGTCCCATTTGCCACACTTGGCCCATATCCATCTAAACCTTTCCTATTATATACCCATTCAGATGCCTTTTAAATGCTGTAATTGTATCAGCTTCTGGCAGCTCATTCCATTCATGCACCACTCTCTGTGTGAAAAAGTTGTCACTTAGTCTCTTTTATTATATTTTTCCCCTCTCACCCTAAACCTATGCCTTCTAGTTCTGGACCCCCCCCCCCACACCAGGGGAAAGACTTTGTCTATTCAACCTATCCATGCCCTTCATGATTTTATAAACCTCTATAAGGTCACCCTTCAGCCTCCAACACTCCAGGGAAAACAGCTCCCGCTTATTCAGCCTCTCCCTATAGCTCAAGTCCTCCAACCCTGGCAACATCCTTGTAAATCTTTTCTGAAACTTAGTAAACTCTGGCAGCATCTGTGAAGAGAAATCAAAGTTAATGCGTTGGGTCCGGTGACCCTTTCTCACAACACAAAGGAATTTGTGTTAGTCTTTATTGCAAGGGAATTGAGAATAGAAGAAAAGATGTCTTGCTGCAATTGTTCAGAACCTTGGTAAAAATGTACACTAAAATGTATTGTGTACACTTTTAGTCTCATGATCTAAGAAAGGATGTACTGATCACAAAGTGAGTACAATTTCTGTAATAATGAGATTATCCTATCTGAAAAACTTGATGAAACAGGGCTGTATTCACTGGAGTTTTCAAGAATGACAAATGATCTAATTGAAATTTACAAAGTTCTAATTAGGCGTGAGAGCTGAATGTGTACAGGATGTTTCCCCTGGCTGGTGAGTCTAGAAATCATGGATGCAGTCTCAGAATAAGGGGCAGGCCATTTAAAATGAAGATGAAGATGAAAATTTTCTTCACTCAAAGAATGGCGTGTCTTTGGAATTCTCTCCCATTGAGGATTTAGTCTTTTGAGTATGTTCAAGTCAGAAATCAAAAGATAATGACATCAGGAAATATGAGGGCAGTGAGAAAAAAATTTGGTAGAGGTACATTATCAGGCCTGATCTGTTTGAATGGTGGATGAGGCTCAATGGACTGAAGGTTTACTCCTGCTCCTATTTTCGACTTTCTTATTTTATGAATGCAGGACATATGAATGTCATGTTCAATTCTACAAAATGATCTCAACTGATATCTTCCTTTTCAGTCACAAAGTAGGAAATTCACTGAAAAAAGAACCTTTCAAAGTTGTATTTTAAACACAGAAACTCAAAGAAGACCAGCATGCTCATTATAGCTGATAGTTGTTCAGATTGTAATTGACCCTGTGTCTGAATTGCTACTGCACAATGGTTCAGAACCGCTTACCAGTAGGCCTATTATATGCTATTCTGACTCTCAGTGTTTACAGAAACTATATTGGATTTGGTCTGGTGTTGTAAGATCATCTTTTCATTTAATTCACAAGGTTTCAACTGACTATATACATTGTGTACCTCACAAAACTTTTGAATTTAAATCACATCAACAATAAGAAAAATCATGGTAATGTAACTAATTAAAATTGTCATAAATTCTTTGCTATCGTTAGAAAATTATCATCGCTGCTTTTCTGCATTTGCAATTCACAACTTTGCTAGAAAAGACACACAGTTGAAATGGTGTTATCAATTGTTTTCGGCTGTAGCTAACTACTTCAGAAGTGAATCACTCTTGTTTGCTCATTCAGGAAACACATTAAAACAGAACAAATCATAAGATGATACAGCCTGAAAAAGTGATGCACAACAACAAAATATAACATTTTTTTCAGTCAATGGACCATGAATTTGGTAACGTATCATGACTCATTACTAGAGCTGAAGCAATGACAAAGGTATTAATAAATAGCATTGGTATAATCACAGCACTTCCTCAGAGGTAGCATTATAACTGCCAGTGTTCAGGAAGAGTAATTGTGCAGGCAAACCTACAAAGCATCCAGTGAAACATTTATCTTTTAATTTACCAGATGGTCCCATTGAGAGAGAATTTTGTTCCGTGGATTGCCTGTGCGTGTGCTTCATTTGCTTACTTTGACTAGATAAAGCTACAGTGAGCGCTCTGATGGCTATAAAGCACCTGCAGTACAAACAAAACAAGAAACAAAATGTGGGAGAGGTGAAAGGAAATCCCTGTTTGCCTCGGTCTGAATCTTATTGAGTTAGGTTGTGTTTTTGAAAGGGTTTTCGCTGCGAGGTCTAGTGGATTTCCTAACCATATCTTACAAACCCGCCTCATTAACTAACTGCATCATTCCTATAGCATCCATCACACCTAATTCCAACCCCCAGCTAACATCTTGCTGTTTCTGGAACAAGTCGCCAGTCACTGAATATCCACTGAAAGACTGGCATCCCTTGTACCCACACCATTCTTAGAAGGCCACTATGTCCCAGGTGAGTACTGGCATTCTGATCTGATGCTGCTCTACTCATTGAGACAATATGAACATGGTGGAGAAGAACTAGATGTCACCTCAAGTTTCCATCTGGCACCTGGTGATGCAAAGTAGAGGGGTCTTCATTCCAGAGGATCAGCAGAGGAGGCCACAGCATCAAACTCAGGAAGCCTGGTCTGAGTTCAATATCAGACAGTACCATCTTTAAGGTCCAGCGTAATGGCTACCATAATGCCATAAGAAGCTCATTCTCTGCTGGGTCAATGTAAGTATCTTCTCTCTGTTCCTAACAGTCACTCTATCTCTGCTACTTCACCCACTAAGGCTCATGCTCTGTTACTCTCACTATCTCCTACAACATATTTTCTCATTCGCTCTCATAAATTCTCACACCATCTAAGCCTGCATTACCTGTGTGCTGCTTCCTCACTCCCTTGGATTACCTCACCACCTTTTGACCATCTGTACCAGGATGAAAAGCTGTGCCACTCACTTGATCTCACTCAATCAAGCTTTGTCTCTCATTTCAGGAGATGGCAGCCCACAGTAATACAGAATGAGTCTGCAAATAGAGGGATGCCTGACATTAGGCTACCAGGGAGAAATCTGAGACCTTTGCAGAAGAAGACTGGGATCACTCCTGCAGCAATGTTGAAGCATTCATATCCCACCACCAAGTAGGTACCATTCTTCATTCTACTGTAACTCTCACAGTAATCCTGCTGTCAGTGTCATTCATTACATACAAACTGAAAGAACAGTGGATAATGTAAATCAGGAACAAAAACAGAAGTTGCTAAAAGAGCTCAGCAGGTCTGGCAGCATCTGTGAATAGAAATCAGAGTTAACATTTTGGTTCTGGTGACCCTTCCTCAGAACATTTATTACATATCCCTTCTAACCACTGGCTGCTAGATCTTCTAATCACTGGCTTCCATATCTTCTCTCTCATTTGTATTGTAAGTACTGCCAGCATCTCCACCACCTTCAAATTGAAATTGAAGCAGCTCCCCAGAAGCCACTTCCTCAATCTCTGAGATGAGAGTACCGAGGCCTGAGAGGAAGCATTGCAAATGCCACCTGCTGCATTCCCAGCTCAGCTACTGATGCCTCAACGGGAACGTAAGACTGAGAAAATGTGTGACCATAAGCTGGTGAGCACCCCTCTGCGACAACTCTACAGCTGGCTGAGAAAGAAATGCTCCAGGCAACTGGCACTCAGAGAACCTTTCAAGACTGAGCATCCGTTCAGCCTCAGGAGAGGACCCTGCAAAGTCAGTAATCGAAAGAGTTTGTCCACATGCACAGGGAGGAGCAGAGGCAACACACACAAATATGGGAGGCAATGGCATCCATTGCCCGGAGGCTCCATCAATGCAGTGAGTCATGAGATTGTCTGTCCGCCTGTTTGACAGTCATGGTGATGTGGGAATGGAGACCCTGACACACAATCAGGTATCCCATCCTCACAAAGAGACAGTTGGCAGGTGGCATCCAGCCAGAGGTGGGACCATGCACACAGCTCTGCTCAAAAGGCTCCAATCAGAACACTCCAGAGGTGACCGAGCCCTCCACCTCTACCTCCATCTTGCCTGCCTCACTCAAAACCTTGGAAGTTCAAGCTGATATGGATCTACTTGCATCTAGCAAGAAGACACTCAGCACATCTGCCTGTGTAGGCATAAATACCCCCAAGCTAATCCAACCAAACCACTACCACCAATAGGCTCCACTGCCGAGTAGGCTGCATCCCTCTTCAATTGCAGAACTAGGGAGTGCACTAAGATATAATGAGAAGGAGGAGAAGAGAAAAACATAAAGAAGACACATTTTTTTATAAATGTCATTGCTTTCCCCTTACATCTGATTGTTAACCCTTTGTATAGTCAACAATGCCACTGTTGTAGCATGAAGCATGAATTCATGCTGGCACAAGATAGTCAATGTTTGGATGTCTGTGATGAGAGCCTGCTGCATCATAGAACATAGAACAACACAGGAACAGGCCCTTCAGCCCACAATGTTGCGCCAAATATGACACAAATTAAACTAATCCCTTCTGCCTGTCCTTGGTCCATATTCCTCCATTCCTCGCATGTCGATGAGTTCATCTAAAAGTCCATTAATTGCCTCGAATTTATCTGCCTCCACCACCACTCCTGGCAATGCATTCCAGGCTTCTCCCAATCTCTGTGTTAAAATCGTGCCCTTCACATCTCCTTTGAACTTTTCCTACGTCCCCTTAAATGCATACCCCCTAGTATTAGACAGTTCAACTCTGGGCAAAAGATTCTGTACATCAATACTTTTCAGGGTCTTGCCATGTACTGTCTATTTTTCCTCCCGAATTGTAGAACCTCACACTTACCTGGATTAAACTGCAATTGACTTTTGTCCACCCATGTCTGCAAATGATCTACATCTGTTGTATCCTTTAACAACCTTCTACACTATCCACAACTCCACCGTTCCTTGTATCGTCTGCAAACTTACTAACCCATCCATCTACATTTTCATCCAAGTCATTTATGTACGTCATAAACAGCAGAGGTCCCAGTACAGATTCCTGTGGAACACACTAGTTATGGACCTTCAGCAAGAAAACACCCTTCCACCACTCCCCTCTCCCTTCTCTGGGCAAGACAATTACGAATCCACGTGGTTAAGCCACTGTGGGTACCATGCATCTTAACCTCCTGCTTGAGCGCACCAAGAAGCACCTTTTTGAAAGCCTTACTAAAATCCAACATACACTGCTCTACCCTCCTCGATAAATTCAATCAGGTTAGTAAGACATGACTTGTCCTGCACAAAGCCATGCTGACCATCCCCAAATAGGCCATGCTTTTCCAAATGTGTGTAAATCCTATCCCTAACAATTATTTCCAGTAGCTTTCCAATTACTGATGTAAGACTCACCAGTCTATAGTTTCCTGCATTATCTGTATTCCCCTTCTTGAACAGAGGAACAACATTAGCTACTTGTCAGCATCCAGGACCTTTCCATGGCTAGTAAGGATACAAATATCTTAGTCAAGGCACCAGCAATCTCCTCTCTTGCTTCATTCAATAACCTGGGATAGATACCATCTGGCCCTGGGACTTACCCAACTTAATGTTCTTCAAGAGATCCAACATCACTTTTTTCTTGATATCAAAATGTCCTAACATATTAGCATGCTCCATACAAAATTTCCCTGTCCTTCATATCCTTCTCCTGGGTGAGTACCGACATAAAGTAATCATCTCGCTCACATCATCTGCCTCCAAACACAAGTTCCCTCCTTTATCCTTGAGTGGTTCTACCTTCTCCCTAGTTATCCTTTTGCTTTTAATGTATGTACAGAATGCTTTGGGATTTTCTTTAACTCTACTTGCCAAGGTCATTTCATGGCCCCTTCTTTCTCTCCTAATTCCCTGCTTAAGGTTTTTTCTGCATTCTTTATATTCCTTATGAGGTCTGTCCGATTTTAGCTTCCTAAACCTTACTCTTCATATCGTATTTAAATGCTTTCCTGTCACAACATGCTTTGCTTTTACCTGGTTGGCCCACATATTCCTCTAATGTTAAATATCAAACACTCAGGAAAATTAAGAATCATTAGAGTTCAGAGGCCACCATGTATTCTGCTCACTATGACTCATGAGCAACTCCAGTGCCACTTGTGCGTCAAACCACCTCAACTTCAGATCACATTGATTCATTTTGTGCTCATTCAGAGCAATACCAATGTCCGACCTCGCCACTCTTGTGCATGCATGTTGTATTAACCAGCACCATTCCCATCCCAGGACTGTTACCTGCCAACCACAGCCTCCAGAGAACTATTTGCTGAGGAATCCTGGAAGATCTCTAGCATTTCACAGGCAGCTAGGTGCAAGATCTGCGGAGGGCACTCACAGACCATATTTTAAAGTTCTTGTCCATATGTGGTGGAATTCCAACAAAACCAAGATGGCCCCATATTCTGGGCTTCCCCAGTGGATGTGTATACAACTTATAATCTCTCATGTTGCTGTACTTCTAGGATTATTAATATCAGAACCGTGTCTAATTATTTTCTGTAGTAATCAGCAAGATACACAAAGAACACAAAGCTGTTAATAACTTTAGTAACCATGTGGTAAATTTTAGGTTAGTGCTCTCTCTGCAAAGAGCTGAATTGAAGTTCTGCATTGGGAGCACAAAAGCTGAAAATTACTCCCAACAAGTCTAGCAAAATAAGATTTGACTTATTAAATTTGGATCTCAGACAGTCACTTGTACGCTTTTTCCTTATGACTCAGAAATCAATCAATTCTTATGAAATGAAGTTAGCTGAATTTGCAGCTGCTTGTTGTTAGCTTTCCAGTGCTTTGAATAAACTAAGAAATTATTTGAGATGAAAAGATAAATTAATACTTGGTGACATTATGCAGAACAGAGTTTTGCATTCATTACAATTGCCCGCAACGCCAGAAGCAGAAGAATTAGTCCCATGTTCAGTGAAACAGCTGTGAGAGGCTCATTCCACTCATACATTCATTCCTCACCAATTGCTTCAGTGTCAGATCTTTGGAATAGTTGTGCTAAAGACTTCAATTGGAATCTTGGAGAGAAGCCGACCAACTATTATTAACTTGGCTGAACTTTGAAAAGTTTTGTTTTCATTCATTTTTTAATTTGTCAGATTTTTTTGAATCTCTTTTTCTACAAGCTGCGACTAAATAATAGTTTAAAAGTTAACCATGAGGTGGTTCAGTAGAATCTACTTTATTTTGTTAGACTAGCAAGTTTGAGTTAGAGATGGTGTAGGATTAAAATGTGATTCTGAAACCTACAGCTATTGAAGACGTCAGCTACAGGCTTGGTATGAGAACATGGGTTATCCAAGATTTGTTACTGACCAGGATTGATTCATGAAGAAAGAATGTTGCTGCTGAAGATAGGTACAGCCTAACTGGCTAGGTATTTAACACCTATAAGAGTACGTTATATACTCTAACTGTTGTCAAGATGCAGTTACCATTGCACTCAAAAGATTTGTGGTAAATTCGCTGCTACTATGTCATACATAACCTGTCGTCCATGTGACAAGGGCTCAAGCCCAATTTTGTTGATTATTCAATAACCAAAGACCAATTGCCCTCCTTCTTGGAGGAGATAAATGGAGTGCCTTTGGTTTTCATATAGTTCCAAAATGAAGTGGTGGGCAGTAGAATTTCCAAATTAATTGTGCAAAAGTTTTGGGAATATGAATCATGAAGATGTACAGTTTCCATGAACATCGTTGATGATTATCCAGTTATTCCCTTCTCCTCATGGAACCGGAAGTGTTTAAGGCTGGCACTGTGAACTTTTATAAGCACCTCAAGACAAACTGAGGATTCATACAGTCAGACCATGACAAACTGTGCTTAAACTCTTTTAGATTTAGTTATGCATGTTAATTTTCAATGGAAGGAAATCATGCAGTATCTGGCAAACAGAAATACTACTGATGCAGCACCTTTCCTCAGGGAATCTTAAGCATAGTGATGGGATATTGTGCAGGCCATACATTCATTTGATTGGGAAAAAAGCCTCATGCACAAAAGCATAAGGAAATCACTCCATCTTGAGGATAAATTTGGGCAAATGTAGCATGATGGAATTTTTATTGTAATGATTTCAATGTTGAAACTAAATTTGTTTTTAAATCAAGATTTATTCATTGACTTGTGCCAATGTGTTGGGATTTGAACCCCACATCATATACCTTGGTGTCATGGGCCATGGACTCATGGTCTCATAGTTCAGTAGAATTATCTCTACACCAGCACTCAGAACAGGTTCTGGAATGTTAAGGGACAGAAAGATTGAATACTGAAGATGGGATAATCAGTTTCAGAGGAGGAATTGGAAGTAGGAGAAACTTTCACCAGTGAAATTGTACACTGAAATTTACAAATGAAGAATAGTGTATTGAACAGTCTCCAGGCAAGAGTGCCCAAATCGCTGTAATTCAAGACATCATTCCCCCAAAATGATTATGCTCCAGGATGAGGGATGATGAACTGCCCCTCCTTCATCATGCAACCTCTCTTCATTCATCGCAACAAGGTTAAATCAAACAGGGTCACTTTCCCCATGGTATCTTTTTCAATTCAAATACATTTATTTTTTAAAAGGAGCAAAATGGTTCAGCCTTCTTTTAATTAAAGAGCAGGTAAATTTATTAGCTACTAAACATGGGAAGAGATTATAAAATGCAACATTCACATGCTAATGGATTAGAATGTGAATTAAATAAAATGATGCCAGTTAAAAAGCCGAGAGAATCAGTCTCTGGATTCCCTGAAGAATAGACTGAATACTGCAGCTGATTTGTTGTATGATAGTGGTGATGCTAACACTGATAGTGAAGCAAAAGCAGAAATTGCCAGAGAAACTCAGCAGGTCTGGCAACATCTGTGGAGGGAGAAATAGTGTTAATCTTTCAAGTCCAGTATGATTTGGAAGTCCAAAGCCAACTATATTAGATTCAAAATATTAACTGCTCAATACGGTTGAGTCTATCCAGCAGTTTCCATTTTACTTTTAGATTTCCAGCAACTGTAGTATTTCGCTTTATTTATGAGTGAAGCAGTTGATTTGAGGTTATTGGGTCTGTGTTTAGATGACAGAATTTTGTCCCTTTCCTACTTCCTCTTTCAAAGTGACTTAATTGGATGTTAATGGCTATTCCCAAGCTGTGAGCTGCTTAGCACACGAGACCACACTAGAACATCAGTCCACTAACACACAGAGACCAGGGATTTCTCTTGTATTTTTAATCATTTTTTTTGCATATTCTTGAAAAGATAGAACACAAAAATGTCTCCAGTTGGATACACAATCCACAGGGGATGGTTTTCTACTGAGATGGATATCTTTGTAACCACTGAAGATACAGGCCAATCTGTTTCAAACTGCATCCTTTCTGTTGAAGGATTGATGTTTAAAGATCTTTTGGTGCATTTAGGCGTGACATTCCAGGTTCCTCCTGCAGCTGTTTTGGTCTCCCTACATAAGAAGGAATATACTTACCAGAGAGGGAGTGCAATGGAGGTTCACTATGCTGAAACCATGGCAGGCAAGACTATCTATGAGGGTAGATTGGCTCAGTTGGACTTGTATTCCCTAGAGCTTAGGGGGGAATTTGATTGAAAGGTATAGAATTCTAATGTGGCTTGGTAGACGAGATTCAGAGAGGATGTTTGCTCTGGTTAGGGAGTCTAGAACAAGCACACATAGTGTCAGGATATGGAATAGATAATCTCAGACTAAGATGAGGTAAACTTTCTTCAATCAAAGGGTAATGAGCCTGTGAAGTTTTTGACTACAGAATGTTGTCACAATACCAGTTCTTTTTACAAGATTACTGTGCCCTTGAGGTTTTTTTCCAGAGATGGGGTAATTGGCCAGGCTCCAACTAGGCTGGGTTTGGAAGTTTTATTGGGGCCCTTTGTTTATCCCTAACAGATAGCGCTTCAGACCAAAAGCTTTCATGTTTTTAAAAAACACCTGAATAAACAAAGGGGAGTGGCCCGCCATCTGCATAGCTAGCCTTTACTTAAGTGAGAGTTTTTTTGGTTCAGTTCAGAACTTTAGTCAGTTCAGTTGCAGCAGGGGATGTGTGAAACACGCTGCTGATCTCTCTCTAACTTAAAGCCTATAATCTCTAGTTTTTTTTTATTTTTACTGTTTGTGCTAAGGGATGTGTGTATTAGGACTGTTGCAAGTATTTTTGGAACAGCATCGTTACGTCGGGTTTGGATAGGATAAGTTATCTGGTATTCAGTTTTCTGTTTGTTGTGTTTCATTCTGTAATTTTGTAAATACATTTTGTTTGTCAAACCAACTAATTTAGTCCAGGAATATCCACTGTACACTTAGCTAAAACAAATAGCAAAGTTACGGTCTGGGCTACCTGCTTAAAAGTATTTTGGAGAATCTGGCCTAGTCCGCAACAGGTTGGTGGGGGGGGGGAGGGGGAGTCTTTGTGGGATTTAAACAGAGCGGTAGGTATTAGTGTGTTTTATTTTGGGTGTTAATTTGGTTAGTTTAAACAGCATTCAGATAGCAATGGCTCTTTCAGTCACCAAGGAGTGTCTGGAGGTGGAAGAAGTGACCTTGGGTGTTTTACAAAAGGCAAATAGGACCAAGTTGCAGGAATTTATAGACAAGCTGGAGTTGAATTTATGTCCTAATGTGAGGAAAGGTGATGATTACAGCAATAGCTCAGCATTTAAAATTGCTGGAAACACCACCAGGATCTGTTGAGATGGCAAGAATTCATTTGCTAATGAAGCAGCTTGAGTTAGAGGTGATAGATACGGAAAGGGCAGCAGAAATGAAACAGTTTGAGTTAAGACTAAAATCGGAAGAGAAAGGAAAAGAGCCAAGGACTTTAGCAGACGAGAAGAAGAAAGAGAGAGAGTTTGAACTTCAGAAATTGACACTTAAAAAAGGACGTCAGCTTGAAGGGATGGAGATGAAGGCTGAAGGTAGGTTTAGTGAGGAAGAGCGTGAGGATGAGTAAGCCCCTGGTAGGCAAAAGCGTGGTGAGAAACTGGTTAAGTATGTTCAAGCATTGCCTAAATTTGATGAGAAGAATGTGGACGCCTTTCTCATCTCATTTGAAAAAGTGACTAAACAAATGCAGTGGCCAGTGACTGTGTGGGTTTTGTTGATCCAAACCAAACTAGTGAGGTATTTGCATTACGATCAGAGGAATATGAGGATGTGAAGAAAGCCATCTTAAGTCCATATGAGATTGTACTTGAAGCCTACAGTCAATGTATAAGGAGGGACCCTGGTCAACCTATATTTGGTTTGAAAGGTGGATAAGAGCTTTAAAAATATAGCAAACTTACAATGCCCTTAGAGAGACAATCATTTTGGAGGAGTTCAAAAATTCACTACCTGACATAGTGCAAACTCACGTGGAAGAGCAGAGAGCGAAAACTGCAAGATTAGGAGCTGAAATAGTTGATAATTATGAGTTGGCACATAATCCACTGTTTGGCTTCCTGAATCAATTTCAATCCATCAGGGATAGAAGTTGGGGAAAAGAGAAATCCTCCCATGGAACGGGAAAGGTAGATCTCGGTGAAATCATAAGGAGAACTCACTACACGGTAAAAATGAAGCCCTTGAAGGGAACAGAGAAGGTAAAAAGTTCAGTGCTTTCAGTGTGATAAAGTAGGCCACATGAAATCACAATGTCGGTGGACTAGAAAAAGCACAGGAAAGCAGGATGGGGGAAACCAGGATAAGTCTGAAGTTTTGTTTGAATGGTAGCAGAAAGTACAGCGAAAGCTAGAAAGCTGCATCAGAGTGCACAAGGTGATCAGATGTTGGTTAAGGAGGAAGTGCCAGATCTGCTTGAAAAATATACCTGCAAAGGTAAAGTTTATTCACATAGGCCAGGAATAGCAGGGAAAGAGGTTACAATATGAAGCGGCATGGGATCCTCTCAGTCTGTGATGCTGAAGAATGAGGAGATATTACTCCTAAAGAGCTATTGCCAGAAAAGGTACCGGTAACAGGAATTCATGGTGAGACAAAAAGCGCTCAATATGTAAAGTGAGTGTCCAGAAAAAAGTGGTGAATTGGTGGTAGGACTACTGGACAAACTCTAGTCTCCACGAATACAATTTGCCCTTGTGAATGAAATAGCTGATTCACTGGTAGGCATGCTGCCGAGTGTAGTTGAAAAGCCAGTGGAGAATCAGGCTTCTTATCTGGGAATCTTCCCTGATTGTGTAGTAACAAGGTCACAGAGTCACCAGTTGAAGGAAGTGAGATCAAAGGATACAGGTAAGGAAGCTGAAGTGGCATTAGCAGACACTGTGTTTGATCAGTTAGTTGGGACAAAACAGGAGCAGATAACTAATCATGCAAATATCTTTACCTCTGTAAAACTCATTGTGTTGCAGCAGAAAGATGAAAATTTAAATAGTTGTATCAAAAGGCACACACAGAGAAGGAGTCTGAATGTATCCCTGAGTGTTTTTCCTGAAAAAAGATATATTAATGAGTAAATAGAGACCATCACACATTCAAGCAGATGAGAAATGGGCAGAGATTCATCAAATTGTATTGCCGATAGGATACAGAAAGGAGATGTTGTGAGTGGCGCATGAGCTACCACTTAGGGGTAATTTAGGAGTGAAGAAAACACAGGATAAAATGCAAAGATATTTCTACTGGCCTGAACTGCATAATGATGTTGTTGAATTTTGCCAGACATGTCATACATGTGAGGTAATTGGAAAACCACAGGCAGTAATAAAACCTGCACCTTTGATATGTATTCCAACATTTGAGGAACCTTTTACACGAGTCTTAATTGATTGTGTAGGACTCCTATCTTAAACAAAAAATGGGAATCAGTATTTGTTAACAATAACGGATGTAACGACAAGAATTCCAGAGGCCATTCCATTATACGTTATCACAACTAAAAGGATTGTCAAGGAATTACTCTTTTTTTTAACCAGATACAGACTACCAACAGAGATACAGTCAGATCAAGAGTCAAACGTCACATCCAAACTATTCAAGGAAGTTATGGACAACTTAGATATAAAGCAATTCAAATCTACTGCCTAACAACCTGGATCACAGGAAGTGCTAGAAAGATGACATCAAACACTAAAGATCATTTTGAGAGCTTTTGTTAAGATTATCCAGATGATTAGGATAAGGGAATTCCATTTTTGCAATCAGAGATACATCAAATGAATCGACCAAATTCAGCCCATTTGAATTAGTTTTTGGGCAGGAAGTGAGAGGACCATTAAAATTGATTAAGGAGAAATCAGTAAGTCAGAAGTCAGAGACTACACAATTGGATTATGTGTCAAATTTTAGAGAACAATTAAATAGAGGTGGAGGGTTGGCTGGACAGGATTGAAAGTATCGTAGTGTGCAATGAAATGGGAAATGGCTGACGTATTAGTGTTATTTCTAGTAATACATAAACTTTGACACGCAAGGTTTAATGGACTTTATCAAATAAAAAGGAAATTGAGTGAATTACTTGATAAGGGCTCCATATAGGAAGAAATATAGGGTCAGGTGAATTGGCCATGCTAAATTGCCCGTAGTGTTAGGTAAGGGGTAAATGTAGGGGTATGGGTGGGTTTCGTTTCGGCGGGTCGGTGTGGACTTGTTGGGCCGAAGGGCCTGTTTCCACACTGTAATGTAATCTAATCTAATCTAATCTAATCTAAATCTCACAGTGTGTCATATGAATATGTTTGTAAGGTATTTTGAGAGGGAAGGAAAGTAAGAGGAGAAGATATTGATGATTACAGCACAGAAGGAAACCCAGTTCAGAGGATTCCGAATTGGACATTCCTCAAAGTAATTTGGACAATGAGAAAGTTGTCAAAAATTGGGATAAATTATTGAGTTACCTTCCTGAGAAAAATCCAAATGACCTGAAAGAGTTATTACTATTGCATGGGGAGATTTGCGGAAATAAACTGGGAGGTACTCACCTAATTGTGCATGATGTAGATATAAAAGATGCTGTTCCAATTAAGCAACATCCTTATAAGCATAACCCTCTAAAGTTGGCACAGGTTCAGACAGGGATAGGACGCATGCTCCAAGGTGACATAATCAAAGTGAGTTACAGTGACAGGAGCTCACCCATCGTAATAGTGCCAAAGCCAGATAATACCCAATGGTTATGTGTGGACTATCGCAAAGTCAATGCAGTTACGAAGACTAATGCATATCCAATTCCATGTTTGGAAGACTGTGTTGAACAGTGGGACAAGCAACTTACATTTCTAAGTTGGACTTGCTCAGAGGCTACTGGCATAAAGAGCAAAGGCAATTTCAATTTTCATAACACCAATGGATTAAAGTCATGCCATTTGGTATGAAAAATGCTCTGGCCACATTTCAGAGACTAACCAATAAGGTCATTGCTGGATTACCCAACTGTGTTGCCTACATTGATGACCTCGTGATTTTTAGCCACTCATGAAAGGAACATTTACAACATTTGTCGGACTTGTTCGATTAACTTTGAAAAGCAGGCTTGGTGGTAAACCTAGCTAAAAGTGAACTTGTCAAAGTGAAAACAAAAATAATTGGGAAATTTCCCACACCATCGACAAAAAGAGCAGTACTACAGTTCCTGGGATTGAGTGGATTTTACCAAAGGTTTGTGTCGAATTTTCACAGTGTGGCAGCTCCACTCACTGAATTGCTAAAGAAAGGCAGAGGTTTCAGTGGACAGCAGCCTGTCAGAAGCTGTTTGAGCACTTGAAGACTGTGTTAACCACTGCCCTGGAATTAGCCACACTTGGTTACACAAAGCCTTTCAAGGTGGCTATCGATACCACAGATGTGGATGCCGGTACGGTGCTCCTGCAGGAAGACGATGAGAGGTTCAAAAGAACTATTGGGTATTTCTCCAGGAAGTTGAACGTTAATCAACCGAAATATTTGACAGTTGGAGAAAGAGACTTTAAACTTGGTGTTGGCACCACAACACTTTAATGCAACACATTTGAGACAATCATACACACTGATCATAACCCATTGAAGTTTATGGAGAAATTTAAGGACAAAAATGCCAGACTGTTTAGATGGATCTTATTGTTACAACTATTCAATTTAACAATTGTGCATGTGGCAGGTCAAGAAAACGTGATCGCCAATGCACTGTCGAGATTTGAATGAGAAACAGAGGCGTTCAGTGGTGAGAGAACCATAGGCTGAAGCTGAATGCAGTTGTGCATGGTTGCATATTTATAGTCAATGCATGTATATGGGTGTTTAAAGTTTTTAGGGTTTTGAAAAATGAAGCCATCTCTGGATATTGATGATTCATTTTTATAAGGGGTGGCGGGGAGCGGTGGTGTCACAATGCTGGTTCTTTTTACAAGGTTACTATGCGTTTGAGTGTTTTTTCCAGGAGGGGGTAATTGGCCAGGCTCCAACTACACTGGGTTTGAAAGTTTTATTGGGGCCCTTTGTTTACCCCTAACAGATAGCGCTTCAGGTCAAAAGCTTTCATGTCTTTAGAAAAATGTATAATCAAAGGGGAGTGGCCAGCTAACTGCATAGCTAGCCTTTGTTTAGATTAGAATTTTTTTTGATTCAGTTCAGAACTTTAGTCAGTTCAGTTGCAGCAGGGGATGTGTGAAACAGGTTGCTGACCTCTGTCTCTAACTTCAAGCCTATAAGCTCTAGTTTGTTTCATTTTTACTGTTTGTGCCATTGGATGTGTGTGTTGGGACTGTCGGAAGTACTTTTGGAACAGCATCCCTTAAGTCATGTTTGGATAGGATCAGTGATCTGGTTTTCGGCTTTCTGTTCTTTGTGTTTCATTCTGTAATTTTGTAAGTAAATTTTGTTTGTTTAAAGCTTGGCAGTCGAACCAGCTACTTTACTCCAGGAATATTCACTATACACTTCTCTAAAACAAATAGCCAAGTTACGGTCTGGGCTACTTGCTCAAAAATATTTTGAGTGATCTGGCCTTGATAAGGCTATGAAGGCAAAATTACTGAATACATTTAAGAAATAGATTGATGAAATTTGAGATTTTAAAGGCATCAAGAGGTATCAAGAGAAAGCAAGAATATGACATTCAGACAGTGATGTAATCATTATCATATTTAAAGCAGAGCAGGCTCAAAAGGCAAAATGAGTTGTTCTGCTCCTAGTATTAGTATCTCTGTTTCCTCTCAGGAATAAGTGTGATCCACACACGGCCATGCTAGACAGTCACTGAATTCATATCTACAGTCATCTATTAGGGTCAAAGAGTCCTACAGCATGGAGACATGCCCTTCTGCCCAAACTGGTCCATGCCAAATTAAATGTCCATCCACACTAACCTCGTTTCCCTGCACTTGGGCCATATCCTTCTAAATCTTTCCTATCCATATATTTTTCCAAATGCCGTTTAAATGTTGTTAATGTACTGACTTCCACAGGCAGCTCATTCCATATACATACCATCCTCTGTGTAAAAAGCTTGTCCCTCGGGTTCCCATTTATTCATTTCCTTCTGTGCTTAAACTGAAGCCCTCTCATCCACGATTCCCCAACCCTGGGGAAAAGTCTGAGTGTATTCACCCAATCCATGCCTCTCATGATCTTATACACTTCTATAAGATTCCCCCCTCAGTCTCCTACACTCTAAAGTTAAAAAGTTCTAGCTTGTCCAACCTCTCCCTATAACTTAGTCCTTTGATTCCTGGCAACATTGTTGTAAATTTCTTCTGCCCTCATTCCAGTTTAATAATATCCTTCTTATAGCAAAGTGACAAAATTGAACACAATACTCCAAGTGTGGCCTCATCAATGACCTGTACAACTGCAAAATAACTTCCCATCTTCAATACACAATACCCTGACTGATGAAGGTCAGTGTGCCAAAAGCTTTCTTCACCGCCCTGTCTACCTGTGACTCCACTTCCAGAGAACCATGCGCCTGAACCCCAAGGTCCATCTGTTCTACTACACTCTTTAAGGCCCTACCCTGAAATTCTTACCTTGACTTGATTTTCCAAAATGCAAGATCTCACACTTAACTATATTAAACTTCATTTGCCATTTCTTGTCCCACTTCCCCAGCTGATCAAGGTCCTGCTGCAATTTCTGATAACCTTCCTCACTGTCCATGATACCACCTATGTTAGTGTCATCTGCAAATTTACTAATCATGTCATGTACATTCTCATCCAAATCATTGATATAGATAACAAGCACCAATGAGCCCAGCAGAAGCTCCTGACATATTCCACTAGCCACAGGCCTCCAGTCTGACAAGGATCTTTCTACTATTACGCTCTACTTCCTACTATCAAGCCAATTGTGTAGCCAGTTTGCCAGGTCCCCCTGGATTCCATCCGATCTAACCTTCCAGAGCAGCCGACCATGTGGAACATTATCAAAGGCCTTGCTAAAATCCATATAGACTACATCTATCACCCTGCCCTCATCAATCTTCCTCGCCACTTCATCAAAAAATTCTAAAAATTTGAGAGGCATAATCTCCCATGCACAAAGCCATGCTGACTACTCCAAATAAATCCCTGTCTTTTCAAATGTGGGTATATCTTATCTCTCAGAATCTTCTCAAGGAACTTACCCACCACAGATGTTAGGCTTACTGGTCTACAGTTCCCAGGTTTTTCTTTGCAGCCCTTCTTGAATAAGAGCAGAACATTTGCTACTCTCCAGTCTTCTGGGACCTCACCCAGGGTTAATGATGATGCAAATATATCAGTCAGGGCCCCCACAATTTCTTCTTTAGCATCTTACAGGGTTCTTGGATATATCTGGTCAGGACCAGGAGATTTAACCACATTCATATATTCTAATATATCCAACATCACCTCTACTCTGATACAGACTGTCCCCAAGATATCACCACTAACTTCCCCAAATTCCCAAGTCTTCATGGCTTTCTCCCCAGGATAGGACAGAGTCAGCATGGATTTATGAAGGGGAAATCATGCTTGACTAATCTTCTTGAATTTTTTGAGGATGTAACTATGAAGTCGGACGAGGGAAATCCAGTAGATGTAGTGTACCTGGACTTTCAGAAAGCTTTTGATAAAGTCCCACACAGGAGGTTAGTGAGTAAAATTAGGGTGCATGGTATTGGGGGCAAAGTACTAGGTTGGATTGAAAATTAGTTGGCTAATAGGAAACAAAGGGTAGTGATAAACGGCTTCATTTCAGAATGGCTGGCAGTGACCAGTGGAGTACCGCAGGGATC
>NC_057710.1:64999070-65049253 GCF_004010195.1 Chiloscyllium plagiosum
TGCTGCGTAGGTTCACGAGGTCAATTCCTGGAATGGCTGGATTACCTTACACTGAAAGACTGAAGCGATTGGGCTTGTATACCCTTGAGTTTCGAAGATTGAGAGGGGATCTGATTGAGACGTATACGATTATGAAAGGATTGGACACTCTGGCAGCAGGAAACATGTTTCCGCTGATGGGTGAGTGCCGAACCAGAGGACGCAGCTTAAAGATACGGGGTAAACTATTTAGGACAGAGATGAGGAGAAACTTCTTCACTCAGAGAGTGGTGGCTGTGTGGAATGCTCTGCTACAGGGGGCAGTGGAGGCCCACTCTCTGGATTCTTTTAAGAAAGAGTTGGATAGAGCTCTCAAAGTTAGTGGAATCAAGGGTTATGGAGATAAGGCAGGAACAGGATACTGATTAGGAATGATCAGCCATGATTATATTGAATGGCGGTGCAGGCTCGAAGGGCTGAATGGCCTACTCCTGCACCTATTGTCTATTGTCTATTGTCTATAAACACAGAGGATAAATATTAATTGAGAACCTTGTCCATCTCCTACGGTTCCACACATACAATTCCACTTTGGTCCTTGCGGGGTCCTATTCTCTCTTTACTTATTCTTTTTTCTTACGTATACTTGAAGAAACTCTTTGGATTCACTCTAATCTGCTCAGCCAAAGCTATCTCATGATGCCTTTTCGCCCTTCTGAGTTCCTTCTTCTGTAAACTCTTGTATTCCCTATATATCTCCTTGATTGGTGCAGTGATGAACAGTGTTGAGGATGCAGAAATATTTCAGTATCATTTGAACAGGCTGATTGAATGGGCAAATGCATGGCAGATGAAGTATAGTGTGGAAAGAATGTGAGATTATCCAATTTTGGTAGCAACAACAGGAAGGCAGATTATTATCTTAATATTGATAGATTGGGAAAGAGTGAGGTGCCCCTGAGCACCAGTCCCTGAAGGTAAGCATACAGGTGTAGCAAGTGCTGAAGAAAGTAAATTGTATGTTGGCCTTCAAAGTGAAAGGAGTCAAATACAGGAGCAGAGATGCCTTACTGCAGTTGTATAGGGCTTTAGAGAGACCACACCTTGCGTATTGTGAACAGTTTGGTTTCGTTCTCTGAGGAAGGATATTCTGGCTATCTCGGAGTGCAACAAAGTTTACCAGACTGATTCCTGGAATGGCAGGATTGACATCTGAAGTGAGATTGTATCAGTTGGAATTATATTCATTGAAGCTTAGAAGAATAGAAACTATAAAGCTCTAACAGGACTAGATAGGATAAATGGAGGAAGGGTGTTCTCAATGACCAGGGATCACAGTCTCATGGTATTGTCCCTACATTTGAGCCATATAGCCTCTATTTAACTCTTACATACTCCAGGAATGTATTGTGACATACCTAAACAGATTGATTAAAAATAACTATAGGGCAGGTCATTTAGAACTGAGTTTAGAAGAAATTTCTTCAATCAGAAAGTGGTAATCTTGTGGAATTCTTTGCCATAGAAAGCAATAGAGGCCAAAACATTAAATGTTTTCAAGAAGGAGTTAGATTTGGTTCTTCGGGCTAAAGGGATCAAAGGTTATTGGGGAGAAAGCAGGAACTAGGTGCTGATTTGGATGATCAACCCTGATCAGAGTGAATGGTGGAGAAGATTCAAAAGGCTGAACAGCTTATGCCTGCTCCTACTTTGTATGCAAGTCTTTTTTATAAAAAAAATACACATTTGTCAATTAAGTTTAATAATACTGTAAACAATCAAAGGTTACAATTTATTGTCATGATACCAATGATATATATTCACTCCCTTGGCTTGAAAAATTCAGCCCCATTCCCATCTATCTTTCTCCCCAGCCCCCAGTGACTTGATTCCTAGTTTCATTTTCTTGACTGCTTCCCACTAGCAGCTTTCATACCATTGTCTCCCTCCCATTGTCCTCTTATCTTCAGAAATAGTTTCTTGCACACTCAAACCTCCTGTGGAGTTTGCCATTGAATACCAACTCTGCCAAACATTCCTGATGAAGGGCTTATGCCCGAAACATCAACTCTCCTGCTCCTCAGATGCTGCCTGACCTGCTGTGTTCTTTCAGTGCCATACTTTTTGACTCTGCCAAACTAACACCCGAGTCTCAATTGTCTCCTGCGGCTCCCGGTCTCTGCGGTATCGGATTAAATAAAATCACACAGCTGGTGCCTTCTCTGTGTTGGTAGTTGGTGAAAACACAGAAGAATTGCTCTTGTAGGAAATATGAAATATGGAGGTTATCCAGGCCCTCTGCAGCAAAGCCCGGGCACCCGTAACTATTGCAGGAGAGATCTGGTCAATCTTAGAAAGGTGGAAAAATTACCTAGGGAACGTCTAGTGCATCTAAGGTAATTTCTGGTACTGTGCACAGTCTGTTCAAATTGAAAGGTTGAAAAAAATGGTGAAGCGGTAAATAGTCAGGAGGATAGCCTTAGATTACATGAGGATTTAGATGGGCTGATCAGTAACGAGTGGAATTTAATCTGGATAAATGTGAAGTGATGGTCTTAAGCTGGACAAATAAGGCAAAGGAATACATTTTGAATGGTGAGATCCTAGGAAGCACCGAGGATCAGTGGGACCCTGGTGTGCATGTTCATTGGCCATTTAAGGTAAAGAATCAGGTAGATAAAGTGGTTAAGAAGGCATGTGGGATACTTGCCTTTATCAGCCAAGGCACAAAGTTTAAGAGTAGGGAGGTGGTGTAGAATGTTGGCCAGGCCTTAATTAGAGCATTGGGTGCAGTTCTGGAATCCACGTAATAGGAGGGATGTGATAGGATGTGCGGAGGAAATTTACCAGGATGTGACTTGGGCTGGAGACGTTCAGTTATGAAGAGAGATTGGATAATTGGGGGCTTTTCCATGGATCAGAGGAGACTGAGGAGTGACATGATTGTGATATATAAAATAATAATACACATATTCAGGGTAGATGGGAGGAATATTTTCCCCTTGACGGAGGTATCAGTGATTGGGGGGGTATAATTTAAGGTAAGGACAGTAGGTTCAGAGGGACATGCACCCAGAAGGTGATGAGAGTCTGGAACTTATTGCCTATAAGGGTGGTAGAGTCAGAAATCCTCATGACATTTAAGAAGTATTTTGATGTATATTTCAATGCCAAAGCAAATAAAGCTGGGAAACAGGATTAGGAGACTTAGGTGGTTGTTTTTATTCAGCATACACTCAATGGGTCAAAGGGCTTTTTATGACTCTCTGAATATTATAGAATCCCAACAGTATGGAAACACGCCCTTTGGCCCAACAAGTCCACACCAACCCTCTAAAGAAAAACCCACCCAGACTCATTCCCCTACTCTATATTTACCTTCCCCTGCAACCGCAGGAGGTGCAAGACTTGCGCCCACACCTCCCCCCTCACCTCCCACCAAGGCGCCATTTCCGTCACCTCCAAACGGACCCCACCACCAAGGATATATTTCCCTCCCCTCCCCTATCAGCATTCCGTAAAGACCAGGGTATGGGTGTGCCTGTGCCAGTGTGTGTGTTGTGTGGGTGTGGGTGTGAGTGTGGGTGTGGGTGTGTGTGTGTGTGTGGGTGTAAGTGTGTGTGTGTTGTGTGGGTGTGGGTGTGTGTGTGTGGGTATGGGTGTGCCTGTGCCTGTGTGTGTGTGTGTGAGTGTGTGTGTGTCTCCTGAACTATTTGCAGTTCACATTGGCTCACAGTGACACATGAAGCTGTGTGTCTCTGAAACACGGCCATGTCTTTAATGATCTCACTGACAGCCTCACATTTCCTAAAGGGTAGCTGAATGTATTTGCTGATTTATATGGCATTTTCATCTCTCTGATTGACAGGATGATAGAAAGGATTGACTAATCACAGAGCTTGGCATGACTTCCTGTTTTCAAATCCCACTCCCTGCTCTTCCTGAGGATCTGTCTGAGCAGTTGGAGTGGTGAGACAATGGGAGCACCTCCCATTGAGTTTTACCTTGTGTTTTTGGACAGTCTGTCTGAGGTGAACACAAAGACCACCATCTTGCCCCCTCCTTCGGCCGGCTCTGTTTCGAAGAGGAACTGGCCAATTCCCTGCTGTATCCTGATCAATATTTATCCCTCAACTGATATCAGATAATCTGATCATAGGCACATTGCTGTTTCCAGGAACTTTCCTGTGTGTAGATTGGTTGCTGTGTTCCCTACCTCACAGCGGGGGCTCGGCTTCAGAGTGTACTGCAGTGGCTATAAAGTGCTTTGAGGTGTCTGGTGGCAGCGAGGGTGCTATGGAAATGCACAATGTTTTCTTTCTTGCAACAAACCCACCGGAACAACCAAGCTGGAGAAACTCAGCAGGTCCAGCACAATCTATGTGGAGAAATCACTATCTAAGGTCTTTCTGCCAAAGTACGGGTGGTGATGGCTCGCACGAGGGGACATAGCTTTAAATTGAGGGGTAAGTGATTTCCGATGCCCCTCCCCCAAGTCCCTCCTCCCTATCTTTTATCTTAGCCTGCTGGACCAACTTTCCTCATTCCTGAAGAAGGGCTAATGCCCGAAACGTCGATTCTCCTGTTCCCTAGATGCTGCCTGACCTGCTGCGCTTTTCCAGCATCACATTTCCATCTCTGATCTCCAGCATCTGCAGACCTCACTTTCTCCTCTATATTTACCCCGACCAATGCACCTAACCTACAAATCTCTGAACATTATGGGCAATTTAGATTGGCCAATTCACCTAACTTTCATATCTTTGGATTGCGGGAGAAGACCGGAGCAAACCCAACAGATGCAGGGAGAATGTGCAAACTCCACAGACAGTCGCCTGAGGCTGGGATCAAACCTGGGTCCCTGGCACTGTGAGACAGCAGTGTTAACCACTGAGCGATCATGCCACCATCATGCTGGCATCTTGGAATGCTTCTTTTCTTATTGGCATTACATATTGGAAGGATCAGATAATGGAATCACCCAGGAACCTTTCTGCTAATTGCTTTTGCTTCTGGCTGCATTCTGCATTGTTTTTGAGCTTCTAACTGAACATACATTCTCATAGTGATCTAGAGTTGACACTATTTTGTCACTAATTTAGCTTTGACCTTCTCAGTTAGAATTTCAATTTCGATTTACTGTATATTTTCTTCATGAGGATTAATCTTTGGCCATGCTACTGAAAGTGGTCTTTAATTATATATATTCTTCTTTTGTTTTTGTCTTCTACTTCTCATTCTGTGGTTCCTGATGCTGGCCTTCCTCTTCCGAATCATTTCACTCCATTTCAGAGACTGCAGAGAGTCTTTCAGAATGAAGTAAAAGGGCGATCAGGAGTAAAAGCAAAGGAAAGTGAAACACCACAAAGAAAACTAAACTTAAAAATCTCGCAATGTAAACTAAATACAAGATCTGGAGAATAAAGAGCAAAGGACAAGAAGAAAAGGAAATAAAAAAGTGCCCTCATGAACAATAAAAAACATCAGGCTAAAAAGGAAGAAGAGAAATAAAGAATAGTGAGTGTGGAGTGTCCACCTGATTTGCCCCAAACTGACTGATATAATATGCAATGGGGTATAAATGCAGTGACAGCGAAATGCTTCGGGGCATTATTTATTGCTTTGTTTTTCAATGTATTCTTTTAATAATTTGGATG
Source organism: Chiloscyllium plagiosum (assembly GCF_004010195.1). Classification (NCBI taxonomy): domain Eukaryota; kingdom Metazoa; phylum Chordata; class Chondrichthyes; order Orectolobiformes; family Hemiscylliidae; genus Chiloscyllium; species Chiloscyllium plagiosum. The sequence goes on from NC_057710.1 coordinate 65,004,707, forward strand.
TGCTTACACTTAGTGTAACTTTGGAGAGGGTCAATATTTTTAAGGCTGCCTCTCAATAAATTTCCAGATGATAATAAATTAACAAAAATGCTTTCACCCAGACAGTGCTCTTAGGTGGAATGGTTCTAATAATTGCTAGCCACTGTAGCCTGATTCTTGCAGCTGCTGTTACAACGACAATGTATCAGACAGATGATGATGTGAAATAACAATATATTTTCAAACGTGAGCATGCATTTGCAATGAAATGCCACCTATGCCCTCAGAAGCCTTTCTTTTTTGTTCTGCTTCCAATATGTGCGTTGCGAAGGGCAGCTGTTGGCTGGCAGTGTTTGGCCTCATACTCAACTGAGCTTCAAATATGGTGTCAGTTACAGGAATCCTGGAAGGTCCTGGTAGTAGCTAGTCCTACCATCATTGCTGAGTGCATAATAGTACCAGCATAATGCCATAGAGGTATGGTACATTATGAGGTGAGCTGGAGAGAATTGTGTGGGACAGCTTACTCAAGTTCATGAAGAAAAATCCTTTATGAAATTCTCCAAAATTGACACTTCGCCAAAATTTTGTCATATTAGATCACTCTACCATGTGTGAATCAGGCCTTTGCAGGAATTGATGAGCTGTAAGTTCCAAGGAAGAGTCATACTACTCTCAAAATATTAACTCTGCTTCTCTCTCCATAGTTGTTGCCAGACCTGCTGAGTTTCTTCAACATTTTTTAAAGATTATCTCATGGGAAGTGGATATCGCAGGCTGACCAAAACGTATTGCCTTCCTAGTTGCCCTTTAGAAGGTGATGGTGAGCTGCTTTCTTGAACAATTAAATTCTCTGGTTTTGTTTCAGATTTCCAGCATCCACAGTATTTTGCTTTCACGCTATTTATATGTTATACCTACAAGGTGATCAAATAGCCAAGGTGATGCACCTTTGTTGATCTGACTATTGGTCTCCCAAAGACTGCTTCTGCTGATCGATATATACTTTGCAGTTTTCATTGGTTCATGCACTATAATACTGATAGTTACATTAATAATCAATCCAAAAGAATCAGTGAGCCTCCAATGTGGCTCATCATATTTGTCAGAAGCAACATGATAATATGCTGAAGCCGCGCACCTTTTTTGAATTATTTGGGGAACTATTGCCATTGCTTTCTCCCTGACAATATTTCAGCCAATCAGAGTAAGCTTGTCAACCAAACAGTCCCATTTTCCCTCGAGTATAAATTGTTATAATCATTTAAAACTTGATATTCTTACATTTGTGCTGATCAGTGCATGATGAAAGGCTCAGCAACATTTATATAGGCACAGGGTCATAGAGATGTACAGCACGAAAACAGACCATTCGGTCCAACTTGTCCATGCCGACCAGATATCCCAACCCAATCTAGTCCCACCTGCCAGCAATGACCCATATCTCTCCAAACCCTTCCTATTCATATTCCCATCCAGATGCCTTTTAAATGTTGCAATTGTACTAGCATCCACTACTTCCTTTGGCAGCTCATTCCATACGTGTTACACCCTAGTGTGAAAAGGTTGCTCCTTAGGTCTCTTTTATATCTTTCCCCTCTCACCCTAAACCTATGCCGTCTTTTTCTGGATTCCCCCATCCCAGGGAAGATACTTTGTCTATTTATCCTATCCATGCCCCTCATGATTTTATAAACCTCTATAAGGTCATCCCTCAGCCTCTGATACTCCAGGGAAAACAGCCCCAGCCTGTTCAGCCTCTCCCTATAGCTCAAATCCTCCAACCCTGGCAACATCCTTGTCAATCTTTTCTGAACCCTTTCAAGTTTTGCAACATATTTCCAATAGGAAGGAATCCAGAATTGCACACAATATTCCAAAGTGACCTAACCAATGTCCTGTACAGTGTAACATGACCTCCCAACTCAGTATTCTGACTAATAAAGGAAAGCATACCAAACATCTTCTTCACTATTTCATCTACCTGCGATTCCACTTTCAAGAACAAAGAGACCTTGGAACCAGCATTCCAAGGTCTCTTTGTTCAACAACACTCCCTAGGACCTTACCATTAAGTACATAAGCCCTGCTAAGATTTGCTTTCTCAAAACACAGCACCTCACATTTATCGAAATTAAACTCCATCTGCCACTTCTCAGCCCATTGGCCCATCTGATCAAGATCCTGTTGTAATCTGAGGTAAACTTCTTCGCTGTCTACTACACCTCCAATTTTGGTGTCATCTGCATACTCACTAACTGTACCTCTTATGCTCACATCCAAATCATTTGTATAAATGATGAAAAGTAGTGGACCCAGCACCGATCCTTGTGGCACACCACCGGTCACAGGCCTTCAGTCTGAAAAACAACCCTCCACCATTACCTTTTGTCTTCTACCTTTGAGCTAGTTCCGTATCCAAATGGCTAGTTTTCCCTTTATTCCATGAGATCTAATTTTGCTATCCAGTCTCCCATGGGGAACCTTGTCTTACACCTTACTGATCATTGCAACAATATTCAATTATCACATCTTTATACCCCTAATTCATCATCTACCACATGTTCAGCCACCAGACAAACATAGCAACTTCATCCAAAAATAAACACAACACATTCATAACTTCAGTGTATGTCATGGACAGGAAAATGCCATTCATGTGAAGCTAACAGTACAGAAATGCAATTCGCATAGTAACTTGATATTCACTCTTAATTGTGTATCTGATTCACACCTAAAGTTCCTGTACCGTTTCTGAGTAAATCACAGTTAGCTTCAAAACAACTCACCATTACTTGGACTTACTATTTTATATGTTATTACTTTTCTATGTTATGGAGGTGCCAGTGTTGGACTGAGTTGGACAAGGTCAAAACTCACACAACATCAGGTTATAGTCCAGCAGGTTTATTTGAAAACACGAGCTTTCGGAACTCTGCCTAAGGGAGGAGCAGAGCTCTGAAAGCTCACATTTTCATATAAACCTGTTGGACTATAACCTGCTGTCATGTGAATTTTATCATTAATTTTCTAGTAGAGCCATGAACTGCTTCTATTAAAAAAATTCTTTGTTGTCTTTCTCCAGTATTTTATGATTTGGATCTCAATTCTAGTTAGATTCACTCTTTTACTATTGTTTATAGGTTAACATTGGAAAACAAAGGCCTGAACAAGCTTCATTACAAATTGTTGTCTGCCAGCATTTCTCAGTTTTTAACAGAGCCCCTTTGATGCTTAATCTTTATTCTTTTGATATCTTGCCAGCGGCTTAGTGTAAACAACTTGAAGCCTGGTACTTAGGTACAAGACGTCTCTGCTGTGAATAAAAATTTAAAATTGCACGGCCTTCTGTGCCATCTCCCCAATTAGCAAGTCATTAAGCTTACAGTGTTACACTGAGCAATCCAGATTAGAAAGACCATATTACACCGAGCCACTCAAATTCAGCCTCCCTAAATGCAGAAAAGCAAACACAAAAATAACCAGTACTTGCTTTCAACCGCTGAGACCAAATTAACTTATAAAGAGTGAAGATAGCATTTTTATTTTTTACTGCATGCCTTGGGACTTGTATGTTCTATTAATTGATTTTTTTTTCAAACTGTCCTCTCACTTTAGTTTCATGGAAGAATCATATAAGACTGAAAACATTAGGTCTTTCTCTTTCTATAGAGTCGAAGAGTAATACAGCACAGAAACAGACCCTTTCGTACATGCCAACCAAGTTTCCAGCTGAACTAATCCCACTAGTCCCATTTACCTGCATTTGATGGATATTCCTCTAATTTTTTCCTTATCATGTACCTGTCCAAGTGTCTTTTAAATGTTGTGATTGTATCTGCATCTACTACTTTTGCTGGCAGTTCATTCCACATAGAAACCACCCTTTGTGTATAAACATTACCCCTCAGGTCTCTTTTAAATCTTTCTCCTGTCACCTTAAAAATATGTCCCCTAGTTTTTGAACTCCCCCACCTTTGGGAAAAAGCCTCTGCTATTGACCTTATCTTTGCCCCTCACAATGTTACAAACCTCTATAAGGCCACTCGTCAACCACCTCCTACATGAAAAAAGTTCCAGCCTATCCAGCCTTTCTTATAACTTTAACACTCCAGTCCCAGTAATATCCTTGTTAATCTTTTCTGCAACCCCTTCAATTTAAAAATATCCTTCCTATTGCAGGGCAACCAGAATTGTACACAGTACACCAAAATTGGCCTCACCAATGTCCTGTACAACCTCAACATGACATCCCAACTCCTATATTCAATTATCTGAACAATGAAGGCAAGCATGCTAGGTGCCTTCCTAACCACCCTGTACCTGTTACACAACTTCCAAAGAACTACGTACCTGTCCCCGTCAGTCTCACTGTTCAACAATACTCGCTAGGGCCTTACCATTAACTGTGTAAGTCCTGCCCTTATTCATATTGCCAAAATTAAACTCCATCTGCCACTCCTTAGCCCATTGATCCAATTGATCAAGATCCCTTTGTAATCTTAGATTATCTTCTTCACTGTCAACTATACCGCCATTTTTGGTGTCAGCCACAAATTTCCTAATTATGCATTCTAAGATCTCATGTAAATTGTTTATATAAATGACAAACAAAGTGGTCCCAGCATCAGTACTTATGGAGGGCTGATCACAGGCCTCCAGTCTGAAAAACAATCCTGTAATATCACCTTCTATCTCTTACCATCAAGCTAATTTTGTGTCCAACTAGCAATCTCTCCTTGAAAACCATATGATCTAATTGTATTAATCAATCTACCATGCAAAAGGCTTGACTAATTCAATGTAGACAATGTCTGCCACTCTGCCCTCATCTATCTTTTGGCTACATCCTCAAAAACTCAACTAAGTTTGTGAGACATGATTTCCCTTGCACAAAGCCATGCTGACTATCCCTAATCAGTCCTTGCCTCTCCAAATGCATGTAAATCCTATTTCTCAGAATCCCCTCCAACAACTTACCCACCCCTGATGTCAGACTCACCAGTCTATCGTTCACAGGCTTCTCCTTACAGCCTTTCTTAAATAAAGGCACACCAGACTGCCACCCTGCAGTCCTCCAGCACCTCACCTGTAGCTATAGATGATGAAAAAATCTCTTCTAAGGGCCCCACATTTTCTTCCCTAGCTTCCCACAATGTTATGGGATACACTTGATCAGTTCCTGGAGATTTATGGCTTTAAAGATGTCCAGCACCTCCTCTTCTGTAATGTGGACTGTTTTCAAGACATCAAAATTTATTTCCTCAAGTTCCCTAGACTCTATTTCTTTCTCTACAGTAAAAGCTGATGTGAAATATTCATTTAGAATCTCTTCCATCTCCTATGGTTCCCTACATACAAGACCTCATTGATCTTTAATGGGCCCCATTTTCTCCCTAGAGGCTCTTTAGCTCCTAATGCACTTATAGAATCTCTTTGGATTATCCTTAATCTTATCTGCCCAGGCTATCTCATCTCCCCTTTTTGCCCTAAGAATTCCCAGATATATTTAATATTCTTAGAGAGATTCACTTGATCCCAGTTGTTTATACCTAATGTATGCCTCATTCTTATTCTTGACCAAAGCCTCAACACCTTTATTCATCCATTGTTCCTTACTCCTACCAGCTTTGTCCTTCACTCTAATAGGACAATACTGCCACTGAATTCTTGCTATCTCACTTTTGAAAGCTTCCCACTTACTAGTTGTCCTTTTATCTCTGAACAGTCTACTCCAATCAATTTTTGAAAGTTCCTTATCTCATACCATGAAAAATTGCCTCATAGCAATTAAAATCTTTAACTTTTATGCAAGGCCTATTCTTTTCCATAACTATTTTAAAACTAATGGAATTATGATCACTGGTCCCAGAGCTCTCCCCCACTAATACTTCAGTCACCTGCTATGCCTTATTTCCCAAGAGAAGGTCAGGTTTTACTTTTTCTTGAGTCGGTGCATCTACATATTGATAAAGAAAATTTTCTTGAGCATATTTAACAAATTCCTTACCATCTAAGCCCTTAACATTATGGCAGTCCTAGTTTACGTTTGGAAAATTAAAATCCCCTACCTTTACAACCCTATTATTCATATATATGTGAAATTTGTCAATACATTTGCTCCTCAGTCTCCCATTGACTATTGAGGGACTTATAGTACAATCCCATCAATGTGATCATCCCCTTCTTATTTCTGAGTTTCACCCATACAGCTTCACTGGACAATCCCTTAGATACAGCCTCTTTAAGTATAGTAGTAATGGTTTCCCTAATCAAAAATGCCACTCTGCTCTCATCTTTTGCCTCCCTTTCTATTGTTCCTGGAGCATCTCAAATCTGTAACATTAACCTGCCAGAACTATGCCTCTCTTGGCCATGTTTCTAAAACAGCTATGATGCCCACTCCCATGTTTTCATATATGCCCTAAGTTCCCCTGCTTTGTCCCTTGCATTGAACTAAATGGAGCTTAATTCTTTAGTGTTCCCTCATCTTATGACTTGCTGTTGCCTGCCTTTTTGAATTAAATAGTTCTCTTTTAATTCTCATCTGTCTTAATTTTCACACTACTACTTGGGATACCCCCCCCCAACTAGTTTGAAGGCCCCTAAATAGAACAAGCAAATTTCCCGACCAGGATATTGGTCCCTCTCCAGTTTAGATCTTCTGCCCCAGAAGAGATCTCATCGATCCAAAATTCTGAATCCTTGCCTAATGCACAATCTCCTCAGCCACTGATTTATCTGCCCTATCTTCTTATTCCTACTCTCAATAGCACCTGGCACTAGGAGTAACCCAGAGGTTACTACATTTGAGGTTCTGCTTTTAACCTCCTACCTAACTTACCATATTCACTTTGCAAAACCTCAACCATTTCCCTAACTGTGTCATTCTTATCAATGTATACAATAACTTCTGGCTTCTCATTCTCTCCTTTGACAATATATTGTGACCACTTAAAGACATCCTTGATCCTGACACCAGGGAGGCAACATACCATCTTGAATTCATGCACATGGCCTCAAAATCTTCTGTCTATGCTCCTGAAAGGAGAGTCCTCTATAACAATTGCCCATTTGAACTTTGACAAATCCCTGAAGGTTCTCCACACATGATCGCTTTACCAGATCTATGCTGAATTTCCTTAATTAACATACACTTGTCCAAGTGACTGTTAATTTTATCCAGAATTATTGTTTCTAAAGACTCCTCAGATACTGAAGCATTCTAGGTTCAAATGCAGCAACAACTGAACTGTATCCAAGCTTGACCTGACAGGTGGCAAGTAACATTGGCACCACATATCTGCCAGACAATGATCGTTTCCAATAGGAAAAAAATCTAACTGCCACTTATTGACATTCAGTGGTGTTACCATTACCAAATACCCAATTATCATATCCTGAGGGTCACCATTAACCAGAAATTCAGCTGGATTAGCCATATAAATACAATGGTTACAAGAGCAAGTCAGAGGATAGGACTACTGCAGTGCACAACTCACCTTCCCCAAAGCCTGTCTACCATCTACAAGGGACAATTCAGGAGTGTGATGGAATACTCATGACTTGCCTGGATGATTGCAGATCCAACATCACTCAAGAAACTTGACACTATCCAGGGCAAAGCAGCCCTCATGTCTGGCACCACATACATAAATATCCATTCCTCCACCATTGATGCTCAGTAGCAGCAGTGTTTACTACTCAGATAATGTACACAGAAATTTGCCACATAAACTGAGACATCACCTTCTATACCCATGACCACTTCCATCTACAAGAACAAGGGAAGCAGATACATGGGGACATCACCACCTTCAAGTTCCCTCCAAGCCACTCACTATCCTGACCAGGAAATATATCACTGTTCCTTCAATGTTACAAAGTCAAAATCCCAAACTTCCTCCAGAACAGCATTGTGGGTCTACCTGCAGCACATGGACTGCGGTGGTTCAAGAAGACAGTATACCATCACCTTCTCAAGGGCACCTTGTGGAGGAAGGTCAATACATCCTGGTGAGCCAGCGATGCTCATGTCCCATGAGTGAATTAAAAGAAAGGCTGACAGAATACTTCTGCATTTGCTTTTATGTTAACTGCCAGTCTCTCTCCTATTTCTCTTACACTTACTTTCCAAATTTGTTCATATTCAACCTGTTGCTCATGAATATTATTGACTTCATACTTGCCATAGATCTATTTTTCTCTGCTTCATCTTAGTCTTTAACTATTTCATAATCCAGAGCTTTCACTTTGTTTGCTTTATCTTGTTCCCTGCGAAATGTACCCTGACTATCAAAACCATCCCTCTTTTGAAAAATCTAGCCCATTATTTTATTCCAGCCGATATGTCCTTGGATCAGTTCCTTTCTCACCTGATGAAATTGACCATCCTTGATTGACACATATTTTACTTCAGATTATTCCTTGTATTTTTCCACACCAGAACCTTGTAATGCTAGTGGGTTCCTGAAATGTTCCCCCAGTGACACTTAATCCACTTGACACACCTCATTCCTCAGAAGCAAATTCAGTGAATCTCACCTTGCTCAATAGGCTGGTAACACCCTATTCAATAATGGCCTCCTGAAAACTCTTCCCTCTCTCTGTACTTTGCAGTACTGCTTTCCTTATTTAAACTATGAGATTTAAAATCCCTCATTATTCCTACCCTATAGTTTTGCACCCCCTCTATAATTCCCTTGCAGATTTAATTCTCTCAATCTTTCCCACTAAATGGTGGGCAATAGAAAACATCCATTAGTGCAATGATATCTCATTGTTTCTTTGCTTGAACATAGTAGATTCCATCCTTGACTCCTCCTTAGCAATCTTTCTCTAGCTTTGTAATATTCTCCTTGCTCACTTCCACACACCCTCCTATGTTTTTCTGTTCCTATATTTTCAATGTACCTTCTATCAAGGAAGTCTTAGTGCCCCTTTTTTGCCCTTTTATGTACCAAGTGTCCCATTGGCACACAACATTGTCCCATGGGCTATTTCATCAAACTTACTTACCATATTTTGTGCATTTAAAAATTGCACTGTAAGGTTAGAACTTATTGCTTTCTCCTTTACTGTGATTCCAGTTATACATTAATAAAAGTAGATTACCATGTTTTACTCTCATTCTTTATGTGTTATTCTATTCACATAATTATGACATCACTGGCAAGGCCAGCATTTATTGCCCAGAGGGCAGTTCAGAGTCAACCACATTGCTGTGGGTCTGGTGTCACATATTGGCTGGAGCAGGTAAAGAAAGCAGTTTTTTTCCCCTCAAAGTACATTAGAAAGCCAAATTGTTTTCTCCCATCAATTGACAATGGATTCACAATCATCATTAGACTCTTAATTCTACTTGCTGTGGCAGGAGTTGGACCTAGGTCCCCAAAATCTATGCCTCTAGATGAATAGCTCAATGATAACACCATTAAGCCATTGCATTCCCACTTCAATTGCTCTCTCTTGCAGTACTTTGTTCATCAAGGTAACAATGCACATTCATGTGTCCCACTGCCCTACAAAATGGGGTTACACCTCATTCTCAACCCCAGGAGCATGACTTCTGTTGCCTTTAAAAAAATGACTATAGTTTTCTCATTAGAAATAATGAACTTACATGATCACTTGACACAGGATGTTCTGAAGTGTTTAGAAAACAAATGAATTATTCTGAAGTACAGTCCTTGTACATGTTGACAAATGGATAAGCTGTTTTCAATGTTGGCAGAGGTAAAAGTTAGCCAGGTTATTGGTAGAACTGTCTTCTCATTTTAAAAGTGTCTTGAAGTCATTTATTGAACTCTCAACATAGTATCTCAACAAATACACAATTGATGTGGGATTCATTTAGATCAGATGATATTTGCACATATATGTGAGACTGCCTGATGTAGGTAGAGCTGGAAGATGATGATTTCAAGCAATGGCAATACTATTTTCATGTCTCTGCTATGCTGAAGTTCTAGATCATGGGTTTTATCTCTAATATGTGTTAAACAGAAAGATGGACTCTAAACGATTGCTATTTACCTGGATCAACAACACCTTTTAAACTAGTTGTTTAGAGTCATACAGTCATACAGCATAGAAACAGACCCCTTTGTATAAAGAAATTGCTCCTCATGGCTTTTTAAAATATTTCTCATCTACCTTAAAAATATGCTCCCTCGTCTTGAAATCCCCTATCCCCAGGGTAAAGACATCTGCCATTCACCTTATCTATTATTTTATAACCTCTTTTAGGTTAGCCTTCAACCTCCTACACTCCAGTGAATGAAGTCCCATCCTATCCAGTCTCTCCTTATAGCTTAAACTTTCCATTCCCAGAAACATCCTGGTAAATCTCTTCTGAACTCTCCAGTTTAATAATATCCTTCCTATAGCTGGGCAAACAGAAGTGTACACAGTTCAGAAGAGGCTTCACAAATGTCCTGTACAACCTCAACATAATGTCCCAATTTCTCTATTCAAAGGTCTGAGCAATGAAGGCAAGCATGCCAAACGCCTTCTTAACCAACCTGTCTACCTTTGATGCAAACTTCAAACAATCATGTACCTGGACCCCTAGGTCTCCGTTCTACAACACTGCCCAAGGCCCTACTTTTAATTGTATAAGTCTTGTCTTTGTTTGTTTTACCAAACTGCAATACTTTACGTTTATCCAAATTAAACTCCATTTGCTGCTCTTTAGCCCGTTGACCCAATTGATCAAAATCTCTTTGTAGTCTTAGATAGTCTTCTTCACTGTCCACTATACCACCAATCGTAATGTCATCTGCAAACTTACTAACCATGCTTTCCATTTGCTGTTCTAAATCTTTTATATAAACAACAAACAAAAATGAACCCAACACCAATCCTTGAGGAACACTGCTGGTCACAGGTCTTCAGTCCAAAACAAACCCCTCAACTATCAGTCTCTGTTTCCTTCCATTAAGCCAATTTTGTAGGCAATTAGCAAGCTGAATCCTATGTGATCTAAGTTTACCTCAGAACACTTTAACCCCATGGCATCAATGTGGATTTCACCAGGTTCCTCATTTCTCCTTCCCCCACCTTCTATGCTACTTTCTTCCCACCTCCAATCCCCTCTCATTTATCTCTCCACTCTGCAGGCACCCTGCCTCTATTCCTGATGAAGGGCTTTTGCCCGAAATGTCGATTTTCCTGCTCCTCAGATGCTGCCTGACCTGCTGTGCTTTTCCAGCACCACTCTAATCTAGACACTAACTTTACTATTTAGTCTACCATGTGGAACATTATCAAAGGCTTTACTAAAGTTCAAGTAAACAATGTCTACCATTTTGCCCTCACCAATCTTCTTGGTTACTTCCTCAAAAAACCCATCAATTTTCTGAGACACAGTTTCCCTCGCATGCTGACTATCCCTAATCATTCCTTGCCTCTCCAACTGCATATGAATCCTATCTCTCAGAATCACTTCCAACAACTTACCCAGTACTGAAGTCAGACCGATAATTCTATAGTTCCCAGGTTTCTCCTTACATCCCTTAAACAAAGAAACAAAATAAGCCACTCTCCAGTCATTCAGTACCTCACTCAGATTTATAGATGATACAAATATTTCTGCTAGGCACCCTGCAATTTCCTCCCTATCTTTCCAAAACATCCAAGGATACACTAAAGTCATAGAATAGAGTCTTAGAGATATACAGCATGGAAATAGACTCTTCTGTCCAACTCATCCATGCTGATCTGATATCTTAAATTAATCTGGTCCCATTTGCCAGCATTTGGTCCATATTCTTCTAAATCCTTCCTAGTCGTATACCCATCCAAATGCCTCATAATTGTACCTGTTCCACCACTTCCTCTAGCAACCTATTCCATACACCACAACCTTCTGCATGAAAATGTTGCCCCTCAGGGCCCTTTTAAATCTTTTCCCTCTCATTTTAACCTAACACCCTCTAGTTTTGCATTCCCACAACCCAGGGAAAAGATCTTATCTATTTTCCCTATCCATGCCCCTCATTATTTTATAAACCTCTATAAGGTCACCCCTCAGCATCTGACACTCCAGGGAAAATAGTCCCAGTCTATTCAGAGTCTCCTTATAGCTCAAACCTTCCAGCCCTGGCAACATCCTTGTAAATCCTTTCTGAACCCTTTCAAGTTTCACGGCATCCTTCCTATAGCAGGGAAACCAGAATTTGTGTAGTATTCCAAAAGTGACCTAATCAATATTCAGTACAGCTGCAACATGATCTCTCAACTCCTATGCTCAAGCATACCAAACTATCCAATCTCGTTGTGATTCCACTTTCATGGAACTATGAACCTGCACTCCAAGGTCTTTTTTTCAGCAACACTCTCCAGGAACTTACTATTAAGTGTTTAAGTCCTGCCCTGATTTGCCTTTCCAAAATGCAGCACTTCACATTTGTCGAAAATAAACTCCATCTGCAACTCCTCAGCCCACTGGCCCATCTGATCAACATAATGACATGTTGATTTCTTTAGGCTGTGCTCCTAGTTTGAAGGGGTTTGATATCTTCTATAGTTGTTTTAAAGTAGCCAAAATGTAAAGGGAGTGACTTAGCATGTGTTCAATGTATTTTGGTGATCTTAAGACTTCTGTGCAAACCAGTTGCTTCCAGTCATGGTACATTTAAAATCATTCCCCATGGTAAGAGAATGAATAGATGGGCTGTCATTGATGAAGCAGCTGATGATGGTTGGGTGTTCTACACTACCTTGAGGAACTCCTGCAAACATGTGCTGGCTGACATGAGTGACCTCCAGGAACCACAACCATCCTCTTTTGTGGTAGGTATGACACCAATCACAATCAACTACCATCACTGAGACTCAAGTGTGAATAGGTAGCTTTGTAGGAACACTCATTTTGGCACTGTACTGCATGTGGCTGAAATGACAGAAGGCTGCTTGTCTTTGCTGTGTTGTTTTTGATGATCACTGCAGAGTCCTCACATTGCAGCTGAGATGAATCAGGGAGCTTCTCTGCTCCTGCCTGTGTTTTTGCAGTTTCACGAAACAATGGGTTTGCAATCAATGGGGCCAAGGAACTATCAGTTACATGAGGATCATCTTGAAAGGAGCCACAGAAGTTTCAGGCAGTTGTTTCTCTACCCTTTCAAGGCCAACCTGTTTTACCCTTTGAATCTGAAATGCTTGATCAACTTGTGAGGGATTTAAGCATCTTGGGTTTATCTTGTTCAATCCGTACTCAGCAGACCTTGTGAATCAAATAATGGAATGTATGTCAGCATGTCACACTTGCCTCCACCTGTGGCTTTCTATGAAAATTGCTATTCTCTCAAGGAAAGATGCTACATGAATGAACCCTGCTATCATTTGCAAATTGGAGTTGCTATCTCTGGAAACTCAGACACGCATCACACATTTTATGCCAATGTCCATTTGGAGATTGGCTGATGATTTCACCTGCATGAAACTGAGTATTGGTGGGCCTGTCCTCAGTCCTAGGTGATGTAGGCATTAAGTGAGGACTTTTTAACGTCCGAAGTATAAAACTTCACTGAACAGAGAAGAGTAAATTATCAGTCCATAGTCCACCATTTATCTAATAAATAAATTAATTCAGTTCTGTCTTCAATGGAGATGCTACATTTGCAGTTTTCTTTAAATGCTGTAGTGCTACAATTTCTGAGAAAAAAAGCCTTTTCTTTATTTACAGCCAAGCAGGAACCTGATTATGGTAGCCAACTCACTTGCTATACAGAAACCACATCTATAATATATATCAAACTGTTTTCTATGCAAATCAGTCAAGATTTGCAGAAACCCTTGATATATCAATCCTGACAGCAGTTTTCATAAAGCAGAATTTACTGCCATGAGTTATGTTCATTTTCATATAGTATAATTTCAGAACTGATCAATGCTACTCCAAGCCAAAAGCAAACAAAATGTTTTGGGACTGAAATCATGCTGTGCATTTTATTAACATATTCTGTGAACTAGTTCTTACAAATAACTCAAATAATAAAATACATGTTTTTTGATTTGATTTGGTGACAAAGTATTCTATGAACATATTGTTCATAAATTCTTCAAGGAGAATCTGATATTGTTTAGATATATTTATTACCCACTCTTGGAGTTCAATTTGAAAGACAGAAGAGTTCTGCACAGGTTGTGTCAGCACATTTCGGCTATTATGTGACCTTCATTTGTCTGGTGCCTCGCCTTAAAGCAGACAGACCTATTGATTTTATAAAACAGTAATGTTTTCATGCTGGCATTTAAATACGCTTGTATCATTTTGTACTGATTATTCAAAGTCATCAAAACAAATTCTCTGCCCTGTGCAAAGATGTCATATTCATTGCTAATAGCTCAAGTCTGTTCTGCTTCATTTATTCCTCACAAAATGCAATATATTATGTACTTGCTTCTTAATTATCCCCTCCTATTTATTTTCTCTTTATCTCTCTCTCTCTCTCTCTATATATATATATATATATAAATAACTCGTGCTTTACAATTGCCCTCCAAAATTGAGCTGTTAATTTTTATTCAACCCTATGTCTCACATCTGTTTGTTGACTTCTGGCATTCAAGTGTCTCATGCTGTCTTTTTCACTTTTCCTGAACTTCTGATTTTCAATGTTTCCTCATCTCTCTTCTTGTTTAATTCTGCCACCAAATCCTCACTTCCAATTTACTCCTGCCTGTCAATTTCAAATATTTTTTCTCTTTTCCTTTCTCCTTCGGTAGTTCATAGTTTATTTATTCCTTCTGTCTCCCATCTGACAGGCAACCTGCATGATTGGGTATCAGACAGTACCACCAAAGATCTCCATGAGTCAGCAGTTCTCCAGTGACTTGCAAAAATCTTCACAGAAAGCAAGCTGCAACACAATGAGAAGCATCTAATTATAAAAAGTAAGAAGCCATGGGAATGAGTAGTTCCCACAGTTACATTTTCCCTCAGTATCCTTGTAATTTTGCACACTCTCCTTGTTCAGACAACAGTCCAATTCCCTTTGAATTCTTCAATTGAACCAATGTACTCGACAGCTTTAGGCAGTGCTGTCGGGATCGCAACCACTTACTGCAAGATAACACTTTTCCTTATGTCTTTGTTTCCTTTGCTAATAAGATTAAATCTGCTCCCTCTACTTCTAAATTCTTTCATGAGCAGGAAAACCTTCTTCCTATCTACTCTGTCCATACCCCTTATATCTTGGAACATCTCAATCAAATCTTCTCTCAACATTCTACAAGAAAAAATTGTTCCATCTTTATCAACTTATCTTCAGAGAAGAAATTCCCTGGAAACATTCTCATGCACCTTTTCTGTACAGTCCCAAATATCTTCATAGCTTTCCTAAAGCATGGCAATTGGAACTGGATGCAATTCTCCAGCCAAGGCTGAACTAGTTTCTTGTAAGGATTCAACATAAAGCTATTGCTCTATTAATAAAACCATCACAACTACATGTGTTACTAATCACTTATGTAATCTGTCCTGCCACCTTCAATGACATATCCATATAAACATCCTCTGCTCCTGAACCTCCATTAACGTTGTAGAGTCATAGAGATGTACAGCATGGAAACAGACCCTTCTGTCCAACCCATCCATGCTGACTAGATATCCCAATCCAATCTAGTCCCACCCGCCAGCACTCGGCCCATATCCCTCCAAACCCTTCCTATCCAAATACCGATCCAAATGCCTTTTAAATGGTGCAATTGTAACAGCCTCCTCCACATCCTCTGGCAGCTCATTTCATACAATACCACCCTCTGTGTGAAAAGGTTTCCCCTTAGGTCTCTTTTATAGCTCTCCCCTCTCACACTAAATCTATGCCCTCCAGCTCTGGAATCCCGGACCCTAGGGAAAGACTTTGCCTATTTACCCTATCCATGCTCCTCATAATTTTGCAAACCTCTATAAGGTCACCCCTCAGCCTCTGACGCTCCAGGGAAAACAGCCTCAACCTGTTCAGCCTCTTCCTATTGCTCAAATCCTCCAACCCTGGCAACATCCTTGTAAATCTTTATGTTTTGTTTCATATCACTCAGCAAATACTGTATCCATGTTGGCTCAGTCCCTTTTATTTCATAGGCTACAACTTTGTATACAAGTCTATTTTGGAACACTGTCTCAAACACCATTTAGAAATCCATGTACACCATGTCAACAGTGTAGCACTCATCAAAGAATGCCTTTAGCTCTTCAAACATTTTGGCTCAAAGGAGTATGATGCCAAACTCTCAAAGATGAAGATCTAGAATTAAAGTGATTTGAAACCATCTGTGAAAAAAAGGTCTAATGCTTAAAGAAAAGCTTAAATTCTTGAAAATGTCTATTTTTTTCCTAGGGTAGATTATTATTTGCAATGACATAATAACTGACCTGCATGTACCAACCACCAGTATTGAATTTCCAATGCCTACGTCCATTCTAGATTCTCAAAGATTCATTGAAGCTGAAAGATGTGCCTGAACCATCAAAGCGCGATTGATGAAAAACAAAGATTTTCTGACAGTATTTCTCAATTATAGGTATATTCCATTGCACTGTGGGTTGGCACCATTAGAATTGAGGAGGCAGTAATCTCCAAACACCACTTCTCATCTTTCCCTAAAATATTCCTTCCGGGGCTAGAAGTCCAGAAATATCAAAGTGTGCTAAAACAAGAACAGTTAGAAAAAACAATCAGCATTTAAATATTCACTGCTAGGTTGATAAAAGAACAAAGCTATGGATGCAGAACCAAGGACAGAATAAGTAATAGAGAAAAAAGAGAAATCTTATTTTGATTCATCAAACTCAGCTATTAGTCAAACATGTAGCTGAACCAGATGGTGAGCCTGAAACTCATAAAGAATCAGATGCGACCATTATTAATGAATGTTCTCCAAGTTAAATAAAAGGAACAAAATCAGAAATTGCAGGACAAGCTCTCTTAATGTGAAAGGTCTGGTAGCATCTGTAGAAAGAAATCAGAGTTAACATTTCAGGTGCATTGACCCTTCCTCAGAAAAAGGAGTTCAGAGACAGATGGCTACTCTTCTATTGACAAAGCCATGTTCTGGGAGAGTTGTGAAGTCACCTGACAGATTAAATTTGAGGAGATAGGATTGTACAAGTGTAAATTCAAAGCTAAGATTTTCAAGGAGATAGAGTATTAGGGTTTACCAGGGATAATGTTTGGGCTTGTGAAAATAGCAACTCCCACAATGACAATGTCAGGGTACAGTGTAAAACCCAATCATTTGGAGCAAAAAGTAGTTCCTTAATATATAAAATCTCATTGTTGTTTGGATATATCTATGATTCAGTATTCATTCTTAAACTAGACTTACAAACATGCAACAAATTTCACATTAAGAGAGCTAATTTTCAGAGTGCCAGTTACTTTCGGCATGGTGATCGCAGTTCTTGTATGGAAAGGTTATTACCACCAATGTTATGCCTAGAAGAAACATTCAAAGATCTACCATAAAAATTTTCCATTCTTTAAGCTTTTGCCATAATGGTAAATGTTAAACATGCATCAGTCTTTTCAATAATTCCTGTTCAGTAAAAGAAGGAAGATGGAAACAGATGCAGCTGGTATTGCAGAAGTAGAGATGGAAACAAGCGTGAGAGACTGTCAGATTAAAGAGAGACAAAGGAAGATAGAGAATGAGACTAAATGGAGCCAGCAATCCCTGTGGACTGGACCTGGTCCTGCACACTTTGCAATGTAATACGAGTTACAAAATCTTCTATTACATTTAGAATGCAAAGGTTCAAAAATTGTGACGGACAGAAAGTATTCTTCTAATTTGAAACCCATGCACTTAAAAGATATGTTACTTTTTAAAAATCCCATTAAATCTTCTTAAGTAGCCAAGAAATAATTTGTTATGCCACAGTTAAGAAAACAATTAAAGCAATAAATGTGATTTTTTATATTACTGGAACATTCAAGGACAGCATTGAGAAAAAATGGAACTATTCAACATAAGAAAGCCAGAGTATTGCATTTTGCTAAGGATATAATTTTACATGTCACACATTTTCTGAACACATTATTTCTATAGAAATCCAGCAAAGAAACTGAATTTCATCTTTAAAGCAAGAGAAGTAGGAGAATGCCGAGCAAAATTTCAGGATTGTAGCTTTAATGGGCGAGACATCCAAAAGTACAATGCACTTTGAGACAATCAATTATCGAGGAAGATAAATATTCTCCTGTTCTTCCTGCAAATAAGAATTTTATCCAGTGCATTTTCCTCAATGCTGTCCTTGAATGTTCCAGTAATACCAAAAAATACATTTATTGCTTTAAGTGTTTTTTAACTGTGTCTTAACAAATTATTTCTTGGCTACTTAAGAAGATTTAATGGGATTTTTAAGACTAATATATCTTTTAAATGTATGGGTTTCAAATTAGAAGAATACTTTC
The DNA here is from genome assembly GCF_004010195.1 of Chiloscyllium plagiosum. Lineage (NCBI taxonomy): Eukaryota > Metazoa > Chordata > Chondrichthyes > Orectolobiformes > Hemiscylliidae > Chiloscyllium > Chiloscyllium plagiosum. Next base: position 65,023,105 of record NC_057710.1, read on the forward strand.
TGTCCACAGTTTTTTAACCTTTGCATTCAAACTGTAATAGAAGATTGTTGAGTGATAATATTCTCAAGGGAAGAATGAGATTTTCTTTTAATGTTTAGCATTAGTTAATTTTTTTTAATTTCAGGACTGAATGCAATATACTTCCAGCATCTTGAGTGTGTAGCCTGCTGGCAGTGGAAATACTGCTGAAAGCCTGTTAGAAGCTGTGCATTGGATTGGAATTTGAAGATCCTCTAGGTCGAAGGAACCTTTTTAATCATTCATACAATAAGGATATTATTGGCTAATTATTGCCCAACTTCAATTTACCAGAGGGCAGTTAAGTGTGGCTCTGGAGTCCCGTGTCTAGATTAGAGTGGTGCTAGAAAAGCACAGCAAGTCAACCAGCATCTGAGGAGTAGGAAAATCGACGTTTTGGGCAAAAGTCCTTCTGTCCAGACCAGGTAAGGATGGCAGTTTCCTTCCACAAAGGACATTAGTGACAAGATGGATTTTTCCAACAGTTGACAATGGTTTTATGGTAACATTTGTCCCTTAATTCCAGATTTTTTTACTGAAATGGAATTTCACCATCTGCCATGGCAGGATTTGGATTTGGGTCTCCAGAACAATAATTGGTTCTCTGGATTATCAGTCCAATGATAATATCAATGAGCCTTCACCTCCCCAATAAGAACAATAGATAGACCTTACAGCCATATTGCAGATGAGATTCATATTTTTCACTAATATCTTTCACCTAACATGAACCTGCCTTGAACTGTAAGACAAGTTCCACCTCTACAGTCTCCTTGCATAGTTTCAGTCACCTATTCTGTGAAAACATTAGTAGAAATTGTAATGCAATATTGCTTTGCTGAGTTGACATCTATGCCCCCAATTACAAATGTTGCAGAGCTGCCCAACAGTTTGACAGACTTAGGAACAATGCTGTTTCCATTCAAAAAAAAATTCTTCATTTTGCATTTTTCTATGAATTTGCAAACATGTTTACGCAATGGAATACTTAATCTAGAAACTGTTACTGTTGTGTTTCCTAATAACTCCTTTGTCTCAGCTTGAAAATTTGTTTACTAAGTGAAATATATGCCTCTGTCTCCAAATGTTGTATTTTAATGCAAGCCTTGATTTGTCTTTAGTTATTGTGGGAGAAATTCTAAAGGATGAACGCGAACTTACAAGTGGCTAGCCAGTAAAATTGCTGGGTAAGTTGCCGTAGGCCTATTTTCAGAGCTGCGCCTAATCAATCATGTAAGCAGCAAGCTTTCAAAAGATGTCCCCATCTAAGGCAAAATATTGAGGCATCCAGCAGTTCAGTCAGTCAGGTCACCTGTAGGTCCTGTGTCAGTGCGTTGGCAAGCATGACAGCAATTCCTACAATTCCTACTTCACCAAGAAAGACCACTGCTGTTCTCCTTGTATTTTATACTGAATGTAACATCTTTGACAAGGGTGTCTTTCAATAGGTCTTTAAAATGCTAAAAATTGCTATAAATTCTGTGCTTTACAATTGTATCCTCCACAACCACCTGGTGAAGGAGCGGCACTCCGAAAGCTAGTGCTTCCAATTAAACCTGTTGGACTATAACCTGATGTTGTGTGATTTTTTAACTTTGTACACCCCAGTCCAACACCGATGTCTCCAAATCTTTAAAATGCTATTTCTATATGAGATAGGACCTTGATTTGTGTGAATTTGTAATCTAGTTGGACGCATCAGCTACTCAATGGAAGTATGCAGGAAAACTAATGGGTGAGTGGAGGTTAGACAGTAACTCTACAACCTCAGGTTAAATTCCATTCCATCCCAATGTTTGAACAGTGGAGGGAGTTAAAATTTACGCTATCTTGAATCTGAATCAGATATTGTTTGGATATCACAAGTCTGGTCATGAACACTATTTTATTTTTCATTTCAATATATACAAATTGAATACCATATATCCTTGCATTATCATTGGCAGCCTTTCACAGAAAAGGATGACTCTTTTCTACTCTCACGGTGAGTCCATAGGTGGCTGGATATTTGAATTTCCCTACAACAGAAGGTCAGAGTAACTAACTGTCATATTAGGAGATTTGGGTTCACCTGGATGGATAAACAAAGATAGAAAAATGGTCTACTTCAACAGTAATCTGCTGATGATGAACAAAATATCACATGTTTCTTTCTAGGTGAAACTAGAACCATAGGGCATAATTCAAAAATTAGAATTCTCCCATTTAAGAATGAAATAGAGTTTTTCTTTCTCTCAGAGGGCTGTTTGTATGTGGAATGCCTTCTCCAGCAAGTGGAGGCCTGGTCATTGAATATATTCAAGGCTGAGCTATATTCATTTTTGAACAACAGGGGAGTCAAGGCTACAGGGTGGACAGGAAAGTGGAGTTGAGGCCATAATCAGATCACCCACGATCGTATATCAAATGAAAGAGCAAGCTCCAAGGGCCAAATGGCTTGTTTCTGCTTTGAATTCTTGCAGTCTTGTGTTTTAGTTATTTAATTTTAAGTGTTCATAAGACTAATAGAATAATTCAAAACAAGATGACCATTTTTCTATCTTGGTTTATTCATTCAGATAAACCTAAGTATCTTAATATGACATTCAGTTACTCTGTCCATCTCATGAATTGATCACCGTTTGAATTAAGGAAGCCTTCCAGATTCTAATCACTTATTCAGAGATGTAGCAGGTAGAACTTGAGCCTGGGCTTTCTACCCCAGAGATAGGGGCATTACCTCTGAGCCACTAAAGCCCTAATTTACATTGTGTAAGCTAAAAAATCAGCACCTCATTTTCTGCTCAAAATCAAATTCAAAAATTTTAGACCTTGAGGCAACTTCCCAGTGTCTTTACTCCAGTTGTTACACACCAAATCTTGTTTTCACATGGTCTTCTATTACACACCACCCATTGTTAGTCACTAATTATCCACTTCAGCTATTTCTTCTCCCAGCTTGATAGCTATCTACTCCTTTGTCTGTCCAGCTATCCTTCTCTCTCTTTGGGCTCTATCTCCACCTATCATTTATGCCTTAACCCCCTCCCCAATTCTATCTTCTTCATAAAAACTAATTCTTTCCTTGCTACCATCAGTATTGAGGAAAGGTCACTGAATCCGAAAAGTTAACTCTAATCTCTCTCCACAGATCTTGCCAGACCTGCTGAGTCTTTCCAACAATTTCTGTTGTTGTTTTATTTAGATTCTTGACCAAATGTGACTTTTAGTTGTTTGAACTTGTGTTCTGTTGGCCTGCAAACAAAATTAACTCATATTTACATTAATTTACCTTTGTCACGCTGTTTGTTATTTTATACATCTCTTAAAGTTTACTTTTCTTTTATCAATGAAACATAAGTTTCTCCATTCTTCGTCATAATTAGCTCCAGGGTCAGTATTACGTCCATCCACTACACTGCCCATGGTGCTGGAATATCTCCCTTGAATGTAAATAATATTATGGTCTTGACCTCAATAGCCATGAGTGGGCAAATTTTATGTTCTGACAAGCTTTCGGGATAATTTGAACTTTGCGCGATGCCATAAAAATGGGTGAATCAACAATCCATTTTACATCTCAGCTGATTTTTATTCTATTGAAGCAAAGATGACTGGAATTGATCTATTTTACACCATATGACAAATTTCCCATTTTATATGCTTGCATAAATGGAATCATCTGATTGAAAGAAATAGTAAATCCTGAAGTAAATGTAAATCAAACAGATGCAGTGTAGTCACAGTTTAAATTTTTATTGGTAGCTGGGATGGTGGTAGATGGTATTTACACCTTGGATTGTATGGGCTACTTTGGTTCTTCCTTGGATAAGTCAACATGTCTTAAGACATCTTTGAACACTTTTGAAATTTGAATGTAAACTGAGGAGGTTTCAATTATTTACATTAGTTCCTTGGATCAAAGAAGCTTAAAGCATTTTGTAAATATTGAGTTTCTTGTGAAATAAATAAGTGCAGCAAGAAGGTCATCTTCTCCATTAGAGATTTGAATTATTCATATAGGCCTCAGAATCAATTGTTTTGAAGGTAAAAGAAAATTAGTTCAAATGCTTTTTTGGAATATCCATGATGTGCCACAATGCTACAGAGCTAGGCAATGTAAAGAGATTTATTTTCTTGTGTACCCTCTCACAAAAATAAGCAGCCACCCTCAAAAACTATGAAAGTACTTGTGCACTTGCCAATGTATAAAGTCAGGAGCATATAGGCAACAAGGAATGCGGATGTACAGCCGCTAAGCACTGATTATGAATGGGAACCTTCATCAGAAAGAAAATTACAGATGTATAAGAAATTAAAATTGTAAATCAATCTGGTAAAATTAATGGAAAGAGATCAAAATTGGAGTTTTTGCAGAGAACAAGAGTTTATGTTCAGCAAAGGAACTGAGGAGAAATGAAATGAAATCGTAAGAAATGTTTCACATCTTGGTTTGGTCCCAGGAGGAACGTATTAACCCTCAAGATCTTGTAACATGTAGAAGAACTCTTGGATGAAAGTAAGAACAGATTGAGAAGTGGTCTGCTGAGATTTTCAGGTTTCAATAATTGAGGACTTAATAAATATAGGGCTATAGAATCATTGAGTGGCAAGGATGCAATTCCATTATTCTAAGTTCATTCCCAGCTTACCCAATTTTTGGTGGTGTGGTGTAAGTGTGCAGATAGTCAGCCCACACCCTACAATCCTGACTTGGAATCTCCTTGCCTCTTTTTTTTGTGGAATTAGACCATCTTCTATATGATTCATGAATCACAACCCCTCAAAAGCATTGTCGATTCAAGAACTGTTTGAAAGATAATGGCAGATAGCTTTACACATGAGCCTAATGCCAACACCATGCCAATGAATTCCCCCCAGTCATCTACCCTTGACCCCTACTACATTCCATGTCAATTCATGGTACTTCTATGCCTATTGACCCTGTATACATTTTGTATAGGACCAATGAACCCTCTATTAATAGAATGTGTGAAAAACCCATGATTCTTTAAAATAGAATCCTATTGCTATAACAATATAAAACTGTCAATCACCCAGAGCATTAGAATATCAATGAGAGAAACTGTAAGCACTTGATACCCCATTTATCTTCTGCAATAAACATTGAGTCATTGATAGAACAAATTGAAGAAAAAAAAACTTTACAATATCAATGGGAAGCTGCTAAGAAGCAGAGATTTCTTTTCTCTACATTTATGTTGATAAAATTAAACTTCTTTGGAATTTTGGGCTCTCAGACAACTCTCAAGTGTTTTGTGTGGAACAGCTTCTCAAACTCATGTACCAGAAGCTATTAGGTAAATGGGAAGTAAGCTAAAACTAAACCATCTGTGTATTCAATGAATCTCTGAGCCTGTTGAAAATTCGATGTTTATAAAATTCATAGTGTCTTTCTGGTGGCTCCTACATCCATACGAAACAAGAAGGGAACAATTTTTTAGCATCAGTAAATAGTGTGTTGCTGACCAGTTTTCTTTTAAGTCGAAATGTATTCATTTTGGTATATTTTATAAGACTTTAGAAGTCACCTGGATTGTCCATCAGAATATGCAGAAGCTGTCATTTTGAGCTACAGTTTCTGATGCAACACTGCATATTTTTCATAATTTCTCACTTCAGAAGTGCAACCACTTCCTCAATAAACCTCGCCGAGATACATACAGTTACTACTGCATCTGTAGATCAACATGGCAGGTTGTCTATCTTCCTGGACTCATAGCAGAGGCAAATGTTGCCCCATGATGTTTTCTATGTTGTTACTGTTCTTGTAACCCTGTTCCTGCAACCAGTAAAGACTGGTTTCATCTTTTAATAAAACAGAACATCTCTGTGCTAACAGAGTGGTTTAAATCTCAAAAAGGGCACAATTAGAGCATCAAAAAAATTCTTAAACATCAGTTCACCAGATGGACACTAATGATCTGAGTATTAGAATGGCAGCCCATTTTTCTTCAAGGGATTGATATGAAGGGCCCAAGGTACCCGCACTCTGAGGAAATTGGCCATCTGGTGAAAACTATATATCCTGCTCAGCTGCTGCTTACTTTTCCAAGGAAACCTGGTGAAGGTATTGACCTTGGTAATAATACAGATACAACTTATTTAATGCTGTGCACTGCAAAATGCCTACTATTTAAGAAACGGAGTCACCATTACTGACTCCTCAGAAACCATAGCAGGTCTGGGCTGGTCAAGACTTTTCCTACCTTTACTCAAGAAGGGTCGGGTTCAGCCTTGAAGGCTGTTCACGAGACTGCCTTAACAGCAGAACTTTTATTTTACTTCATCACATGAATCTTGAAAACTTTTTCGCTCCTTTAAAAGTCCAGGCCGTACAATCCTATCTTGTGTAATCTTGCCACAAAATCCAACCCTTGTAGTCGAGGTATTATCCTGATAAATCTATTAAGCACTCCTTTCAAGCATGTTATATAGTGCTCAGAACTGCTCACATTATTTCTTGCTGTGGACCAACTAGGGTCTTGCATAGGTGTAGCATATCTCCTACTCCCTTGCTACCAGTTGCCTAGAAAGACCAGAAATCCATTCCAAAACTGAAGAATGGTGACTGGATCCAAAATGTTAACTCTGCTTTCTCTTCACAGATGTTGCCTAACCTGCTGCATTTTCCCAGAAATTTCTGATTTTGTCCAGGATTCCATTAGTGTTTTCACCATTTTCTGTCCATGATATTTCATTGATAAAATGTTTAGGTCGTTCACTGTTTCTAGAGGTTCAGTATTTCGAAAGCACTCTGTTTTATCCTTTGACATCAATATGATTTAAAAATGCAGGAGGTTATGGATGACCTCATATTTGCTACATCAAAATTAATTTGTTGTATGCCATTTATTTCACAAAATTGCAGTATCAGAAATTATTTATAATACAGCTCAATATGTTTTTGCAAACTCTCGGCAAGAGCAACTCAAGAAGTCCCAGTTCTCATCTTTCTGTGCACCCCAGCAAATCTTTTCTCTTCAGATAATGATCCAATTCCCTTTTGAAAGCAAATGTTTAGGGTTAGGATTAGCTCACTCCATCTCACTCTTAGGAGGTACTTTTAAAATCCTAACATTCACTGAGTATTTTTCCCTCATATCTCCTGAGATTCTCCTAAATAATATCTTCTTATTTTTGGATCATTCACTAATTCAACACTTTATCTCTCCCTCATCTATCTAAACCCCTGACAATGCTGAATGTCTCAATTAAATATCATCCCAACCTTCTCTTTTTGAGGACCATGAAGCAACTTTTCCAAACTATCCTATACTGGAAATCCCATATTCATAAATGTCTCCTGCAATCCCTTAATGCCTTCACATCCTTTTCAATATATACAGAGAATTGGACATAATAGTAATGTGTTTAACTGTTTATGTGCTGTGATGACAAAAGACACAATCGGGTAGGTTTTCTTGTATTTTCACAAAGAAAAAGTATAGGTTTATTGTAGTTAAGAGTAGTCTAAGAAACATCATAAAATGTGCTCTAATTTTTGCATTGTCACATATTTTAAGTACACATGCACACAAGTAGATTACAGGATGGGGAAAGGCAGATTTAATAAGTTAGAGCCCAGAAAAAAATTAAAGGGACATTCAGTAAATGGAACTGGATGAATTGACTGCTTGAAGCTGTCTGTGGTAACTCCATAGGCATCACTCAATGGTCCTGTTGCTTCTGACATTAAGATGACTTAAAGATTTTGTCAGCATTTACAGAAGAAAGGTCAGAAATTTGAATAGATGCAAGAGTATCAAAGTACTTTTGACAATGTGGAAGTTGTGCTGATAACTACAATAATCTTTGCAGCACCAGACTGTGAGAAGCCAATCAAACTAACTGTTCATGTTAGTGACATCAGTGTGGCCACTGTTTTACCACAAGAAGATGAAAAAGGGATCGAATTACGCCCATTTCATCAGGCTATTTTTCCAAGAAACTGACTCGCTGTCGACATAAATGTTTGGTCAGAGAAAAAGAGACAATGAGTCTTCTGTTGGATTTGCACTGGTTTGATTTTTATGTCTTTAAACATGCTGAATGTTACATTTACAGACTATAATCCTTTGATTTTTTTTGGGTAGAAGTAATTTGGGATAAGAACTTATGGTTGTTTTGGTGAAGTTGAATCCTCTAAAAATACAATTTGGAAATAATTCATGTGCCTGGAAAAGACAATGTTTTAGCTGATACTTTGTCAAGATCACATATAAAGGAAATCAGAGCAAGACAGACTTCTGTAAAAACGATTACTATGAAATTCATTGTATGCTTAAAGCTAATGGGCGGCACGGTGGCATAATGGTTAGCACTGCTGCCTCACAGCGCCAGAGACCCGGGTTCAATTCCCGCCTCAGGCGACTGACTGTGTGGAGTTTGTACGTTCTCCCTGTGTCGATGTGGGTTTCCTCCGGGTGCTCCGGTTTCCTCCCACAGTCCAAAGATGTGCAGGTCAGGTAAATTGGCCACGCTAAATTTCCCGTAGTGTTAGGTAAGGGGTAAATGCAGGGGTATGGGTGGGTTGTGCTTCGGCGGGGCGGTGTGGACTTGTTGGGCCGAAGGGCCTGTTTCCACACTGTAAGTAATCTAATCTAATATCTTATTGTTGTTAATGTAACATAGAAATAGAGTTTCAGAAGAATTTCTTGGTGAGAAACTAAACTGTCTATTAAAGATACATTTTCATTTTCCTTTTGGGGGAGGTGTGATGAAAGATTCACATAGATATATAATTTTTGGCAGGTGAATTTTACTATGCAGTCACTTTTTGATGGAGGTTTTCTATGAAGTGGCTTATCATTATAAAAGTTTTCTCTAAATTAAAATAAGGTCAGAGTCCCTGTGAAATAATAACTCTACTCCAATATTGCTTGGAAAAAATAAGGTGGCTGTTGTTTCCTGTTTTCTATTGTTGGAAAATAGTTTGTACTGTGGTATTATGTCAGGTGGACAAATATTGATGACTACCGGTTTCCTTTTTATTGCAGAATAAACAGTAGTTAGTTTTAATTTAGAAAACCCTGAAGACAAAAGCTTTTAGGTCAGTTCAGATGAAACCTTACTGGGATCAGTAGCAAGTTCAATTTACAGAAGATCATGGAAGACAGTCTCCTCAGTTACAAAGTTTAGTTTGGCGAAAAAGGTGAATTTAGCTAAAAATCTGCAGATTAATAAAAAATAAGGAAATGTGAGCTCTAGGCTTTTCTTTGTGTTTATGCAAGATGACTACATAGTTCTCATGAAATAAACTGGAGAGAATCAGTTCACAGAATTGCCAAAGTGTTGTTGTGAATGATGCGACTTGTCCCATTGTGTCTGCACAATCTAATGGAACTTTCCTGCATTTTTCCCTTACTCCTTGTACATTATTTCTGCTCAAGCAAACCAGTCTATCGTATACCCTTTTGAATGTCTCAATGAACAGTTCTAGCACACTTCCAGGCAGTGCATTTCATTCTCTAAGTATTTATGATGTGAAAAAAAATCACATTACCATTTGGTTCTTTTGCAAATCACTTTCAAACTGTGCCCTTTCATTCTTGTTTCTTTAATGAGCAGGAACATTTTCTACCTAACCACTCTATCCAGCCAGTTGTTGAAAACCTGTCAGTATATCTGACAGAGATATACTCTTAGCCTTCTAGCATTGAGGAAATCACTGGGTTGTGGACAAACTGGTTCACCCCCAAGTTCTTCTTTAGTTGAGAAAAGCACAATACATGGCGGTGTTCTCTCTGTTTACAAAAGGCAGGGGCCTTTGTATGAATTTATATTATATCTAATGATTATAAGTGAGTTGAACTGATTGTGAGTTGAACTGATAGTCTTAAACAAACCCAGAGAATGCTAGGGAAACGCAGCAGGTCTGGCAGCATTTATGGAGAAAAAACAGTTATCGTTTCGAGTCTAGTCTGACTCTTCTTCAGAACACCATTTAGCATCAGCAGTATTTTGCTTTTGTTCACGAGATAGTTTTAAATTAATCTTAAGTAAAATCCTGAATAGAATTGGGATTACAGCATAAAATGAAGGAGCAAAGTTTGGCCCTTCAATCCATTGAGTTCTGTTTCACCATTTAAAGGGATCATGGCTGCTTTTATAATCTTCAACTTCTATTTCCTACCTTTTCCCCATATCCCCTGATTTCCTTACTTCAATACATCAAAAAGAAAGGGAGAGGCCAAAGTGAACATATGCCCCTTAATGAATGAGTCTGGGGAAATAATACTGGGAAACCAAGGTACAACGCAAGGGTTGAGCAAATACTTCACTCCAGTCTTCACAGTAGAAGAACTAATAGCAGCGCAGAATTGCGAAATTAAGAGTTAAAGTTAAGGAGGGAATGAATTCAATATCGATCCCTGAAAAAAAGTACGAAGGAAACTAATAAGGACTAAAGATTAAGAAGTCCCCTGGACCTAATGGAATGTACTTTTGGATATTAAAGGAAGTCGCAACAGAGCCAGTGGATGCACTGGTTGTATTCTTCCCAGTGTCCTTAGATTCTAGAAAGTCCCAGGAGATTGGGAAATTGTAAATGCAACAGCTTTATTCAAAAAAGGAAGGTGACCATAATGGGTAACTATAGGTTCATTAGCCTGACATCTAACATTGGGAAAATGTTGGGGTCTATTATAAAGGATGAAATAGCAGAGCATTTAAAAATGCACAATATAAACAAGCAGAGTCAGCATGGCTTCAAAGAAAGAAATGAATGCACTAGTGATAACTTTGTGATGAGACAAACTAGGTGGGAAGGCAAATGGTGAGGATGCAGAGTGATATAGACAGATTAAGTGAGTGGGCAAAATCTTGACAGATAGAATATAATGTGGGAAAATGTTAACTTTGGCAGGAAGAATAAAACATTAGAATATTAATTAAATGGTGAAATATTGTAGAAAATTACAGCACAGGGGGACTTAGCAGTCCTAATGCACAAATCACAAAAAGCTAGCAAACCATTTCAGCAGGTAATAGGGAATGCAAATTAAATGTTGGCTCTCTTTTCAAAGGGAATGGAGTATAAACATAGGCACTAGCCACAACATGTCTGGAATATTGTGAACAGTTTGGTTCCCTTATCAGTACCTATACTGGTATTGGAGGCATTTCATAGAAGATTTATTGAGTTGATTCAGTGCAGGAAGAGATTTTCATATGAGGAGAAATTGAGTAGGATGGGCCTATACTCTTTGGAGTTCAGAAGAATAAGATCCAGCCTTAGTGAAATCTGCAATAGATTCTTAGGGGACTTGACAGGATGAATGCAGAGAGGTTATTTCCCCTTGTTGGAGAATCTTCGACCAGACAGTATAATCTCACCCACCTATTGTACTCTATGCTACTTTCTCCCCACCCCCACCCCCCTCTCATTTATCTCTCCATTCTGCAGGCACCCTGCCTCTATTCCTGATGAAGGGCTTTTGCCCGAAATGTCGATTTTCCTGCTCCTCGGATGCTGCCTGAACTGCTGTGCACTTCAGCACCACTCTAATCTAGACTTTGAGTAAGGGTTGCCCAGTTAGGGCAGAGGTGAGGCAGCATCCCTTTTCTCAGAGAGTAGTGAATCCGTGCAATGCTTTACCATTGAGGCTGGGTCATTAGGTAAATTTATAGTTGAGATAGACAATTATTGAAATGAAATCAAGAGTTATGGGTCACAGACAGGAAAATGGAGTTGAGGATTATCCGATCAATCATGATCCCATTGAATGGCAGAGCAGGATCAATGTACCGAATGGTCCACTTCTTTTGTGATGTCTTATACTCTTATGGTCTAAGCCATGTAATTTGGATGTACTGTCCTATGCTCCCTAAGCAGGTCATGGCGCAAGGGAACCGAGTTCCAGAAGATGGAGACTGCAAGCTTTACACCATTAGGTCACATCAATGATGGAGTGATGACATTGTGAGCATGTCCCTTAAACGTACACTACGTGTCTTCTGTGAGATAGAAGACAACAAATAAGGTGAAACTAGTGTCTTGTTGATGTTGACTTCAATGGACAAAGGGGGTAGCAGTTGCTGTTCACGGAGCATGTCATAAAATGTTGGGATATGATGAGCAAGTTGGAGGCCAAGAGAAGACACTAGTGAGCTGAACCCACCAAATAATCACTCAGACTTTCAATTTGGGAATTGGCACTATCGAATTTCTTTCTGGTAGATGGGAAAATAGTGAATTGCATATAAATAAGGTTGGTTTAATTAATAACAAGATATCAGTGCATGGGAATAGGGTCCTTGCCACTTACTGGTGAGATTCTCATCTTGCCATTGAAACCTAAGTGGAAAACCAAACTCTTTTACTAACATTGAGAATCTCATTTTGCATCTCACGCCGCATTCTCCCAAATTTCTAACCATTGTCCCCACCGCTCAAGAGGTGGGAAGATTCTGCCAACCATCTCTCCACAGCTTAACTATGATGCATGAGGCATGAAAATATTTTTAAGCTGACATTTCCTAAAATAATTCACCACCCAAACAAAAGCACAGCTTTCCTCTTTCTGCATTTTCCTCTTTAAAGCACCTAGGGTCATTTTGCAGCATCAATTGTGAATTGTTTTTGTGATAATTTCATCTCCAGAGTAAGAGAAGCTGAAAGTACATTATTTGAAATGTATACCTTTAAGAAAAAGAAACTGCTTTTGACATAGGTGATGTATCACATCAAAATATAAAACACCATTGGAAGTGTTCATGTGAGTTTTGAGTGTGCTTTTATCCTCAACACATTTAAGGTTCACATAGCCTATCAACATTGCATGTATGTTTTTTGATTTCTCCACTGGTATGCTCCTGTCTAGTACATCTCAATCACATACATGAGTCCGCCCCAATGCATTAGCAGAAGTGATGGACGCACTTTGCCTGCCTACATGACCCCCCTGATAATCCTGTTTCGCAGACAGGCTCCCTGCTGCACAGAGCACAAAAGCTGCCACCATGTCTCCGTGATTCCAGTCGATATTCTGACAGATTTGATCTAGCAAATTAGCATGTTTTGGGAGGGCATGATCAACGACCTTTTTGACACTCTCAGAATCAATACAAAGGCAAACAGAAGCATATTTTCTCTGCTTTAGTTCTCTCTGTCCACTTCTGACAACCCATATTTGTCCACCATAAAGCCAGGTCTCTGGAAAGTTTAAAGGGAATTTGATTAAATATTAACAAATTTGCCAAATCATACACACAGGCAGTTTTTTTAAGAGGCATGGTAATTTCTTTGTGAAGCATTTTCATGCACATTAAACTTTATAGAGCTTATTTTCCAGTACTCACCACTCCCACACCCCTACCCTACAACCTGCATCTCAGTTATATTAACGTTCTTGGCTAGACACAAGACCACAGGCATAACCTAATGTTCTGTTCTGGGCACTGTGGCCAAGTTCAGACCCACTTCCTGTCAGGCTTGAAGGGGTGGAAGTTGATGTCCACCTGTTGGTAAGCCTTGCAACTGCATTCTTGGCTGGTGGCCATGGGCTTTCTGACTGATGCTTGATAGCAGAGGGTCCTTAAGTGAGTGGGCTTAAATACTAACAATTCCCATCAGATCAGAACAACAGTGGGACTAGTATGGGCGGCACGGTGGCACAGTAGTTAGCACTGCTGCCCCAGAGACTGGGGTTCAATTCCCACCTCAGGCAACTGTCTGTGTGGAGTTTGCACATTCTCCCTGTGTCTGTGTAGGTTTCCTCCGGGTGCTCCGGTTTCATCCCACAGTCCAAAAATGTGCAGGTTAGGTGAATTGGCCATGCTAAATTACCCATAGTGTTAGGTGAAAGGGTAAATTTAGGGGAATGGGTCTAGGTGGAGTGCTCTTTGGAGAGTCGGTGTGGACTTGTTGGGCCGAAGGGCCTGTTTCCACACTGTAAGTAATCTAATCTAAATCTAGTATCAAAGTGAAAAACAGAGGTTTAATACATAGACTGAATCTTTAGTGCTAAAATATCACCCTAATATATTTGTTATGCCTTTTATGTCATGTCAAGGGTATTGGTGGAACATTCCTAATTTAATTAAGAAAATAGCCATGAAAGCTTCCATCCACAGGCCAAAGATGTGCAGGATATGTGGATTGGCCATGCTAAATTGCCCAGAGAGTCTAGGAATGTGCTGGCTAGGTAGATCAGCCAAAGGTAAATGCAGGGTTACAGGGATAGGTTAGGGGGATGGGTCTGGGTATGATGTTATCCTTCGAAGGGAGGGACAGTGTGGACTCAAAGCGCTGAATGGCCTGCCTCCATACAGTAGGGATTCGATGATTATATGATTAAGATTGACACCGACACCTTTATCATCCCCTCATAAAGCATCTTGCTACAGCAAGAATAATAAACCAGTTCTATTCTCTACCACAAGATATGCTGCTCGCCATTGCCAAAGATTCCTTCAAAGGAATAAATACAGGAATGAAAGATCGGAAGGAAGGAATGGAAAAGATGGAAGGAAGGAAGTGGGGGAAGAGAGAGAGAGGAAGGAAGAGTAATAGAAGTAAGTGAGAGACGGAGGGATGGACTGAGGAGGGAAGGGAGAAAGGAAAATAGGATAAAACTATTATTACTAAATTGCTTTTTATGTTTTCCAATTGTCCAAAAGCACTTTATAGTCAATGACATGTTTTGGAGCAGAGGCAACTGCTGTACTGCAGAGATCTGCGGCAGTTAATTTATACTAAACAATGTCATAAAACCAGCAATGAGAAAATGAATAGATAATATATTCACTGATTGGCCAAGACTTCGGGAGAACTTTTAAATAGTGACATGGGATTTTTAAAAATTCATCTGAAAGAGCAGACAGGACGTCAGTTTAATATCTCATTTGGAAGATGCAGATCAGTCCCATTTCCTCTAACATTTCATATCAGGACATCATGACATGACAGGAACTATTTGTACATTCCTGACCTATTTTTTACAGATCTCAGTTTTCAACATTAACTAAATAATCCTCACCCAGTCTTACACACAATTGTCACTCTTTTCCACAATGCTTCTGACAATTTGTTGCTAATAAAGCACTCATGAATCAATATCAAAGAAATTCAACCTTAGGAATAAAGAAGAAAAACATCAGGGTAATATCTTGGCAGTTAATGCATTCATGTGCACTGTATCGTGCTTTATGCTGCAATTTGAATTAGAAAAAACTAACCAGAATGTCCCGCAAGCCTGGGAGAATCCTTTTGCTCACATGCAGAGTCATGTGCTAGCATTTTCAGTATCACAGAAAAATAGGATATAAATCTGTGAGGTGAATTCCCACACACTATATCCAGAATTTTAATTAAATCTTGCCACAGAGTCATAGAGCTGTACAGCAGTGAATCAGACCCTTCAGTCCAACTAGTCCGTGCCAACCAGATATCCTGAATTAATCTAGTCACATTTGCCCATTTCCCTCTAAACCCTTCCTATTCATATACTCTTCCAGATGCCTTTTAAATGATGTAATTGTACCAGCCTCTACCAATTCCTCCAGAAGTTCATTCCATTCACACTCTGCCTGAAAAAGTTACCTCTTAGGTCCCCGTGAAATCTTTTCCCTCTCATCTTAAACCTATGCCGTCTCATTTTGGACTCCCTTACCCTGGGGAAAAGACCTTAGCTATTCGCCTTATCCATGCCCCTCATGATTTTATAAACCTCTATAAGGTCACCCCTTAGCCACTGACACTCCAAGGAAAATAGCCCCAGCCTATTCAGTTCCTCCTTCTAGCTCAAACCCTCCAACCCTGGCAATATCCTCGTAAATCTTTACTGAACCCTTTCAAATTTCACAACATCCTTCTCACAGAAAGGAGACCAAAATTGAATGCAATGATTGTATTCTGGTAACAAGTGAAGAATAGAGGCATTGACACTACAGAAAAAGAGCAGAAAAAAATCTCTCGAGCTAGTTGTTAAGTCATATAATCCTGTTTAAATCCAATCTTTTTCACTTGTTGAAGAGAAGAAGGGAATAACTCTCATGGAGTTCATTTTTCATTGTTTTCTTTTGATGGAGGAGAAGGAAAAGAAAGAGTGACGCTGTATCTCAGCTGCGCCAACATCCCACAGATGGGAAGGCCATAAATAAAGGCCTAGAGGCACAGAGAGCAGCAAGTTGGCCAGAGGGCACATATGTGAGATGGACCACAAATGGTCCCTTGGGCTGCACAGTGTTTCTTAAAAGAAGTACAAGACTGAATTAAACATGGTTCTGTTTGCTTCTTAGTGAGTCCATTCAACACTTGTGTTTCTAAGAAATGATAAAGTATTGGTACAAATGAGAAATAAATATATGCCTTTTTGTCTATTTATTTAACATTTGCTTGTGAGGGCAGCAACAAAAGAAATTGAAGTGGAATAGCCTCTTTGCATGAATGTGAGTTTGAACCCACAACCATCCAGTGTGGTGAGTTCCTGTTATCAATTGCATTGTCATAAGTGGCACTAAGCTGAGGAGCTTCTCCATGTCAGAATTACAGCAAACAAAACAACATTGATAGAGATATCAGAAATTTTGTGAAATTTATTTTTCTGCCTCGAAGCTCAAGATGGGGCAATACAGACAGTCCCCTGGCTATGAAGGGATTCCATTCTTGAGTCTGTTTACAGGTAAAATTATTTGCAAGTCAAACACAATGTAGGACAATATCAAATTGCTATTGATAAGTCTTAGGTAATGTTCTTAAGTCAGATCTTTAAAATTATTATCAATGCACACCTGTATGGGATCGTGTATGGTTTGTGGATTCATAAGCCAGGCATTAATAAATTGAAGACCCGCTATATGCAATTGGAAATGAGTCATACAGGTCTACAGTATAGAAAAAGGCTCTTCATCTTTCCTTTCGATCAAGTCTGGGCCAGTCTAAAACAATCACCTAACTATTCTAATCCCATTTTCCATTTCTTGGCCCATAGCATTGTTTGGCTTTTCATCACAAGCGTACATCTAAACACCTTTTGAACTCAGAGTTTCTGTCTCTACCACCCTTACTTACAATGTGTTCCAGACTCCACCACCATCTTTTTTTCCTCATAGCCCCTTGTAACTACCAGCCCCTTCCCTTAAATCTATGCCCCCGATCATTGATTACTCCACCAAGGAGAAAAGTCTCTTAAATAAAACAAAGAACTGTGAATGCTGATAATCGGAAATAAACAAAAATAGAAATTGCTGGAGAAACTCAATAGGTCTGGCAACATTTGCTGAAAGAAAATAGAGTTAATGTTTAATTTCCAGTGACCCTTTGTCAGAACTAGAAGCAGCGAGGGATAGGTGATATTTATATACATGCGCATTATTACAGAAAAGGAGATCAGAAGAATAATAAGAATGATAGGACTTATAGCAAGGATGAGACAATAGATTTGACAAAAAAAACTGAAGAAATTTTATATTTTTCCCTATAGCAATATTAAAGCACAGTAAATAAAATAAATGGTAAAAAGAAACAACCCCCTTGCTTTCACAATCAGGGTGGTGCAGTGGCTCATTGGTTCGCACTGCTGCCTCACAGCGCGAGGGACTCTTTTCAATTCCAGCTTCAAGTGACTGTCTGTGTGGAGTTTGCACATTTTCCCTGTGTCTGCATGCATTTCTGCTGGGTGTTTCAGTTTCCTCCCACAGATGTGCACGCTAGGTGGATTGGCCAGGGTAAGTTACCCCACAGTATCCAGGTTTGTGTAGACTAAGTGGATTAGACATTGGAAATGTGGGGTTGCAGGAATAGGATAGGGAGCTGAGTTGGGTGGGATGCTTTTCAGAGGGTCAGTGCAGACCCAATGGGCCAAATGGCCACTTTTTGGACTATAGGGAATCTATGAAGAATATTGAAAAGGCAAACCATTGATAAGTAATGTCATAATTAAATACCCATTGAATGGCAATAAGTGGGCCTAGACTCAGGATTACAGTTATTGAGTCATAGAGTCATAGAGATGTACAACATGGAAAGAGACCCTTTGGTCCAACTTGTCCATGTCGACCAGATATCCCAACCTGATCTAGTCCCACCTGCCAACACCTGGCCCGTATCCCTCCAAACCCTTCCTATTCATATACCCATCCAGATGCCTTTAAAATGTTGCAATTGTACCAGCCTCCACCACTTCCTCTATAGAGAAAATCAACAAAAGTTTACATACAGAGGATTGTTACAACATAAGATGCCTTATTATAAATGCATATTGAGATGCAGATCATAATACTTTATAAAGAAGAAGTCTCACTTAAAGACGTGAAAAGAAAGAATGGAAAAGAATACAACAATATTGAAGGAACAGTCAGGGTGGTGGAGAGGTAATTCAAATGACATAACTGTCTCCTATGCTGAAAATGTGTTGCTGGAAAAGCGCAGCAGGTCAGGCAGCATCCAAGGAGCAGGAGAATCGACGTTTCGGGCATGAGCCCTACTTCAGGAATTCCTGAAGAAGGGCTCATGCCGAAACGTCGATTCTCCTGCTCCTTGGATGCTGTCTGACCTGCTGCGCTTTTCCAGCAACACATTTTCAGCTCTGATCTCCAGCATCTGCAGTCCTCACTTTCTCCTAGCTGTCTCCTATGTGTTGTAACTTGTATGATTCAATTATTCTAACAGTAATGGTAACTTTCCGTTTTGAAACTTGTTGAAGGTGAAGCATAGAAAAGTAATTTTATGTTTGGATAGATTATTTGGGAGTTAGAAGAAATACAAGAATAAAAGATTGCAGTTTCTGGAAAACTGAAATAAAAACAGTAAAAGCTGGATATTTTCAGCAAGCTGTGGCAGCAACTGTGAAGAGAATTAATAAGCAGATAAATTTTAAAAAGCATTCATATATTCATATGTGCTGTCTTTGAAGGCAGTTTCTTTGTGCATGAATAGGAGGGGAATAGAAGGATACAATTCCTGTGAGTGAAGACAATTTTAGTATGGAAGGGCAAAATTTATCTGCTTAGAGGGCCAAAGGGCTTCTTCCTGTGCTGTGTTGTTCTTTGTCTGCTGATGCTTCACGCTTAGCTGCTTCCTTCATCGATTTTTCTTCAGTGGTATCTTGCTGTTGTCTTCTGTTCTCAGGGTTAGAATATGGAGGCAAGTCCCAAGTCTCCCTCCACCTGAAGAGGAATCACACACTAGCCGTCTAGTCAACTGATCTAACTGACCCCATCAAGACTGTATATAAAACCATAAAGAAATCAAACCAAGAGTGAGATGAAATAAATAAGTTGTAGCCACTGATTGATGTGATTGATATCTTTGATAATCTGCAAATACTTCTAGCGAGACTTTCAGATGATTTCCTTTAGTTTTTGTGATGGTGCACCTCTGACATCAAATGCTACATTGCAAGCGCACCATCATCTTGTAATCAAAGTGCAGCCATTTGGCTTTTGAATCTTCATATAATAACAGCTAGCTATAGATAAATTGCAGATGTGTGGCTCCATTCCGTTATATACATGTGTATTTATTCCTGCTTCACTTAAGAACATACAGGCCCTAACCCGACTCGTACATCTGACTATTTGTTCTCCTAAATGTAAACTGTTTACTTTGAACATCTTTTATATTTTTCTTATACTTAACCAATATATTGTCATTAAATCCCCAAATTAGGCATGTTTATTTACAGTGCACTTTGAAACATAAAGCAGTAAGATAAATCTTGACTTATGCTTGAATAATTATCAATAATGTTACAGTTATGTTTAATGACATAGGTGACCTCATGTGTATGTATTGGAGATAGAGATGATAAACATTCATTCCCGTTGACTGAAAGCTATAATTATGTATATTCAGTAACTATAACCCAACTGTAATTTTGTAGTGAAATAGCAACATTCTTGGCATACTGATTCAATAGTACAATAGTTGCAACGTTACAGAATATTAAAAAGGTAACTGTGCTTTTCTGGATGAGGTAACAAGAATTCCCTGCTGAATTGTTCACCTCTTCAACATGACTTTGTCATAAAATGAAAATTAACTCAAAGGATTATACCAATACAACCAAAAAACAAATCAAAAATTAGAATAATTCTGACTTCAAATTGATAGTCCTTTATTTAAGTTTAAGCATTGTCACAATTCAAAAGGTGGGGAAGAAATGTAATCTTATAATTTACAATGAAATCACAAACACACATACACACACATACACTCCAGAAGTTCACATAAATTCGTTTCCATCTTTTGTATTGTATAAATTACCAGGCATTCATGTATATTTGTCATACTAGGTAAAAACAATGACTGCAGATGCTGGAAACCAGATTCTGGATTTGTGCTGCTGGAAAGGCACAGCAGTTCAGGCAGCATCCGAGGAGCAGTAAAATCGACGTTTCGGGCAAAAGCCCTTCATCAGGGCCTGAAGGGTGCCCAAACTTCCGATTACTTAGTTGCCAGAGATCTTAGGGCTGGGTGGTGGTGTGGTCACAGTGAGTGGGGAGGGGGCGTCATGTTGAGCAAATGAGGACCCACAAGGTCTGTTTTTGGGAAGGCCCACCAAACCCCAAATCAAAGCAATTAGAAGCATGCCCTTCCTTTCAGGTATGGAGTTGTAGATGGAGCATTGGGGGGTGGTGGAGGTGGTAATGTTGAGGGTTTTGGGGTGGTGTGAGTGTGTAAAACTCACCAATTAGAGCCTGGCAGCTCTTGCTCTTGTGCTTAGCAACACAAAACCCCAGGATCAGAGAAAGACATAGCACAGGTAGAATAAAGTGGAGGTTTCGTGGACTGTGGGTCACTGGGGTGGTTGTTAGGGGACAGCAGCCCAGAAACAACAACAACAACAACATTTTGAATGGCACATACTAGTCCTTTTGCCTTCTATATTTCAAAATTAATTTCCAAATATTACTTATTTTTGGCTGGCCCCTCTCTCAGGGTTTAATGGGGTTAGGGGGGCATGGTCAATAGCAACAAGCACGGGGTGGGGTGTCCCTCAGTGGGCTTCTCTTACTGGAGTCCAATCCCTGGATCAGGCAAAGGAATGCCTTTTATTGATGGAAAACACTTGCCCTAAAACTCCTCCCTCCAGAGTCCGCTACCCATGAAGGCGAAAAAACGAAGCTGCATCAGAACATTATTTCAACAAGCCACCACACACTGCAGCACAGAGGAACTACACAGAGCAGAGGAAAATCACCTATAAAGTGTATTCAAAAAGAATGGGTGCCAATTAACACAGTCCGCCTATTTCTCCGCAACAAACCCAAACAAACAGACAAACACGTCCAGAAACCCTAGTCACTCTCCCCTACATCAAAGACATCTTGGAAATGACTGCCAGACTACTCAGACCCCTTGACATCATGGTAGCCCACAAACCCACCAACACACTAAAACAGCAGCTAATGAACTTGAAAGACCCTATACAGATAACAAACAAAACTAATGTCATTTACAAGATACTGTGCAAGAACTGTAACAAACACTACAGTGGACAAACAGGCAGAAAACTAGCCACCAGGATACATGAACATCAAGTAGCCACAAAAAGACATGACCCTCTCTCACTAGTATCCTTACATACAGATAAGGTAGGACCCCACTTCAACTGGGCCAACACATCCATCTTAGGACACACCAAACAGAGATACGCAAAAGAATTCTTAGAAGCATGGCATTCCAATTGGAACTCTATCCACAAGCACATTGAGTTAGGTCCCATCTACCACCTCCTGAGAAAAAGAACAGGAAATGACGCCACAACAGGAAATGACAAGATACCCAAACATATAAATAGAAAGCAGAACCATGTACTGTGCTTCGCCTGGAGGCCCACTGAAAATGTTACCTATTAGGGTGACAAAACGTCTGGAAATAAACCTTGTACCTCACACAGCAATAGGCTGCCTGCTATTGGATGAGTACCAGCCAATATGAGCTGAGGTCTTCAATTGTTCATTATTTAGCCATTGAAAGCATTTCTAATGGCAGCAAGGTAAGTAGGCCAATCAGGGCTTTCTTGCCCAGCATTTAATATTTGTCACCATCCCAATGATTAACATGCTCTACCCACTTTCAAGCTAACCATTGATGAGAGCAGAAAAATCTAACCCCTGAAGTTGCCAGTGAAGTGCACCATGAGCTATTGAATGCTTTCTGGGACTGATTCATTCTAAACTCCTGCTACCCTTTCATATTGCCACAAGAAGGTAAAACATCGAAGTTCCATTTCCTGATCTTCCACAATAACTCTTGTAGAGAAAAACTTCGGAAAATTGGTGTAACTGTTAACCCGGCAAAATTTCAATCCCATTGAGTTTGGAGATTCTTTTGCTTGGATTTTCCATGGAAATCTAAAGGAGCAAAGAGTTGATCAATAAATGATACCAAATGACCATTTAATGTACCAGTTTCTCTAGGGTTTTCTTTCTGCTGAAGTAGTTATCAAAGACTGGGAGAATCCCATGCAAATCCCCAGTAAACTCCACATTGGCTCCTCAGCTTTAGCACACTTATAAAATAGGACAACAGGACCTTGACAAAGCATTGAACACCATGTTCAATCTTTCTTTCAAAGCCAATCAGCTGGAGTTGTGTAACATATAGCTGCTTCACTGCCACCGACACATCTGCCTTGACCAGCTGGCAGTAGTGTGCTTATCAACATGCGCTCCTGATTCTAATCTCAATAAAGTAGGCACTGACCTATCAGTGACTAAGCTGTGGGAGTTTGGAGGAGGCAGCATTGCCGGTGCATTCTCTGAGATATCCGTGCTCCTTTCCTCTGAGGTAAAAGAGGGGAATATCTTGCAGAATCACCCTCTTGACTGTGGAGACCATGGTGCTGCCAGCTGCAAGGAGAAAAAGGCAGAATATGTCAATGAGGGGGCTGGAAGTTGTGGCATGTTACGAGTACATTCACAGTGTGAGTAATGTGAGAGTCACACAGTAATGGACAATGGTTCTTACTTGGTTGCCACAGGACTGGTCCCAATCCTCGTGTGCAAGGGCTGAGATCATCTCCTCAAGGGAAGTGAGAAGCCAAGCTTTGGGCATCCCACCATCTCTCCTGGTTCTTTCAGCCCTATTATGGACCATTTTTCTTGAATTGAGAGAAACAGAGGGCATCGTGTCAGATGAATGTGGATGGCACAACTGGTAGTGCTGGTACAGGCAGAGGAAAGATGGTGAGGTGTCCCGAGTGAGTAAGTAGTAAGCACAGAGAGCTTACAAAATGAGACCTCTAAGGAAGGTTGAGGTAGGTAAGAGCAAGTGCAGGAAGCTGGTATATAAAGCAGTGAGATTGGCAAGGCTGAGACTTTGTGGGAGGTGGGTACAGGAGCAGAGATGGGGTGAGTATGAGGTAGCAGTGAGGAAATGTTGACACTTACTTGGATGATGGATTTGTGGCATCGCTGGGCATTTTACCAGCCAGCCGATGTGCACTGATCCAGATGGCAACCTTGCCCCAGACTTGCAGGGGCTGGTATTATGGCCACCTCTGCTGGCCCTGAGAGAAGAGGACAGGACTCTTCTGCAGAACCCATCCACCAGGCACCCCCAGGAACCTGTCTGCAAAGCAAGCTCCCAATTTCCCCTGGCCTGCTGTGCCTGGGGAAATGATTTGAAGTGTGCAAGGCAGCTCTGACTGCCAGTGCTTGACAGTGTGCATGACATCCTTTAATATGATGCCAGCTCCACGGATCCCAGAATATCCAAGTCATGGTGAGTACTTCCTCTTACAGCAAGTGGGAACATCAGGCTAGTTTTAACAAGCTGAGCTGCATACAGAGGTAACCATTAATTAATGCAGTCCATCTGCAAAGGCAACATGAGAAAAATCACTAGGACTCACTGTGCAAACCCTCCATGAAACTCGATGAAAATGATAATTTACTGATTTCTGATAATTTTCAAAACAATTGGTTTTAATCAATGTAAATAAGTTGGAAAGTGAGGTAAGAATATAAATAAACATGCCTTTTTTCAAAACTATTCTGTAAAAAGATTCAAAAGTAGCAGATTCAATTCAAGAACAGTACTGTATAATCAGAGTGAAATCAAATTGATGACTTAGATGCTGCTATTGGCTTTAGTGATGTAGTTAGAGAGATGGAGAAACATGGGGGAGGGGGACATATTCGACAGGCACCATTACCACTACCAGCCCCAAATCTGACCTGTATTTGAAGGCCATCCCATCAACTTCCCTTGTAATCCATTCTACACTGGATGGTTAAGGAATCAACCATTCTACCCACCCTAAGGTCTATTAAAGTCCTTAAGGGACTGCTTCTGCTGCTTCTAGTGTACTATCACTGTAAGGAAGGGCTTTGTAATGCTAGTGGGCTGAAAATCAACTTTTCAATCAAATGATACACTCCCCTCACCCCATACAATTCACTCAACGATTGCAGACTCCAGAATCATTATCCAGTGATTGTTGATAAACTATCTGGAGTTCATTAGTGTTGAAATATGCAGGTCATTTCCAAATGGTGAAGAACTGGAGCAAATCCTATTTGACAGAGCATCTACTAGTAACACTAAATATCCCACTGTGAACTCATTTGCACAATTATTTGTGATACTAGGTGTGGAATCATGTATTTAGACAGCACCCTGGTGGCAAGCAAAGAAAATTGCATACATGCCAAGTTTAAAGAGCTGGGACCAATTAAAGAGTCACAAATTGACCTTTGACTGCAGGTATCTATGGGAGGCACAGAGCATCATTTAACATCTCCTCAAGGTATTTGCTCTGTTTGTGAAGACCTTCAGTTGGGGGAATCCCATGGGAAAAACATTGATGGAAGTACTATTGCTGGGTCAAAAATAACTGTTAGAAATTAACATGAATTGGAATGAATGTGCAAGTGCTAGCAAAAACAAACCTTGATGCATTAAAAGAAAACAAGAAAAGGCATTAAATATGCATTATTACTCCACATCCGTTAGCAACAGCAGCTTGGCAGATTGAAATTGGAGGATTTATTACACATCACTGTAAAGGATTCCATGAGAATGCTTTAATTGTGATTTCTTGTTTTCCATAAGAATGTCTTCGAATCCTATACCTTTACAGGGGAACGAGTCCACTATTGTTTAGGTGAATACTGGCCTGAAGCATCCATCACTAGCAACCTTGAGCACCAGATTCCTTGGCCGGCAATGACACATGAGTTGTTATTTGGGAAAAGTGACAGGCATTTCACAGTTGCCTGGACAAATGATGGGACCCCTGTTTTGGTGCTTTTGGAGGAAGCCGATGAAATTAAAGGCCAGTCATGCAATTAACTGCAGAGTGGCTGCCTTTCCCATGATGGGAAAGTGGTGACTGCTGTCTACATAAAGCCTCATAGATCACACTTCTGAATGCTAGGTCCCACAATTCGGTGCTGAGTGCCTTGCAGAAAAGTATCACCTACCCTACCCAACTCCCACACTGGGAACCTGCAAGCAAACTGCATGGGCTTCCTTGCTGTGCTCTCCTCTTGGTGAGTTCCATGTCAACTACTGAATTCACACCAGTGGCATACTGTGTCCTTTGAGGGAGCATTAACTGCCAGTTAAGGGTGTCAATTGGCCTTTCCAACACTAACCTATTCATTGTGAAGATAGAGATGGAAATGGCACAATCCTGATCAATTTAATATCCCGCCCATTACAAACATGGCACACAGGAGGACATTAAATTTCACCCTTGGTTTCCAATAGGTCTGACTAAGAAACAAAAGCAAAAATTGCTGGAAAAGCTCAGCAAATCTGGCAGCATCTGTGGAGAGAAATCAGAGTTAATATTTTGGGTCACATGACCCTTCATCAGAATGGTTCCTCTGGTTCAGTTCTGATGAAGGGCCACTCATCAGTATAGAGGGCTGTTGTAGGCTGCAGCGGGACATTGACAGGATGCAGAGATGGGCTGAGAGGTGGCAGTTGGAGTTCAACCTGGATAAATGCGAGGTGATGCATTTTGGAAGGTTGAATTTGAAAGCTGAGTACAGGATTAAGGATAGGATTCTTGGCAGTGTGGAGGAACAGAGGGATCTTGGTGTGCAGGTACATAGATCCCTTAAAATGGACAGGGTTGTTAAGAAAGCATATGGTGTTTTGGCTTTCATTAACAGGAGGATTGAGTTTAAGAGTCGTGAGATCTTGCTGCAGCTCTATAAAACTTTGGTT
>NC_057710.1:65049402-65111557 GCF_004010195.1 Chiloscyllium plagiosum
TAATGAGAGGCGTAGATAGAGTCGATAGCCAGAGACTATTTCCCAGGGCAGAAATGACTAACACGAGGGGTCATAGTTTTAAGCTGGTTGGAGGAAAGTATAGAGGGGATGTCAGAGGCGGGTTCTTTACACAGAGAGTTGTGAGAGCATGGAATGCATTGCCAGCAGCAGTTGTGGAAGCAAGTTCATTGGGGACATTTAAGAGACTCCTGAACACAGAAATTTGAGGGTGCATACATGAGGATCAGTGGTCGGTGCAACATCGTGGGCTGAAGGGCCTGTTCTATGTTCAACCTGAAACATGATTAACTCTGATCTCTCTCCACAGATGCTGCCAGACTTGCTGAGTTTTTTCCAGCAATTCCTGTTTTAGTCTTTGATTTACAGTATCCACAGTTGTTTCAGTTTTTATTTAGATCCAACTAAGAAATTGAAAGGGAGCAAAACAAATAAGGAATCAGAATGAATTTCTACCCAAGTTAGATGTCTTTTTTTCTCAGGGTCAAAGAAGCTGAATCCTGCAGAAATGTTGAAGTTCATACAGTAGATGTGGTTATTTGGGTCACATGCTGTTTATTGACTAACACCTGTAGCACTATATCTCAGCAAATAGATTCCCAGGACTGAAAAAGGCCATTTGGTCCATAATGCCGGCACCAGCTCTTCAATGTCAAGCACCAATCTCTTCCTTTTCCCCCCCATATCCAAATAATCATTCAATGCCTCAAATGAACTTGCCTCCACCACAGTGCATTCGAGACTCTAATTACTCACTGACTGAATGGATTTTTTTCACACATCATCTGCACACCAGTTTACTTGAGGTCTTGTTCTTGCTCCTTTAACAAGCAGGAGAAGCTTTCCTTATTTACTCTGTCTGACCGACTCATGATTTTGAAAATTTTATAAAATCTCCTCTAAGCCTTCTTCTTTCCAAGCAGAACAATCCTAACTTCTTCAATCTGTCCTCAAAACTGAAATTGTTTATTCCTGGAATCATTCTTAAAAATCGTTTCTGTACTCTCTGCAATACATTCACGTCTTTCCTATAATATGGTACCTACAACTGTACACTTATCATATATGTAAGGGAGAAGCTCCTCTCAGACAAAGCAGTACAAGAAGCTATAGCTAGAGATAGCAGCTTACTTTTCAGCCCATCTCACCTTCTTTATTAGAAGGAGTCCAAGTCTGGCTGTAGACTCGTTACTGCCCAGATCGACATAGCAACCAGGTTGAATTTCCTCCACAGAAACGTCAAGAGCTCAGGGAAGAAAATTGGGAACAGAATGTAGTAAAATTAATGAACAAAATAGAAAGACTTCTGTTCATGTAGTATCTTTCACAATCAGTGAACATCTCAAAGCACTCTGCAGCCAATTAGATGCTTTTTGAAATGTAATCATTCTTATAACGTAGAAAACACAACAGCTAAATATAAACAAGGATGAGACAATCTGTTTTATTTTTTGATGTTGACTGAGAGTTCTTGTGGTCATGTCCTTATCTCTGAGCCAAGAGATGTGGGTTCAGGTCCCACATGTTCCAGAAGAATGTAATGACGTTGCTGGACTGATTCATTGAGAAAATGTAATGTTGACTGAGAGGTAAGTATTGGCCCAGACACGAGGGTTAACTCCCCTGCTCTTCTTCAAAGTAATGCCATGGGTCCACATCAGATCCCAGTATAATATCAGCTCCCAGACTGGAACCCAGTCTTAACATTGGTGATGATGGTCTCACTTTAAAAAAGGTTATTTTGTCCTCGGTTTTTTTGAAGAGTGATTGGAAAGAGGTGCAGAAGTGGTGACTGGAGACAGACTAAGTCAGTAGTTTATTTTTAAAACAGTTGTAACAATGGAAGGGGAGTGGTCAGCTCTCACATGTAAGGCTTTCTAGTTTTCTTTAGCAGTCAGAGCTGTTTGGGGTTTCAGAAAAGTTGGAAGCTTCAGAGAATGATTTCTAGCTGCTTTCATTTATTGGTCAGAGTATTGAGTGCAGGAGTTGGGAGATCATGTTGCAGCTGTACAGGACATTGATTAGGCCACTTTTAGAATATTGTGTGCAATTCTGGTCTCCTTTCTATCGGAAGGATGTTTTGAAACAAGGATGTTGCCAGGGTTGGAAGGTTTGATCTATAGGGAGAGGTCAAATATGCTGGGGCTGTGTTCCCTGGAGGCTAAGGAGTGACGTTATAAAGGTTTATAAGATCATGAGGTGCATGGATAGGTTTAATTGATAAAGTCTCTTCCCTGGGGTGGGGGAGTCCAGAACTAGAGGGCATAGGTTTAGGGTCAGAGAGGAAAGATATAAAAGAGACCTAAGGGGTAACTTTTTCATGCAGAGGGTGGTACGTGTATGGAATGAGCTGCCAGAGGAACTGGTGAAGGCTAGTATAATTACAACATTTAAAAGGCATCTGGATGGGTATATGAATAGGAAGGATTTGGCGGGATATGAGCCGGGTGCTGGCAGGTGGGACTAGATTGGATTGAGATATCTAGTTGGCAAGGATGAGTTGGACCAAAGGGTCTCTTTCCATGCTGTACATCTCTATGACTCAATGACTCTATGACTTTCTCTGAAATCGCTCTTGATGTTGTTTCCTCCTGGATTGGAGAAGTGTGTGTAAGAATTAGTGTCTGAATTCACCTTTTTGTCAAGGGTGTGTTTATGGGATGTTACTATATTGGAACAGTAATGGGTGCTGTATCTATTATTCGGTTAAGTTGTCCAACAGTTCAGTTATTCTAAATTCCTTTTTCTTTTGTTTGTATTTTAACTACAGTGTTTAAATAAATTGTATTCTGCTTAACATTGAGTAATTTGACTGGCTGCATCATATCTGGAACACACATTTCATGTCTACCTTTATAATAAGAAAAGTTAGGGTCTAGGTTACCTTCTTAAAATATTTTGAGGACATCTGGTCTGATCCATAACACATCTCATTGAAAAACTGAACATCCAACAGTGCAGTATTCATTCAGTACTGCACTGGAATGTTACCGGCCTTGTGTGCTCAAACCCTGGATTGGAATTCTTATGTTATCATCTCAGCCATGGCTGACAGTGTTGACAGATAATCAAAGAATTTCTCATTCAAAATACTGCTACACAATTTTTTGTGTCTTGGAGCATGGCAAATATAACCCCACTTTTTTACAAAATGGAGTGAGGGAGAGAACAGAGAACGATAGCCTATTGTGGGGAAACGTTGGAGTCTATTATAAAGAATGTGAGGAAAGCATGCCGACAAAATACCAAGGGAATGAGACAAAATGCATGAGGATTTATGAAAGGAGAATCATTTGATAAACCGACTTCTGTGTTTTGAGGATCTAGTAGATGTAATTTGTTTGAATTTTCAGAAAGTATTTTATAAAATTATGAGAGGTATTTTTCTGCAAATTCAAAGTATATGGGATTGGGGTTATATATGGGCATGGATTGAGAATTGGTTATCAGACAGACACCAGAAATTAGGGATAAATGGGTTTCAAAGTGGAAAGCAGTGACTAGTGGGCCCCAGCTATTCAAATTATACATGAAAGATTTTTGTGAGGTAATATTTTCATATTTGCTGATGATACATAACTAGGTGGGATTTTGAGTGATGAGGTGAAGCAAAGAGATTTCAAGATGGTTTTGAACAAGTTGAATGAGTGGACAAATACAAGGCAGACACTCCAAAGCTGTTTGAACAGCATCCTCCAAACCCATGTTGCCGAACATCTACAACAGCTCAGCAGGTCTGGCAATATCTGTGAAGAGAAATCAGAGTTAACATTTCAGGTCGAGTGACCCTTCCTTGGGACTGAGGGTCCTGTTCCGAGAAAAGGGCACTCAACCTAAAACGTTAACTCAGATTTCTCTTCACAAATGCTGCCAGACCTGCTGAGCTTTTTTTGATTTACAGCATCTGCAGTTCTTTCAGTTTTTATGCCTTCCATCTAGAAGGACAAGGACAGCAGATACATAGGAACACCAACATCTGCCAGCCCCTCTCCAAGCCACTCACTACCCTGACTTAGAAATATATTGCCATTCCTTCAGTATTGTAGGGTTAAGAATACAAATGGATTGCAATAATTAAGAAAGCAGCTTGTCAAATGCTGCCCACTGGTGTTGCCCACTTCTCATGAACAAATACATTTTTTTAACAATGCAGTATAACATGAATAAAGGTAAAATAATCCACTTCAGTCACGTAAAGGAATGGCAGAATATGTTATGTAAATAGTGATAGATTGGGAAATGTTGATGTGCAAAGGGACTGAGGTGAATTTACACACCAATCACTGAAAGCAAGCACACAGGTGCAGCAAACAGGGAGGAAACAAATGGTATGATGGTCTTCATTGCACAAGCAAGGAAGTCTTACGGCAGTTATACATGGCCTTGGTGAGACAACATCTGGACTATTGCATGAATATTGGTCTCCCTATGTAAGAAGGTATATATTATCCATAGAGAGAGTGCAGTGAAGGCTCATTAGACTCATTAGACAAGTCTGAGCAGGGATTGGGTCAGTGGTGCCTGTATTCAATGCAGTTTCGTCGAATGATGGAAGATCATTCGAAAAAAGATAATATTATGATAGGGCTGGACATACAGGATGTAGGCTCAGGCATCCAGAATAAGACCTCACAGTTTCAGCATGGTAAACCATTTCATACTGAGGTGAGGAGAAATTTCTTTCCACAGAGGATGGTGACTCTGTGGAATTCTCCAGCACAGAAAGATGTAGGCGTGAAAGCACTGAATATGTTCAAAAATGAAAAAGGTTTCTAGAGACTGAAGGTTTCAAGGAATATGGGGAGACCAGGAGTGAGGCAAAGAAATAGAGGATCAGCCATGGTCATGAATTAGTCTCTGCCTTTCGGGTCAAATGATCTACTCCTGCTTCGATTTTCTATGTCCGGATGAAAGTAAATTATAATACGTTATAATGCAATTACAGGTGTTTTGGTTCGAAGTTACACTATTTGTTAATTAATTCCAAAATCATTACAAAAGTACCAAACATAAATATTTCTGATGCAACTAAAGCATCAGTTGCAATTCAATTTTCCATTTCTTTTTATTAATGTTGATCCTAATGTTTCTGCAGCATCCCACTTCTAATGTTCGCGTAGGCTTTCCTTTTCCAGAGTAAAAGATAAACAAGGAAAACCACATTGCAAGATTAAGGTTTTCAGAAGGAATGTCACTTGATCAAAAAGATGAAAGGTTTGTAAAAATGTCAGGCATAATTTTAAATGGATTAGTGGCCTCCCTAGCAGTAGTTCCTCGTCAGTGCAGAAATTTGCTCTTCTTTATATTTCTTTGTGGCTTCTAATGTGTGCCACTTACCTCCAGCTGATATGAATTTCCCTAATATTCAATAATCACTTTCAACTCCACTGGGGATGTCTGGTAGCATCTGTGCAAGCATATGTTAGACATCTCCAAGCGGGTCACTACTTCATTTTGTCACAGGCTCTTTTATCATCTGGAGAGTTACAAACATCCCTCCCCAACAGGCTCTTCCAGATGACACAACATGGCTCAAATAAATTTGGATCAGTACACATTAACCCATCATATCCTGAAAACCTTTTAAGTATACAGCAGGCCATAAATGTTTTTAAACTTATACTCTATGTTTAATATTGCCATCTAGTCCATGAAAACAGATAAGCAAATCATTGCATATACAAAGCAATTCTTGCCACAAATGACACATCAGCAAGAAAATGTGACTTTTGAGGGTTCTCATTGAAACTTCATCTACTTCACTCAACACATCGATTATATAAAACATACATAAAGACAATTGTCAAGTTACCGTCTGAATGAGAGAGATATGGATGAGAGCTATTTTAATACAAAATTACATTTCCACTTAGCTATTTCTTTTGTCCCATGTCTCTTACATCAAATATGCAACTATATAGTGGAATGCTTTGTCACAAGCTTTTGGTATGTCCAAGTCTCTACTTACGTTCTATTTGTGTTCTTTCAAAATATTATGGTGATCAAAGAAAGGGTTAAAGATCTAATGCTGCTCAAAGATCTCCGATACACAACAATTCAATATAACAAGGTTACCCTCCGACGTTATTGACAAAACAATGCTTTCTATCAATAAAAATGTTCCTTCTCATGCTCGGTGAGTTTTACTGTAAACAGTACTCTCTGTTTCTTTTCTCCCTTGACATCAGTAATGATGTTTTTACAGAGTATGAGTTTCAGATTCATAAAAGATTGACAAAACGGTGGTGCTCTCTCTCTCTCTCTCTTTCCCTGAAAGGGTGGACCACTCGTTTCTAAAGATAGAGAAGAGGTTGGGGGGATTGAAAGAAAGAAAAATAAAGCTGCCACTTTACAGAGCTAACAACAAAGCTTGTGCTCAATAGGTAAGGGTTCAGTTCATATTTGTTTAAATCCCAAGAAAAAATGAAAAGAAATCAGGTGGCACAAAGTCCATTTTTGTCGCTGCGTTGTTGCAATGAATATCATGCTCAGCAAGACACTGTGGCACCTGGTTGACCAGACCTTGTGCACCACAAAGCCATCTGGGGGTAATTATGACAAGGTATTCTTTTAGTACCAGATGGGACCAAGGAACAGAAGCTCTACCACTCCCAGTCATTTACAACATAATTCCTTTCAATGATATACTTAATCCTCCCACCAGCTAGGCTTTTCAGATTGCTGTTGTTGCTGTTCCTTTATGTTAATTCAGTTGAGTGAGCCACCGGCTCCTCGAGGGACTAAAGAAATTATTCATCCACAAATTGTTTCCACTATGGCAAGTACAGTAACTAAAATAAAAAGAGAGAGAGAGAGAGTTGGGAGGGGGAAGAGTGAGAGCTGAAATTATCCTAACGAAGGTCAAAGCCGGCCTCTGCGTAACACCAGCTGAGCTCACTCAGCCACCTGTTAGTGACAAGGATTCTGCACACGCTCACCATGCATTTAACCAGTTTAAGGGGCCTTTATTGACAAGCAGCCTTTCCTGAATCTGCGGGCACTGACACTCGTCTTCTTTGTGATTATGGACCGCACAAGTCTCTTTATTCGATTACGTCCATAAGCCTATCCAGTTCACATCAATGCCCTTTTATTTTTATATCACTTTCTTTTGTCTGCCAAAGGGTTTGGTTTTATTAGGGAGAAATAAAGCAAGCTGGGATCACAGTAAAACTGGATGATTAAAAGGAGCGGAATTTAAATTTTGGGGCTGTCAGTAGCAAAGACTTGAACTGAACTTCAATCCTGGAGACTGGACAAATCAAATTGATCTTGCTGTAACAAGGATTTGTTTTAGTATGAATTGGGATTGCATTGTTTTTAAATTCATTCTTGAAATGCTCATAATTTAAGCAACATTCTTCTCGCATTAAAATGTTAATTTTAATATTCGTAGACAAAACATATTCTAGGTGTTTTTTCATCGATCAAAAATACTAATGCTTATTCCCCTTTTGCTATCGAACACAAAGGTGCATACGCAGCTGGGATCGCTAGTGGAAATCATTTCGGTTGGATTCCGTCCTGACTAGGGTCTATTTTTGGACTTGGGATCGATATCTTGGAGGTCCGTTGGAAGTCTTTATGAGATTTAATTCCTGGTACTGAAGGGAACAGAAACGGAAGTTATACCTTCCAACCCAAGTGTGATAAATATGGTGCTTAAAAATATTCTGACAGAAAACTGCACAAAAAAGATCCCATCCTGACCTGGGATGGCCTTTAAAAGTAAGGGTGCTATTAGAATTCATAACTTCAGGATGAGATGGATTACAGATGGGAAGGCCTCAAAATTAAAAGATGAGTCAGATAAATACTAATATAACATTCAAAGACTTGGAGGTGCCGGTTTTGGACTGGGGTGTACAAAGTTAAAAATCACACAACACTAGGTTATAGTCCAATCATTCAAAACGCCTTTGCATATTTGTTCATGTTTTGTCTTTTTGGCACAGGTTTGCACAAGCTATTGTAGCATACTTTACTTATTTATGCTCTGCCTTGAGTTCCAACCACACCCACCCCACCCCACCCCACCCCACCCCGTCTGACTGAGACCAGTAGAACAGTCAGTGGTGGATTCTCAGAACTGACATGCTCAAAGGAGGAGCAAGAACTGCTATTAGTGAGTGTCAGAAGTCCAGGTTACCGGAGAGATGTTCAGTGCTTTCCAGTCAGAACCTGCTTGATTGCAACTACTGAGAATCACATTCATCTAGAT
Source organism: Chiloscyllium plagiosum (assembly GCF_004010195.1). NCBI lineage: Eukaryota > Metazoa > Chordata > Chondrichthyes > Orectolobiformes > Hemiscylliidae > Chiloscyllium > Chiloscyllium plagiosum. The sequence continues at coordinate 65,057,642 of NC_057710.1, forward strand.
TTGGCTCAGACTTTGCTGATGGAAAGTTTCATTTTGCAAAAAAGGTTATGTAATGAATGCCAGAAGTGTAGTAAATGCTAATGTCACTAGACTGGTAATCCATTGGCCCATGCTAAAACTTAGGGGATATGAGTTCAAATCCACCCACCACAACATCTGGTGGAATTTAAGTTCAATTGATACAACTGGAATTGGCAGTTAGTTTCAATAATGGTGATCATAAAACTGTCATCATTTTTTTTTAAATCGCAACCATTTTAACTGTTCTGCAGAGAAGGAAATCTGCCATCCTAATCTGGTCTGCTCTATGTATAACTTGTGAGTTGAGAAAAAAAAGTCCAGTGATCCTTTGTCATAACTGAAAGCAGCTGGCTAATGGTGGAAATAGTGAATTTATGTGAAGGACAGTGATTGGGTTGAGATGGAGGAGTTGAATAGATAGAAACAGTTCCCAGAGAGAGAGAGAGAGAGAAAGAGAAAGTGAGAAAGAAGCAGACAAAGAGAATGATGGTAATAAGCCAGGAAAGAGATAAATGCTGAATTGGTACTACTGGGAAGTTTGAATAGTTGGACATGTGTTGGCTGTGCTTGGAGCAACCCAAACAGAACAGGACCTGAGAATGTTGAGGTGGGTAAAGAACGTGAAGAAGGTTTTCATGCTCTGAAATTATTAAATCCAATGTCAAGTCCTGACAGATTGCTCCTAAGGAGCACCCAAGGAGTAAAAGGCTAACAGGAAAGTCGAGGAGAATTTTATTCCACTCAGAGTTGTTGGCGGTCAGGAACTGTCTGCCAGAAAGGATGGTTGAGTCAAAAACTCTCATAACATTTAAACAGCATTTAGATATTTACTTGTGTTACCTTACCCTCCTGGGCTACTGGCCAAAATCTGGAAAATGGGATTAGTGTACTCAGGTCTTTGTTAACTATTATGGACGTGATGGGCTGAAGGGCCTTCTGTAGTGCAAATGTCTATGATTCTACCTGAGAGGGCATTGGGGGCTATTTTTAATATCCCATCTAAAAAGCAATCTAACAATGAAGCTTGATGATAGATGACTAATGGCATGGTGGCTCAGTGGTTAGCACTGCTGCCTCACAGTGCCAGGGACCTGGGTTCAATTCCCGCCTCAGGCGACTGACTGTGTGGAGTTTGCATGTTCTCCCCGTGTCTGCGTGGGTTTCCTCCGGGTGCTCCGGTTTCCTCCCACAGTCCAAAAGATGTGCAGGGTCAGGTGAATTGGCCATGCTAAATTGCCCGTAGTGTTAGGTAAGGGGTAAATGTAGGGGTATGGGTGGGTTTCGCTTCGGCGGGTCGGTGTGTACTTGTTGGGCCGAAGGGCCTGTTTCCACACTGTAATGTAATCTAATCTAATCTAATTCAAAGATGTGCAGGTTAGGTGGATTGGCTATACTAAAATTGCTTATAGTGTTCATGGATGGTTAGATGCATTCGTCGGGGTAAACGTAGAGGCATGGGTTTGGGTGGGATACTCTTTGGAGGGTTAGTGTGGACTTGTTGGGCTGAAGGGCCTAATTTCCACACTGTAAGGATTCAATGACTCAGTTTTTTGTCTGCAGATTTATGATAGCTCTGGGAATTTATTTTTCTTACTATTTCTGCCCATTTGCCCTTTTATTGCTTAGTTGAAATATTGTTTAATTCGGCTGCAATTTTTTTCCATCAATTATAATGCATCCTTTAAGTGTTCTCGTTCATTTAAATTACACTCACAGGTATTTTCTCCTCTACCATCAGAAGTCTCCTGATGCATCTGTGTGAATAATTACGCAAGTGAACTCAGGCCAGATTTAGTTAGGTATAATCACAGTGCCAATCAAAATATCATTTAATATCTGCATCAAGGTCAGGTTGTAGCTGAAATATGGCCTCATCTTCTTGCTGCAAGCTGTAATGCTGAATCAAGGGATGATATCAAGTCGTGCCTCATATCCACACCATGCAGCATACCTTCAATTCAATAGTTGTCAGTGTGTTCAATGATGGATTGTTCTGTCATCTACCTGTAAATGCATATTGGAAATAAGGTTTCCTTTCACTTCATTTTTATCCGGCATTTCTTAGTCCCTTACTCCATTAGCCAAAGCGGAAGTTAGTTTTAAGCTGCAGTGCCTTTTGAGGATCTTTAGTCTTTCAGAACTTTTGTTCCAATCACTGTAAGAGGCTTCTAACAATCTTATGAAATTCCCAGTTTCTTAACTTTGCCTTAAACAAATTTTCCTTTTTAAAGTCATACAGCACAGAAACACACCCTTCAGTCCAACCAATCCATGCCAACCACAATCCGTAACTAAATTAATCTCAACTGTCTACTCCTGGCCCATATTCATGAACTTATCCAAATGACTTTTAAATGTTGTAACTGTATCCACATCCACCACTTCCTCTGGAAACTCATTCCACGTATAAACCACTCTGTGTAAAAGAGTTGCCCCTCACGTCCTTTTTAAAACTGTCTCCTCTCACCTTAAACATATGCCCCCTCGTCTTGAAATCTGCATTCCTAAGGAAAAGACCATTCACCTTATCTATACCCCTCCTGATTTTAAAAATCTGTAAGGTCATCTCTCAACCTCCTACCCTCCAGTGAAAAAAGTTCCAGCCTATCCAGCCTGTCCCTCCATTCCTAGCAATATCCTGGTAAATCTTTTCTGAACCCTTTTGCTTAATAATATCCTTCCTATAACAGGGTGATCATAACTGGACACAGTTCTCTAGAAGAGTGGAGGTGATGATGGCCTCGTGGTATTATCGCTAGACTGTTAACCTAGAAATCTAAATAATGATCTGGGGACCTGCACTGGAATCCTGCCACAGCAGATTGTGGAAGCTGAATTCAATAAAAATCTGGAATAAAGAGCCTAATGATGACCATGAATCCATTGTCGAATGTTGGGAAAGAAACATCTGGTTCTCTAATGTCCTCTAGGGAAGGATAATGCCATCCTTACCTGGTCTGGCCTACATGTGACTCCTGACCCACAGCAATGTGGTTGACTCGAAACTGCCCTCTGGGTAATAAATGGCCTGGCCAGCAATGCTCTCATCCTGTGAATGATTTAAAAAAGAGAGGCATCACCATTGTTCTGTACAACTTCAACGTGACATCCCAACTCTTTCACTCAAAGATCTGAGCAATGAAGGCAAGCATGCTAAACACCTTCTTAACTATACAGTCTGCATGTGACACAAACTTCAAACAATTATGTAGATAAACCTTGAGGAATAAAGCTCATTTTTGGTGATACTGAAGACAGATGTTAGTGATTCAGCTGCTAGTTTTATATTCCACCTGATTCTTCTGCACAATAATACAAAGGTCAGCAATCCTAACATGTCCCTTGGAGTTTGTACCCAGAATAATATGTATGATTCTAGAAATGAGTTCATATTGCAGAAGTGAATACAATTTACAACTGTCTTTAGATTTTACATCAACATTATTTATTATCCCTACACATTAAATACTGCTTAACCTCATGACATAGATATTCCAGATTCTGATTTGTAGGCCAATGGCAAGAGAGTCAGGAAAATGGTGAGATCAGGAAAATGGTGAGATTGGGAAAATGGTGAGATTGGGAAAATGGTGACATCGGGAAAATGAGATCCTCAACATGGAAAAAGGCTTGATTTTCCACGCGAGGTTTTAACTGACAAAGGACATAGGCTTTGCAAGGAAGACAGAAACATGAAGGTTTGGGGTTGGGGGTCACCTAGATTAACGGCTGAGCCTGCGACTCACTGTGCAAAGCATGACCTGTATTGCCTTTCATCCTCATCCAAATTGCAAAAGCATAATATTAATAAGAAATGACTACCAACAAACCTGCAATTGCATTAATCAAGCACTTATAAAGTGCAGGTTTTGGACAACTGAAATGATCAAATTCTGCATGTGAAATGCAAGCAGTAACCAACTTCGTCAAATACAACTCTAGTCACAAGCAAACTTTGCCATGTCATTTGTCATTACAAATTGATCATAGTCATCTCTTTGAAGTAGAAGTAACCTCAGGAATGCTAAAATTGTCACCTGCAGGCCACAATTCACAAAACAATCGAAGGACTCATAGGCTGCACAAGGGAGTAGAGTTGATTTCCTCTCACCTTGAACCGGAAGTATTTGACAACATGCTTTGATATGCATTGCTGTCTTTCTTGGTTGACATGGGCGGTTTGGTAATGGGAGACATGTTTTCAGTAATCCTACTGCCCTCATAGTCTCCAACTGTATCTCTGCAATGTGGTCTTTACTGCAAACATTGGGATAAGGTCCATGGTGTCAAAGGTCCATATAGAGATATTCCATGGCCCTCCTTGTCAGAATCTTCCATTTCCCACTGAGTCAAGGACTATAGTTAACTGTAATTGATGTGTAATGCAAATGCTGACTGCTCGCATTACTAAGAACCTGTTTTGTTTCTGATATCCCTCACATAGTTTAATTGAAACACTGACTAATGAATCTAACCACAGCAAGGGTCATCTTCACTATTGCTGTGATACAACGAAGGTACAGAGAATTTGAGGAGAAACAGTGTAAAGAATGTATTATTTTTGTGTTTTTCATTGTGGAAAATGAAAGGAATGTGATTTTCAACATCAGGGAAAAGGTTCTCCTTCAAGTTTAAACCGTGAGCTGTGAATTTCAATTGTTAGCAATGAACACCTTATTTCCGTACATTTGCAACTCAGTGTTAGCTAATCTTGCCTCACTCCAGGTTCCCTTTCCTCTCAGGGAGACAGGGAATAACCACCAGGCACCCATAGGAAGGAGAAGCCTGACACAGACCTCAGAACTTCCCTCTCAGGACCCTCCAGAGGTATCCAGTTCTCTCTGCCTCCTTCTTACCTGTGGTGCTGAAGCCTGCAGAAATCCAAGCCAAGGACAGTGAGCTTGCACCTGAGCAGACAACTCTTAGTACGCCTCAGTATTCTCGGCCAAAACATCTTTGGGAATGACCTTCCAAGTCTTCAAGACTAACAATGCTACTACAGAGCAGTTGCATGCATGAGAAAGCACTCAGTTGTTGAGGGAGAGAAGTGAGAAAAACATATGAAGACCACATAAGTGGCATGGGTGATACAGCATTGTAAGGTTAATTGTACATATGTAAACATATAAGCACTTTCACTCTTAACAAATGTTTTTGTCGCTGTCAAGTGGATGTTGGTTAAGTTGCACCCATTTCGAAGAAAAGCAGCCATTTCAGACATCTCAAGGATGAAAGAGGTTGAAATGGCCAAGCACTGCTCATCCCTCATGAGTATAACTCCTTGAATGCAGATAGCATCAGGAATCACAAATCCTTGAATTATGACATTGAAGACTGTAGCCAAGGCATTGAACTTTCACTTGGATAATACTGAAGCTAAACACAATCTGTGGGTATTGTATTAGGGCGTTGCCCACACATGTCATCTGCACCCACTTTGTGAATGAGAACATAGAATAAATTAAGATTCTGCACACCTCTGGGAGAAAATATTATTTGCTTTTCAAGGGAGCACATGCTGTTCAAGACTGGGAGATTTATATTGGAAAGTATCCATGTTGACTTGCCCATAGAATGCAATGGATTGCACAAAACTCTGCTTCTCCCTGGTTATCTGACAAAGGAGCAGCGCTCCGAAAGCTTGTGATTTCAAATGAATGTTTTGGACTATAAGCTGGTGTTGTGTGACTTCTGACCTTGTCCACGCCAGTCCAACACTGGCGCCTCAACATCATCCCTCTGGTTAAACACGAAGCTACAGAATGCTCAAGCTTTTCAGCACAATTTAGGAGTCTACAGGAACTCTGAAGCATTGATGGCTAATTGACAATGAAAAGGTCAAAAGCAGATGCCTCAGGATTTCTTTCAGCCATGTCACCACTCAACAATTACCTTGACTCCACTTCCTCACCCCAAACTTCCTGTAAGGACTCCATGCCATTCTCCCAGTTTCGCTGTTTCTTTGTATCTGTTCTGATGATGCCATCTTACACAGGTGGGCCTCAGAAATTCTCACCATTTTTCTCAACTGATGATACCCAACCACCATGGTTGATCGACTGATTTCCCGCACTTCTGCCCTCATCGCTTCCCTTCCCTCCCATAAAAATGATAGGATCCTCACTATTCCTCCCACCAGGGTCTGCTTTCAAAAGATCATAGGACACTATTTCCACCACCTCAGGTGGGATGCCACCACCAATATATACTCCCCTCCTCTCCCCTCCCTTGTCAGCATTGCACAGGGATCACCTGGTTCACTCCTCCTCCACTCCCAAGCCTCCCCACAGCCCCACCTACCTTCCCATGGAATTGCAAAAGGGCCACTACTTGTGTACCTCCCCCTCCTCACAATACAAGGTACCAGACACACATTCCAGGTTGAACAGTGATTCATCTGAGCATTACTGAATTAGTCTACTGCATTCATTGCTCACAATGTGGTCTCCACATTGGAGAGAAAAAATACAAACTTTGTAGAACATCTTTGATCTGTCAGTAAAAATAACACTGAGCTTCCAGTTGCTACGGCTTTAACACACCACCGTGCTCACTGGCTACATTTCTATTGCAGGCCTGCTGCAGTGCTCCCATGCAGCTTAACATACTTTGGAGGAGCCCCTACCTTATCTTCCACATGGGTACCTTAGAGCCCTCATGGAAAAACATTGAGTGTAACAGTTTCAGAGCATGAGCCCTTCCACCATATTCACTACCCATCCCCAACCCCAGGTTCTGTTTTGTGTGGTTTGCTCCCAGCACAGCGAACCCATTTTTAACAATCCCATTAGCACCCATTTAGCACTTTTCTCTTTCCCAGCTTATCATCAGCAATCCCTTTATATACTTGTCTTTTTTATTCTCTCTGCGCCAGCTCCATCTATTTAATGCACTCCTTCCCCAAGACCAACCCCTTGCCCACTATCAGCATAAATATTACACTTTCTCAACTGCTTCCAGTTTTAATGAAAGGTCACTAGATTCAAAGCATTCTCTCCACAGATGCTGCCAGACTAGCTGAGTTTCTCCAACACTTTCTGTTTTTGATTCCAATATTATATGCTGACTAAAGCTTGAAAGGCTACCCAACCTAAACCATGTGAGGTTCATCCCCTGTCTCACTGACTGATGCTTTTTCCCTAATGTCAGTGGGATCTGCAAAGTGCAGATACTTGAACGTGAAAATCACTTGAGAATATCAAGCATGCAATCAGATGGAAAATAAATCATTTATTCAGCAACAGAAAAGTTCAAGAACTGCAAAAGTAATCAGTTCCACAGGTACTTAGCTCAAAGCAAGGAACGCTTGCATTTTAACCAGAAGGAAGTTACACAATTAAATGATATCCAGACTCAGGCTCATTCATCCAGGAAGTGGTTTTGTTGAAGTACTGTCTGGCTTCTGTCCTGCTACATAATCTCATCATTATTTTCATAAGATTGCATTCAATCCCTGCTTTTCTGGCTTTAATAGTGAAGGGCCCACTATACCATAATAATGTGGCACACCCTGTCTCAATTATATTGCAAAGCTATCTCGGCCAGGCATTGAAATGTCATCTTGAGGAGATCTATGGTTTGTACCCATATGGGTCTGGTGGAAATCCTGATAGCTTTGTGCCTTAACTCTGCATTAGTCTGATGGCTTTGTGAAGGTGTCATCAGCCATGCTTGGTGTTGAAAAACGCTGCAGGTTAGTAATATGGCACTCTCAGTGCACTACACCTAACCTAAGTCAATGATATTAAAGAATGTAACTACCAAGCTACTTTACTCTCCTCATCACAGGGGAAGGATATAAATGGCTGTAATCTGGAGACTGTAGCATCAGTGACATCTCAGTGTCTAGGGTTCTACACTGTCTACTACACCACTGATACCAAGCAGCTTGGTAGTTGGATTCTAGAATGCTCCTTGATGCCAGATTGTGGAAGTCTATGCCAGATATCCTGGGAGCTGCCTGAGGCACACTTACAAAAGAACTCACAGCATTATCTCAGAGTACAATGGGACCTTGAGCTGATGGGCCAATGGTCCAAGGAGTGGCAGATGGAGTTTAATTTAGATAAATGTGAGGTGTTGCATTTTGGTAAGGCAAACCAGGATAAGACTTATGCAGTTAATGGTAGGGCCCTGAGGGGTATTGCTGAACAAAGAGACCTAAGGATTCAGGTGCATAGCTCCGTGAAAGTGGAGTCACAGGAAGATAGGGTGGTGACGAAGACATTTGGCATGCTTGCCTGCTTTGGTCAGTGCACTGAGTATCAGAGTTGGGATGCAGGAAAGATGTTGTTAAACTTGAAAGTGTGCAGAAAAGATTTACAAGGATGTTGCCAGGACTGGACGGTTTGAGCTATAGGGAGAGGCTGAATAGGCTGGGGCATATTTCCCTGGAGTGTTAGAAGTTGAGGAATGACCTTATAGAGGTTTATAAATTATGAGGAGCATGGATAAGATGAATAGCCAAGGTCTTTTTCCCAGAATAGGCAAGTTTAAACTGGAGGGCATGGGATTAAGTTGAGAGGGGAAAGATTTAAAATGGAATAGAAATTCAAAAGAACTGCAGATGCTGGAAATCTGAAATAAAAACAGAAATTGCTGGAAAATATCAGCAGGTGACCATTCACTGGACCCGATATGTTAACTTTGATTTCTCTCCACAGATGCTGTCAGACCTGCCAAGACTTTTTAAGAGACCGGAGGGGCAACGTTTTCACACAGAGGATGGTGTTGTATGGAAAGAGCTGCCAGATGAAATGTAGATGCAGGTTCAATTATAACATTTAAAAGGTATCTGGAGGGTACATGAATAGGAAGGATCTAGAGGGATATGTGCCAAGTGCTGGCAAATGGGACAAGCTCTGTCTTTTCCCTGGGATGGGGGAGTCCAGAACTAGAGGGCAGAGGTTTAGGGTGAGAGGGAAAAGATATAAAAGAGATCAATGGGGCAACGTTTTCAACAGAGGGTGGTACGTGTATGAAATGAACTGCCAGAGGAAGTGGTGGAGGCTGGTACAATTGCAACATTTAAGAGGCATCTGGATGGATATATGAATAGGAAAGGTTTGGAAGGATATGGGCCGGATACTGGCAGGTGGGACTAGATTGGATTGGGATATCTGTTCGGCATGGACGGGTTGGATCGAAGGGTCTGTTTCCATGCTGTACATCTCTATGACTCTGCGATATATGGTCGGTGTGACAAATTGGACTGAAGGGTCTGTTTCTGTGCTGTATGACTGTGACTCTGTGACTCTACTTCCTGTAGTTGCAGGGTTTTATCATTCTCCTCTGCCTCCTTAGTTGACCTTTACTTGCTGCTTGTCCTTCTCATTGCCATTGAACATTACTATTCTGGCCAATGAAGTTTTGTTTTTGTTCATTTGTGGGACATGGGTGTTGCTGGCTGGCCAGCATTTATTCCTCATCCCTAGTTGCCTTTGAACTGAGTGGCTTATTAGACCATTTCACAGGCAGTTGAGAGTCAACCACATTGCTGTGGCTCTGGAGTCACATGTCGCCCCATGTAGACCAGACCAGGTGACGATAGCTGATTTTCTTCTATGAAGGATATTAGCAAATCATATGAATTTTTCGTGACAATTGGCAATGGTTTCATGGACATCAGTCGATTCTTAATTCTAACAGTTGAGCTGGTAGCATCCAAGCACTGAAGCTATGAGCCGTGAGGTATATCTGTAGATGCGTGAGCTGTGTTTGCACACAAAGTGACCTGGTAGAAACATGCAAGGTCACAAGTATTCCTGATCTCCAAAGTGATGTTCTGAAGTGGTAACTTTATGTAAGATGATAAAATAGTGAGGCTGGTCATTTGTTGAATCCCATTTACGTGGACCAAGAGTAGAGGAGGATGGTGTTCATGAAGCATGCTGGAATGTTGTGATGGAGATTGAATTAGCCAAAGGCCCAGGGAAAGCACCTAGTTTCTGGAGGAAGGAGAGAAGAAATAGAAGCTTCATAGAAATTAGATGATTTGGAGCATGCAAATGGATGGAAATAATCTAGTGATTACTAAATAATGATATTCTGAACATCAAAATTCTAAAGTTTAAGAAGAAAATTAGAAACTTTTTCTTCATAGTCAAGCTTCTGATTATTGTTATTTTCACTATATTTTTCCCACAGTTGCCCACATAATCAAGGGAGCAGATAATGTTGCCTCATAGAAGTTTATGACACAGAAAGACATCATTTCAACCACTGCACTGGCTTATTGAAAGGTAGTCATGTTTAGTTTCACACCCACAATTTATTCCATAACCATAACATTTCCTCATCCTCAAGAACCTGTTGAACTCTCTTTTCAATTATTTATTAATGCACTGAAAAAAGCCAGTTTTAAAAAGTTATTGAAAGGAAGAGATTTATTATATCATAATAAAATTATCGTAACTATCATCAGCTTTGGATCCCTACTATTTATGCTGTAAGTAGCAATCTATACATAACTTTTTATTTGGTATGGTCTATATAATGCTCAGCATCATGCAAAATGTTTCCTGCAGGGGCTATATTAAAATTAGTTACAGTTAGTAGAGAGTAACAATGCATTGTTTGTTTTTAATTGTGAGGTTGAGAAATAAGTAAGAAATAAGTAATCAGAAATAAGTAAGTTATAAAGATTTTGAATAACATGCTCTTATGAATACGCTTGCAATACATTGCAATAAATGACACCAATTATAAAATATCCCTGGCAAAGTCAGAGATGCATTACTGCAATTGTGCATCAACATGAACACAAATGCAGCAGGCACAGTAATCATTCAGACACTCCACGTAATCTCTGGTGAGCTGGAGAGAAAAGTGCTGCTTATTCATATTATTCTTAATGGATGCAAAAAGAGAGGAAAAGAAATCGGTTACCTAATTGAGCACTGAATCTCCACAGCACATGTTTTTATTTCTCCTCAAAGATTTGGATACTTTGCTAGCAGATGACTCCACAACAGCTTCATCCAAGAACTATTTTCATTTCAATCTGGACAGCCAGCTATTTGAATATAGAGGATTGCCATCGTCATATGTAATGAAATCTGAAACATCCACTGCCTTTTGCTTGCCATCAGTTGATTCTTGGATAGGGTCAGCCAAATGGATACCCTTGTTGATTTTTCTTTACATTGGCCGAAAAAGAAGTAAAGAGCTTGTATTTTCATAATACCATTCAGGACCTCAAAATATTCCAAAGTAATTTTGATACGTAGTCATTGCTCATGTGTAGATAATGCAGCAGCTAATTTGAATACAAATAGCAATCAGATATAAGACTTGATCATCTGTTTAAGTGATGTTAATTGATATTGGTCAGGACACCAGGAAGAACTGCTATGATTTTCATCAAAATGGCTATGGGATTTTCCATATCCACCTGAGAGGGCAGATAATATCTCTATTTAATAGAATTATATCTGTTTAAGACAAAAGGAGCACTAAACACAACACAAGATCACTGAATACTGTACACAATGTTCAGCCAAGACAATGTAGTCAAGAATATTTCGTGGAACATTGAACCCCACAACTTTAAGAGTTGGGAATCAGTTGTGCCAAAGCTGATGCACAAAAATCAAATATCAAAACAGCCAAAAGAATTTAGGGACCAATAGTGTGTTAGTCATGGGAACATATTTCAATCTAGTGCACCTCTGAGGTTAAACTGACTGGTCTATAGCTATGAACTTTACTTTTTTTTTAAACAAGGTGTAAAGCCTGCAATTTCCCAATGCTCTGGGTAACACCTCAGAGTCTAAGGAAGCCTGGAAAGCTATGACCAGTGATTCCCCAATTTCCATTCTCACTTGCCTCAGTATCCTTGGATGCATTTTATCCAGTCTTGGGGCCTTATAAATTTTAAGCACAGGCAGCCTAACCAGTATATTATTTTTTTTTTGATTAGATTACTTACAGTGTGGAAACAAGCCCTTCGGCCCAACAAGTCCATACTGACCCGCCGAAGTGCAACCCACCCAGACCACTCCATTTACCCCTTTACCTAACACTATGGGCAATTTAGCATGGCCAATTCACCTAACCTGCATATTTTTGGACTATGGGAGGAAAACGGAGCACCCGGAGGAAACCCACGCAGACACGGGGAGAATGTGCAAACTCCACACAGACAGTCGCTTGAGGCGGGAATTGAATCCGGGTCTCTGGCATTGTGAGGCAGCAGTGCTGACCACTGTGCCACCGTGCAACCCACAATTTGTAATCAATTTTAAACTTTTCTAAGATCTGAATCACATTATTTTTCTCCTTCAGCTGGGAGCATCTTCCTCTTTGGTAAAGACAGATACAAAATCTTAATTTAATACCTCAGACACGTCTCCTACCTTCATATGCAAATCCACTTTTTGGTTCCTTATTGACCTCACTCTTCCTTTTGTTACCCTTTTCTTATTTATATGCCAAGAGAATACTTTTGAATTTTCTTTTATATTATCTGTTAGTCTCTTTTCATACTTGCTCTTTGCTTTTCTTATATGATCTTACCATTTTTCCACTGTGAGCATTTTATATTCAAACTTGTTCCCTGTGGTATTATCACCTGATATTTATAGGCAGATATTTTACTTTTCATCTTAATCTCTGTCTCTCCTGTCATTCAGAGGGTGTAGGATTTGTTTTTTCCTGTATTTTCCTGTCTTTGAGGGATTATGTCATTTTGGTGAGCTATCTCTTCTCTAACGCAGCCCATTGTGCAAATGTTGTCCTGCCTGCCAATTGTTGATTGTAATTAATCTGGATCAGTTCTATTCTCACTCCTTTAAGTTTGTTTTCTCTGAGTTAATTATTCTTACTCTGGATTGCTTCTTGAGCTTTTCCATAGCCAGCTTAAACCTTTTGATATGGTGGTTGTTGTTCCTTACATATTGCCCACTTGACACCTGATCAACTCGGCCGGCCTCAATCCCAACAGTTAGGTATAGCAATGTCTCTTTTCTCTTTAGACTAGAAATGTGGTGCTCCATATACTTTTTTTCTGAACATAGTTGAGGAACTCTTGCTCCTCATTACCCTTTGCACTATTACTGTCCAAACCTATATTAAGTTGTTACAAGTCTCACCTTATAATTTTCCCATATTTCTTGCTTCTCTCAATAATTTCTTTGCATATAATTTCATTCCTGTGCACTATTCCAATGAGTTGGTAGTCTGTTGACTACACTGACCAATGCATCTAGCTGAATAGGATCTGTCTTCGACCTAGTGGAGACATCCTCTCTCTCAAGCAATGCAAAGCTCTCCTTAAACTAAATCGTCAGCCACCTCCTTTTCTTGCTTTCTAGTGTTTTCTGAGCACCTGGATCCTGGAATATTTAATACCTAGTCCTGCTCTTCTTTGACTTGCCTCTCTGTCATAGCCACAGCTTCATATTTCCCTGTGTTAACCCATATCTGTAATTTACCATTGTTTTTCATGACAATCTATGCAGTCACACAATTTCACAATGATCCTAATTTCAAATGTATTATTTTCTCCTATATTCTGAATGCACTTAACATCTTCCTATTTTTTCTTTGCTGCCTTCTATGTAACATGAACATATTCTCCATAGCTGCCCTGTATTTTAACTTCATGCACCATATTCCCCTTTTCCATTTTAATGTACTTTGCTAATTCCTCTGCAAATTTAGTTTGATCCAGGCTTGTCCAACAGTCAGCTGACAAGCTAAAATGTGGCCCATCAAGGAGTCCAACCCAGCCTGTGACAAGGGTTTGAAATAAAGAGAAATACACATGGAAGATTCTACAAACAAATGCCTCTCCAGTCACAGGCAGTTTCCCCTCTGCATTTTTGTGAAAAGAATTGTTGCTGAGACCTTCAACAACAAAAGCCAAAGAAGTTCTTGGTTGAAAGACTATCGTGTAAATGATTGTAGCTTTATTCAGACTGAGGCTGGGATCAGAGGGACCTTGGAGTGCATAACCCCAGACTAAGACCCATATGGATGGGTTTCCTTTGGAACCTTTAACTGGATGGTTAGCTTCGTGACAGTTAATATTTGCTTTATCTCTCACATTGGTCGTGCTTCTTGACTGGCCTCGCTGGAAATAGCAGCAACAATTTTTATTGGTTGACTAAATCGACCAAGAGAAAAGACGAGATGGTTAGGGTGGAGACAGAAGTAGCTCTCTGGCAAGGACAGAGATGGTTGCGAAATATAGATATCTATTCCATGTGATCAAGGAGTTTGCAGGAGGGTCTGAACCCACCCACTTTGGTTTCATTATGGGAGCAAGGGGGAAATGGTTTGAGCAAAATAGCAGCCTTATGATCCATAGTTTAAGTCATTTGTCCAAGGTATCTCCTGTCTTACTATCATCCCAATGCAGGAGATTCTCCAAATCTTCAATGATGGATGAGAAAGATTAATTTTATTTGGGGTCCTCATCCATCCTTGGTACTGGGACTCAATGGGTATTGCATGGACACTCGTTATAGGTATCGGTAATGGGTTAAGAGGTGGTGGGACAAAGAAAGTAGGATTGCTTTCATATAATGCAGATTTGTTTGCAATACAGTCAATTTTCAGAATATAGATAATTTTTAGATAGTTAGATAGGTGATGGGATTTTATCATTAGAAGCATTGAATCAATCTATTCAGTAATCTGATCAGAATGACCGTTCCTGATTGGTAGGTATGTTCCTCACTGCGTGCGACAGATCCCTTCATTTTCTGGTGTGGCTTGTAGTCCCATCCTCTATAGCACCAGTGATTTCCACTAGAGTTACTTAAGTGTGGATGGGCAACATTAATATCTAGACAAAACACTTACACGCATGTTCTCCAAACAGTAGAAAAAATAGATAAGGAGGTTAAGAATGCATAGGGAAAGCTTGCCTTTATTAGCGAAGACATACGTACAAAAACAAGGAGGCTAGGCAGGAACTTGTATAAAATACTGGTTAGAGCACAACTGGAATATGGCATGCAGTTCAGGTCACCACAGTATAGGAAGGATGTGATTGCTCTAAAGAGGTGGCAGAGGAGATTTACCGGATATTGCCTGGGCTGAGGAGTCTGAACTATGAGAAAAATGTTGGATCTGCTGGTTTGTTATCCTTAGAGCTATGGAAGGTAAGAGAGACATATTTGAGGGCTATATAATTGTGAGGCACATAGATATGGTGGAAAGGAAATATTTTTTTCCAACAGTGGAGGGGTCAATAACCAGGAGGAATAGATTTAAGGTAAGAGTTAGAAGACTAAAAGCAGAGTTGAAAAAAATTTTCACCCAGTATATCCTGAGAGTCTGGATCTCTCTGCCTGAAATGGCATTTTGTTTCTCGCTGGCTTCCTGTGAGACTTCACTCTCTCCATTACATCAGGCTCAGCCCTGGTCCTGCTTGGCAGGTACAGGCAGCCTCACCCTCAAAGGGGGTGTGCAATCCTGTGACAGGGTGGATCACCAACGTTTTGTTGCACTCCCTCGTATGAGCAGTTTTCTCTGCAGGTATACAGAAGGATTAAGTGGCATCCTGATAATGTGCATGAGTAGCTTTCCAGTAAGTGTTTACCATCCACACTGTCCTGTAACTCAGAAAACATTTTCATAAAGCATGGACTGTCTCCCACATATTCAGTTTATATCTCCCACCTGCTACTGAGCTTCACACATAGTCCTCCTCTTGATGTCCTTGTGCACTTGTACTCTTACACAGCCTGGTGCCATGAAGTTTGTCAATTTGCAGTAATTAGATAGTGAAATGTACTCTTGCAGAGCACAGCAGGTTGTTCATACCCTACCTGCACCAGACTCAGTTTCCTGTAGGCTTCATTGTGCTGACCTATGCTGCTATCTCCATTCACACCAGCTTTGTCAGACAGAACGGCTCCCTGTTGCCATCCCTGCAGGACCTCAATCTTTCCTGGATGGTCAGGAAGAGAATTTGAAGCAAGGCAGTTCTGAAACTTGGAGCCACTTGTCTTGACTGGGACATCCTGAACAACAAAACTGTAGTTTAGGGGTGAGGGATACAATGGGAAATTATAAGGACGAGAAAATGTGGCTGCAGCACCAAACCTTGATTGAAACTATTAATTCTCAGCTAATATCCTGAAAAGCCATGGCCGAAATTCCTGAAAAATTTACAATGAAGAGTAAACAGGAATGCAAAAAAGCTTAAGAATGACGATACAACTCAAAGTAGCGTAAAGGGAACCAAGACATAAGGCAAAGGTTGAAGCTATGCCCTCTAATAAAATGATAAAGTCAGACTTTGAGAGAGGAGCAGAGCCAAGCAGCTCTTTGATTCTGACATGATAATTTACAGCATTTTACGACAAGATGTTTTTATCTCCTTCCAGATAATATCGGTTAACTTGACATGCTTGGCAATGCCATTCATAGAACATGTTTAAAAGTTTGTAGTTTTGTTTAATGCTTTGTGTCTGGATTCCACAAGTTTGAACAGAATTATTGTTTCAAATCTAATCCACTTTTTGAAATTGGGAAAGTGATTTATTCAGTGTGAAAATAGACAATTTGTGCTTGCATACCTGCAAGGTTAACTCCATAAAACCATAAGAAACAGGATCAGGAATATGCTGTTCAATACTCTTGATACACAGATTCACAATCCTCTCAGAGAAGAAATTCCTTTTCATCTCAGTCTTAAATTGACTCCCCTTAATTCTGAGACAATGACCCCTGGTCCTAGACTCTCCATGAGGCGAAACATCCTCTCAGCAGTTACCCTGTCAACCCTTTAAGAATTGTACATGTTTCAATGAGACCACATCTCATTTTTCAAGACTCCTGTGAGTAGTCTCAACTACTCAGTCTTTGCCCATCAGACAATTCCTCTATACCAGGGATCATCTGAGTGAACCTTTTCTGAACCACCTGTAATGAATGAACCGCCCCCTAAATAATGAAAACTACTCACTGAACTCCAAATGTGACTCACCAGCATGTTGTACTGTTGTATAAGACTTCCAACATTCCATTAGCCTTCCTGATTTCTTGATGCACTATGTGTCAGCTTTCTGTGTTTCATGCACAAGTAACTCAAGTCCCTTTGTGTTGCAGTTCCCTGCAGTTTTCTTTCTCATAGATTAGAATAATAGAAGCCCTACGTGTGGAAAGAGTAATTTGGCCCATCAAATCTGCACCGACCCTCCTAAGAGCATCCCACCCAGACCTAATCCCTACGTTATCCCTGTAACCCCACTTACCATGGCTAGTCCATTCAGCTTACATATTCTTGGACACCATGAACAATTTAGCATAATCAAGCGACCTAACCTGCACATCTTTGGACTGTGGGAGGAAACCAGAGCACCTGAAGGAAATCCACGCAGACACGGGGAAAATGTGCAAACTCCACACAGGCAGTAGTCCGAGGCTGGAATCGAAACTGGATCCCTGGTGCTGTGAGGCAGCAACTCTAGCCAATGAGTCATCAGCTGCCTAAATTTGATTATTATGTAATTATTTCACGGCATTTTCATTTAAGTAACATTCTGTTCTTTTGTTCTCCATTCCAAATCAACAAATTTGCATTTTCCCACAATATACTCCACTTGCCAAAATTTTGCCCATTTCCTTCACCTCTCAGCATCTCTCTGTAAACCTCTCACAATCTCCCTTTCCACTTATTTTTATTTGTCTGCAGATTTGGCTACAGTACAATCACTTCCATTCTCTAAGCAATTCAAACATATTGTAAACAGTTACAGTCCCGAACTGATTCCATTGGAACCCCATTGGTCACATGATACTAACCTGAAACAGAACCCTTTATCCTCACTTGCAGTTTCCTGACCATGAGCCATTATCTACAAATATACTGACTCCAATGCTATCTTATGAATGAAGCTTGGATGAGATACCTTGGCAAACACTTTCTGGAAGTCCAGATGCACCACATCTGGAGACATGCACGAGAAATCCCAGAAGCATGGCATTCCAACCAGAAGTCTATCAACAAACACATTGACTTGGACCCCATTTACCACCCCCTGAGAAAATAAACAGGAAATTACATCACCATAGGAAATAATTTCACCACAGGAAATGACATAACCAACCCAAGGAAACTCATACATATAGATAGAAAATGGGCTTCACCACCTGTGCTTCATTCGGAGGCTCACTGAAGGTGTTACCTAGTTTGGTGAAGAAACATCTGAAAACGAACCTTCCAGCTCAATGAGCAAAGCTATATCCATATCCGCAACACATCTATTGGTTCACCTCTATCTACTCTGGTTGAGAATTGCACAAAAATCTCTAAGACTTGATTTCTCTTTCATGAAGTTGTGCTGACTCTGCCTGATTGGATTATGATTTTCCAAATGTGCTGCTATTACTTCCTTAATAATTGATTCAAATGCTTTTCAAATAATATGTTAGGCTAATCAGCCTATAGTTATCCGTTGTTTGCCTCCCTCCATTTTTGAATAGTGTGTGACATTAACAGTTTTCCAATCCACCAGAATCCAACAACCTTTGGAAAATTACAACCAAATCATCCATTATCTCTGTAGTGACCTCTTTTTAGATTCTAGGGTGCACATCATCAGGGCCTAGAGAGGTATCTGACTTTAGCCCCATTAGTTTATCTACTACTATTCTTTAGTGATGGCGATGGTTACTTAATTCCTCCTCCATATTCTTTAGTATTAATGGAATTTTCTAATTATCTTCCACCGTAAAGTCAACTACTTACCAAATCACAGGTGAATCTTTTAAGATGAAGCGGAAGAGGAAGAGGATCTAAATAACTCCAAAAATAGATAGTTCATGAAGAGCAACCTTCACAAAAGCAAATCGACATGCAAGGACAAAGAACCCTGTGGAGTATCTGTTGCTGATAAAGCACAAAATACCAAATAATTGATTCATAGGGCAAGAATATTAGCTACAATGTCAAAACATTTATACTTTAATATATTCATCTCAAATGAAGGACTGAGTGGAATTTGGATTGCTTTGTTCTCCCATCCACACCTACCTATAGCCATTTTTAAAATTTTAATACTTTTACTGATCA
Source organism: Chiloscyllium plagiosum (assembly GCF_004010195.1). Classification (NCBI taxonomy): domain Eukaryota; kingdom Metazoa; phylum Chordata; class Chondrichthyes; order Orectolobiformes; family Hemiscylliidae; genus Chiloscyllium; species Chiloscyllium plagiosum. The sequence goes on from NC_057710.1 coordinate 65,076,693, forward strand.
TAGAAATTGGTCTACTTTTTTTTTCTAATTGGTGTGAGTCTTTGTAAAGCAAATCATAGCCTTGGATTCATAACCTGTTCACTACCTAATAGTCAAAGCTATCCAATAATGGCAGAGACTGTTCCATATTGTTCTTTCACTTACCCATATTTCTAAACCTTTCCTATTCGTATACCAATCCAGATGCCTTTTAAATGATGTAGGCCAAGCGCTGGCAAATGGGACTAGATTAATTTAGAATATCTGGTCGGAATGGACAAGTTGGACTGAAGGGTCTGTTTTCGTGCTATACATCCCTATGACTCTATAACTCTATGCTGATGCTATTTGACATACTTAATGTCTTTGCACTATTTATAGAATCTGCTGAGGTAGGGAAGACAATACTATTAACTTCAAGAACCATCTGATTGTGGCTTTACTTTGCCATGAAGCTGTAGAATAGAGCAAAACAAAGTTGTTATGATCCCAGCTAATGTTATTTCTGGACAAGTCAGATCCCAGGCTGAAACTTAGCTTAGGCCTAGATTAGAGTGGTGCTGGAAAAGCACAGCAGTTCAGGCAGCATCCGAGGAGCAGTAAAATTAACGTTTCGGGCAAAAGCCCTTCATCAGGAAACTTAGCTTAATAGAATTTAATAAAACATAAGCACATAATTGTGCAGATGTGTTTTTCAGAAGAAAACAGAAATATTTTTATGAAAAGAAATAAAGTAAAATAAAATATACTAAATTGTTAACATATATTACAATGTAAAGGATTTCAAAACACAGTAAAATACTATCCCATCCATCCTATAATACAATACTCAAAAAAAACTTCTAACTGAAAGCAAGCTAATGCTCTTCAATATTTACTCACTTTGCTTGTAAAACTCTCATGCTGTATAAAAAGTCTCATAAGAATGTATCTTACTCATAATTATAAATTATTCCCATAATTCTAATAAGTTAGTCATCAAACCTTTTCATACAGACAAGCCACAAGTCTCTTGTTCAAACTACAAATGAAACACTAATGACATACATTTTAAAAAATCACACATCTTACATTACATCTAATTGGCTTTCACACTGTTAAACCTAATTCTTTGTACTATACCCTCACTTAAGTTACTGGTTGTCCCCACTGCATTACATAACCAGTCAGCTCTTTGTGATGACATTGAAGTCCCCAATCAAAGTACATTGCATGTCTTTTTTGCCCTCAGATTCTCTCAAGTGATGCCATATCTTGTGGATCCATCCTGCTGGTAAGAAAGGATATGCACAAGACTGATAATGGTGGAGCCTGATGCATTTGCTATAAGGTATACTTTGGTGAGGTTTTTCTTTGTTCATCAGGGGATGTGGGCTTCCCTAACCAGGCTAGAATTCTTTGCCCATCTCTTTGTGTACTTAGGAAAGTGGCTGTAAGTTGCAGCTGGTGATGTTCCAATATATCTGGTGCCCTTGTCCTTCAAGATGGAAGTGTGGTGTGTTTAGAATGTGTTGTCTAATTATTTTTGGTGAATCTTTGCAGTGCATCTTGGAGATAGTACACACTGCTACTACCGACCTTCAGTGATGGAGGGACTGAAGGTTTCTGGATGTGATGTCAAGCAAGTGGGCTGCTTTGTCCTGGATGATGTTAAGCTTCTTAAGTGTTGTTGGAGCTGCACTCATCCAGGCAAGTTGACATTGTTCCATCACACTTCTGACTTGTGCGTTGTAGCTGATGTACTGGCTTTGTGGAGTCAGCAAGTGTAGGGTTCTAGTTTGTGATCAGTAATTTGCCGATTTTAAAGTGGTTCAAATCATCCCGAGATCACTGATTCTTGACACTGACTTATTTAGGGAATGTGAAATGAAGAAAGCAGGTGACAGGTGTTTCAGGGCAAAATAATCTCTGCATTTATTTACAATAGCTGGAAATGTGTGATGTGTGTGGAGGTGCAGGTGAATCTGTGGCGGATATGGAAGTTTCCAGCAACACATTTCCAGCTCTGATCTCCAGCATCTGCAGACCTCACTTTCTCCTCATTTATTTACAATATGAAAGGTAAGAATGATACAGGAAATATAGATAAATGTAATAAACAGTGAATTAACACTACCACTTATACAGAGGACGGTAATACTATTTGATATAATATTAGCTATATTAAATAAGATTAGAACTTAAAACAAGAGTTTTAATCACAGAAACTTTAATCGGGTTTCCTACACTTAGGGTCCCATACACTCTCACACCTGCCTTCCTGTCCCTGCTAGCGAGGTAGGAAACTTTGGGGTCTTGGGCGTTGTAGCTTAGCACTGAGGAAAACGTGATTTTAAAGTACATCCAGTTGCTGAGGTTCTCTTGGTTCAGAACAGGCCCATGTCTGCAAGCTGGTGTTCAGATCACGCTTGGTTTGTCTTCCCGTGTCAGTTTCTCTGTTCGGCCTCTGTGGTTCTTGGTTTCAAAGCTGCTTGTTAGGGTTGGAAGCCTGTGGGGAAGCTGTTTCTGCAGAAGCTTGTTGTTAAAAATGACTCTCTCTTCAGGTCAGATCAAGGCTAGCAGTTATACAGACTGTGTACCCTGTTAATTCCCATCAAATCTGTGTTGTCCGTTTTGCTTCCTTCTGAAGACAATTGGTTTCCCGATGGCTAGAGTATGTGTGAATGGATTCTGATTGAAGTCAAATATCCAGTATCTCTGTAAACTCCATACTGTCTGTGCTGTGTAGGCCAAGTTTAAAAGTTAGTTCCAGTCTAGTGTTGGTTTGATTGCTTGCTCTCTTAGAGTCGAGGTGTCAATTGGACTTCCAGGCTGAACAATAGTCCCAGATTGAAATCATTCAGGCTCTCTGTGTGTTTGTTGCAGCCTGAGCTCAGGATTTTGTTCAGTGTTTTTACATATTGGAAGAGTCCAGGGTTTTGTCCAGTACTTTAGATGATGTGGATTGTTGCTCAATCTAAGAGAAGTGAGTTACTCACGCAGGATTCTTAAGCTGGTCCTGTAGATATTCTATTTATATGACTGGTCCAGTTTAGGTTTTAGTTATTGCTACCTGCAGGGTCTTTTTCTTTATAGGCTAGAACACCAACCTGGAAGTAATTCCCATTAAGATTTTGACCGTTGAGAGCAGTTATAGTTCTATAATAGAACAAAGGCTTACCATCAGGAACATGATTTGCAGTTGCCGGTGTTGGGCTGGAGTGTACAAAGTTAAAAATCACGCAACACCAGGTTATAGTCTGACAGGTTTATTTGGAAACACGAGCTTTCGGAACCACCTGATGAAGGAACAGTGCTCCAAAAGCTAGTGCTTCCAAATAAGCCTGTTGGACGATAACCTGGTGTCATCAGGAACACATTAGCTGCAATTCTTGGATAGTCTGAAAATACCCTTTGCTCCACATACCCTTTCACACTTAAGGTGGAATCTTTTCTTCCCAAAGCTTGGGTAAGAAAAGGGCATTTAGTAAGGCAAAGTGATTCCATACCCAAAACCCCATTGCCTTTTCACTGCCATTGAAGTAAATTTAGTATGGCAAGGCCAATTGTTGACCTTCCTGACCCATTACCGATCAAGGCCACGAAATGACCTATTAAGGGCCTCTGGTAACCACCACTGAGATGAAGCCAGCTACAAGCAGGACTGTCACTACGTAGCTTGCCTGACTGTCCAACCTATGTGCACAGCTTTTCAGCTGGAGGTGGGACCCCTCAACAAAAGGCAATCAGTATCTTATTAAAAGATTGGCACAGGGCAGGGAGGATACATACAGATAGCCAATCCCCCTACACTTACTTCCAAGCCTTGTACTCTTTCCCTCTGATCCTCAACCTGAGAACTTCTCCTTCCCCACAAATAATTCACCTTCTGCCTTTGTCCTCTGTGATTCTCAGTGCTCTTCCAGAAACACTTAAAACCTCCTCTGTGGTGCAATTGAGTACAAGATGCAGCCAGCCTCGAATTGGCTGCTAGTTCTCGTTGGGTGAGACCCGCACTCCTGGCGTCTTAATTCCAGGTGAAGGTCCAACAGTGGGCTCATGAATACCTGATTGGCATTAAATTCGATTAGACTTGCTTGCAGGAGTCAGGATGGCTGTCTTGCTGGCTCTCCAGCCAGTTTTCATGACTTCTGCCAACTCAATAAAATTTCACCCATAAGCCAGACTGCTTGTGAGGGGCATATAGAGGTCAACAAAAAGGTCCTGCTACTCCTGGAACGTGAACACTGGTGACTCAAGATTATACTCTAAATTCCATCCTTGTCCACCAGATTTACAGGGCACAGTATTAAACCTGTAAATAGCAAAGAGGTGTTATTAACTACAATTAACACATTACTATTTAAGCACAGCAACTTAGAAGGGAAAATACACTTAGTTTATTATTTATCACTGTAGTGGTGTCAAGCAATATATCGAGAAGGTAATGACTAATCACATGTTTATTGCATCATGAACATAATGCCAATATCTATGAAACATATATCAAGAGCATGAATTTTAATAACCATCCTTTTTTCTTCATTTTGCTTTGTATGATAGCAACCTACTCAGTAGTAGGGACTTGTGCTAACAAGAACAAATTGAATAACATACTGCCTCACTCTATTAGCCCTGACTAGCATGTCTGATTAGGACATTCAGCACACTCCCCATTGTAAATGTGATTGATAAATGCTGAAGAGAATTTGTCAAAACAACATAGACTACACCCAGTGGGACATCAATATGCTCCATTTATTCACCAATTCAGTGCCTCTTGCATTGGTTTGTCACATAAAATTAAGACTAGCCACTAACCAGCTATGGAGACATCAGGCAGACTGTGTTATATATGCATATTAGTCACATGCTTAACAATTTGGGCTGTCAAGCTTGATTGGTGCAGTGACCTCTGGGGCAGGAGTTGAAATTTCCAGTGTGGCTGAGACAAGCTCAGCTGTTCCAGTTCCCAGTCCATTTCCTCTCAAATCTGTGCACAGATGCACAGCCCTAAGCTATAATCTCTGGCCTCGTCCAAATGACAAACTGCACAGCATAGATTATTGCATTATATTAAGTACCACAAGTCTGTAAATTACTGTGATCTGCTGAGCAGCAGAACAGTCTGCCTGCAACCTACACAGGATTTGGCGATGAGCTGTTCTGCCAAAAAGAAACTAAGCTGCTGATAAATTTCTGACTAGATGTTAGATTCTAATGTCTACTATGTAGTCAATAAGTTTACCCCCTTTTGCTATTTCTCACTAATTCTCAAGGCATTGAGAATACACTGTTATGCTCCATTACAAAACATTCTAATTTTTTTTGATAATGTAAAAGAATGCACTACATCATTAAATTCACTACAGTTGTTCATGTTGACCAGCACTAGAAGTAAACATTTGTGGTATTCTCAAAAAGTTTACATCAGCTCATCTTGGCTGAAGGGTTGGCTTAGAATCACATATGGCAAGGAAGCATTGAATAATCATTCTGATTTTTAAAAATCTTTTATTCTCTTTTATAATGTTCCTTTTACATAACTTGAAACTTTATTGCTGGAACAGCACAGCAGGTCAGGCAGCATCCAGGGAACAGGAGATTCGACGTTTCGGGCACAGGCCCTTCTTCAGGAATGATTCCTGAAGAAGGGCCTGTGCCCGAAACGTCGAATCTCCTGTTCCCTGGATGCTGCCTGACCTGCTGTGCTGTTCCAGCAATAAAGTTTCAACTTTGATCTCCAGCATCTGCAGACCTCACTTTCTCCTTTTACATAACAACTGCAAATATAACTGTTCTGCTTGAAATGTTTGAAGAGACAAAAGTAATCTTTGTCTTCTATGCTGGTAATGTCATATAGAAGATACAGCATGCTAAGGGTAGCTCTGATGATGAGATTAAACCAGGTTGAATTTCTTACAAATTTGGAAATTTCAGAAATAAATTATATTTAAACAGAGGCAGAAGGTGAAACTGTATATTTTTGCTTTCAATTTTATTGGTTTATCATACTCATCCTTGGCTGCATCTCACTGTCCACAAATCCATTGACAGTGCACTTTGTGTTACACTATCCCATTAATCCCATATAATTCCCAAACTATGCTACACTGTCTTATGCTTTTCATAACAGTATACTCCAAGTATATCAGAACATCAGAATTTTTAACAACCAGGGAAACATTGACTAACATGACCTCTGTAATATTCAGACTTACAAGAATCAGAGAAATATTATGGTTCATCATACTGCATTGATTCTATTAGATAGTCTGGTTCTGTTATTTAGTACCAATCTCTCAGTTCATTCTTACTCAAAAATGCTTTGGATTGTTGTTTAAAGTCACTAATTCTTGAAACCAGAGGGTAGCTGGTTGCCTTAATAGAATCACTATTGAGGGAGGGCATTCCACTCTGGTTGTCTCTACAAACAAACTAGTCAGTTAGTTCCACACCCCTGCTTTTTAATAACAGTCCTAAAAATTATTTCCCTTTAAATATGTATCCAATGCTTTTTTGAAAATCTCTATTGAAGTTACAGTACATTTCAGATCAAAATAATTTGTGAAAAACTAAACATACATGTTATTCATAGTTTGCCAGCATGCTGGCATATTTAACACTTTTTATGTTATAAGAAATATTTTATTGAATCATTAATGTTGCTTATTCTGATTCTTTGTATACTTTTATGGTAACATTGAAGTATACTTCCTTTTGACTTGGTTTAAGTAAACATGAATTATTAAAACAGTAATTCTGCACATTGATAAAACCCAAAACTTATTGAGAATGAACTTCTTAAAATTCATTTGTGGGATGTGGGCGTCACTGGCTGGCCAGCATTCATCGCCCGTTCCAACAATTATTTTTATTCATGGCCACAGGAATAAAGCTTACCAATGATAATCTTTCACTGGGAAAATGACATCCGAGCAAATCTACCGCAAACAAATCTTGAACACATGCTTGGAAGGATTTCCAGCTCAATTGCACAGATCTAAATCCAAAAATATAAAGGCTGTTCAATAGTCTGCTTATGATGCATGCTGTGTGAATGACATTTTCCTTCTTCAAGTTCCTCAAAAGTTCTCAGACAAAGATTGGTACAGCAATTGGGGCTAAAAAAAACAGTAATGTCATTTTCCTGAGAGTTCCCTAATCTCACCCTGAAAAAAATGATGAAAGATTGAGAAAATGCATCAAGAATTCTGGGCATCTTTGTTTATCAATTTCCCACAGCATTGCATGTGGATGAAAAACCAAATGCATTTTCAGGAGAAGTCATGATAGAAAGTTTGGGATGATGATTGAGGATATGTAATAATATTTCTGAAGAACATCCAGCAAAGCCTTTAGCCATAATATTTTGATTTGATTTGATTTATTGTAGTCACATGTACCTAAGTACAGTGAAACGTTTTGTTTGTGAGCTGTACAGGCATATCACAGTTAGTAAAGACATACAGATCATAGGGTGCTTAGACAGAGTGAGGCTTACTGGTCACACTACAAAGGAAGTGCATGAAGCAAGATCAACATGACCAAGATCAACATTATTTGAAGTTAGACAGTCCATTCATCTGTCTAATACCAGCAGGAAAGAAGCTGTTCTTGAACCTGGTGGTGCCTGCGTTCAAGCTTCAGTTTCTTCTGCCTGATGGAAAAGGTTGTAGGAGATCATTATCGAGGTGGGAGGGGCCTTTGATGATATTGGCAGTCCTGCTGAGGCAACAAGAAGTGCAAATGGATGGAAGTTGGCTTCTGTGATGGCCTGGGCTATGCACGCAACCTTCTGTAGTTTCTTACTGTCATGGGCAGAACAGTACTATACCAGGCCGTTGTGTGCCTGGATAGTGTGTTTTCTATGGTGCATCTGTAAAAGTTAGTGAGGGTTCTTATGGACATGCTGAATTTCTTAAGCTGCCTGAGGAAGATAAAGCGCTGTTGTGACTTCCTGACCATCGTATCTATATGGGAAGTCCAGGACAGATCGTCAAATATGCACATCCATAATAAGCTGATAGAGATCTGCTGAAGTATCGTGCAACATAATATTTAGTCTAGTATTCACAACTTGTAGTGATGCTACCAGGGGCTTTTTGGCAGAAGTCACAAATTGAGTTGTGATTTCTCCTTTTGAAAAGATAAAATAAAAGCTTCTTCCTGCTTTGGACTGGAGCTTGAAAGACTCTCCTCAAGGTCAACCACATTATGGGTCAGTGTCCTAGTTTTAGAGAATCCAGGCAGAATCAATTCTGTATAGAAAAGATTCTAAGATCTCAGCATCTTGCTTATACCATGGGTCATACCCGACACTTACATTTTTTTGAATGGAACAAGAGTTTTATGACTGAATCTCATGATTGCCATCATTCTACATCCTTTGCTGTGGTCAGTTTTTATAGAGCTGTTCCATCATTCACTGTCCCTCAAACAAGTATTAAACAAAACCCTTTGGGACATTAGGTTCACAAATAATTTATTGAAACTATTGTCATATGAACCATTTTTGAAGCTGGACACTTTTGCGAAATGATGTCTCTGACCAAAATGTCTTAGATGAACTATTGAAAAAAAAACTTGTGATCCACACCCCAAACTGTTAATCAATTCATCAGTCCCAGCTGTAGGCAGCCTCAGGTCTGACTGAATGTACCAAATCCTCTTGCGCAATGTCATAAGAACATAAGAAATAGGAGTAAGGGAAGGCCATCTGACCCATTGAGCCTGCACCGCCATTCAATAAACTCATCCTGATCTTTTCATGGACTCAGCTCCACTTAATCGCTGGCTTACTATAACCCTTAATTCTTTTACTGTTAAAAAATCTATCTAACTCTGCCCTAAAAAAACATTGAACAAGGCAGTCTCAAATGCTTCACTGTGCAGGGAACTCTACAGATTCTTTGGTGAAGAAGTTCCTCCTCAACTTAGTTTTAAATCTGCTCCCGTTATTTTGAGGCTATGTTTGGTATGCTTTCCTTCATTGGTTATGGAACTGAGTATAGGGTTTGGGAGGTCATGTTGTTGCTGTACAGAACATTGGTTAGGCCACTTTTGGAATATCAGAAGGATGTTGTGAAACTTGAAAGGATTCAGAAAAGATTTACAAGGATGTTTCCAGGGTTGGAGGATTTGAGCTGTAGGGAGAGGCTGAATAGGCTAGGGCTGTTTTCCTTGGAGCGTTGAAGGCTGAGTGGTGACCTCATAGAGGTTTATAAAATCGTGAGGGGCATGAATAGGATGAATAGACAAAGTATTTTCCCTGGAGTGGTAGAGTCCAGAACTAGAGGGCATAGGTTTAGGGTGAGAGGGGAAAGATATAAAAGAGACCTAAGGGGCAACTTTTTCATGCAGAGGATGGTACTTGTGTGGAATGAGCTGCCAGAGTAAGTGGTGGAAGCTAGTAAAATTGTAACATTTAAAAGACATCTGGATGGGTCTATGAATAGGAAGGGTTTAGTGGGATATGGGCCAAGTGCTGGCAAATTGGATTAGATTAGATTGGGATATCTGGTCGGCATGGACGAGTTGGAGCGAAGAGTCCGCTTCCATGCTGTACATCTCTATGACTCTTTAACTCTGTGACAATTAAACTATTGTTTATGTCAGGGGAATAAAAAAAACACATTAGGTTCATTAACGTCCTGCAGGAAAAGAAGCTGCCGCCCTTTCATGGTCTGGCCTATATGTGACTCCAGACCGTCAGCAATGTGGTTGGCTCTTAACTGTCATCTGGCAATTAGGGACAGGCAATAAATGCTGGCCTGGCCACAATACCCTCTTCCCATGGATAAAAATATCAAAAAAAGCATCAATGGCAACAGCTCTCAGCTAAATTCCAATCTTAATGTGATTGGACTTCTATGAACATGTAAACATATGAATTAGTAGCTGAAATAGGCAATTCATACCCTTGATCCTGCTCCACCTTTCAATAAGGTCTTGGCTGATTTGAGTTTGTTCTGAATTTCACATTCCCATCTTCCTCCAAAAATCTTCAGATTCTTGTTCAACAAAGAATCCACTTCTGCCTTAAAAACACGCAATGATCTAACCTTAATCACCTTCTGAGGCAAAGTCAGACAATCCTGTGAAAGAAAACTATTCTCTTCATCTCTGACCTAAAAGGATGACCCCTAATTTTTAAAGAGTGCTCTTTAGTTCTGGACTGACCCATAAGAGGAAACAATCATTCCACATTTACCTTGTCAAGACTGTTCAGGATCTTACATAATGTATTCAAGTCTTTCCTCACTTTCTAAACTCCAGTGGAAACAAGCCTATCATGTTTAACCTTTCCTCATAAGATTAGATTCCTTACAATGTGGAAGCAGGCCATTTGGCCCAACATGTCCACATCGACCCTTCGAAGAGTAACCCACCCAGACTCATTCCCTTACATTTACCCCTGACTAATGCACCTAACACTATGGGCAATTTACCATGGCCAATTCACCTGACCTGCCCAATTCACCTGACCTGCACATCTTTGGATAGTGGGAGGAAACCGGAGCACCTGGAGGAAACCCATATGGGCACAAGGAGAATGTGCAACCTCCACACAGACAGTTGCCCAAGGCGGGAATTGAACCTGGGTTCCTGGGTATCAGCCTAGAAGACGACCACAGAAAGCAGTTGAGGCCAAAATATTAAATATCCTGAATGACTTAGATATAATTCTTAGGGCTAAAGGGATCAAGAAGTATGGGGAGAAAGCAGGAACAGGGTCTTGAGTTGGATGATCAACCATTAACTTATCAAAAGGCAGAGTAATATTGAAGGGCTGCATGCCCTATTCCTGCACCAATTTTCTGTGTTTCTAAATTTCTATATCAATCTAGTAAACCTTTTCTAACTGCCTGTAATTAATTTATATCCTTCCTTAAATAAGAACAAAATTGTCCACAGTATCTGAGACCTTACCTCACCAATGTCTTGTAAAACTGAAAAATATCTTTGCATTTATGTTCAATTTCCTCTATAATAAGGAACAGCATTCTATTTGCTTCTTCATAACTTTTGTTCCTTATCCAGCTGCAAACGGAATGTCCTTTTAATTTTTAAAAAATCGTTTACAGTTGTAGCAGCTTCTGCAGAGTTCCAAATGAGGAGGATCCATTGATAATTGCCCCAGTTACCATGAAGGAAATGGTCAAGTGACTGTTTTCAGCAACCACTCAGGTCCTGTTGCAGTGAGACCAATGTCAGTGTTGATTAGGAACACGATGCCTCACTACTAATAATGCTTTGCGCCCATTTTAAATCTGTAAAATGGGCATGAGGCATCAATTTGTACTCCATGATCATAATGGCACTTGGTTTCCCCTTTCCATTTAATGGCTTATTCATCTTCTCCTGTGGGCGATAAATCAAGCTGGGATATAACACTGATATTCTTTTTGCTACTATTATTTTAAAGGGAAATACTTGTTGGAAATGATGAAGTTTGTCGAAGGTATCATATTTAAGTGAATTGAGATAATCCTGCTTTGAATTGATTTTAAGTTTCTCTTTTTACCTCAACCAGTTGCAAAGTCAAATATTAAACTTCCTCCAAATCGAGACGAGCAAACTCAAACAGAGTGAAAGCTAGAACTGCAACTCCCAACCTCCTGGTTGAGAGTATTTAAGTAATATTTTGAGTAATGACCATGTGTGTGTGGTTAGTATTCAGCAGGTTAACTATGCTACCTTCTCATCCTAAACAAAGTCTTTTACAAGACAAACATAATGACACTGCTGATTAATTAGCAGGCCTCAACCCCCAGCACTCAAGCATGATTTATTAAGACATGTCTCTAACATGAGGCATTGTGCTCGCTGGATTAATGTAGTTGGGTTCAGGATCTCACTGGAACGTTGCATTTATAGTACATAAAGTATTAACCCTCTGAGATCCCTTATCTACTTCAGCTGACAGAATATCTATTGTATGAAAAACACATAAATATACATGTTTCACCAAGTTACTTTCCAATAAATCAGATGCACAGTTCTGTTCTAGGATCGTGACAACTGTGAATATGTCAAAAATGTATATGCATGTAATTAAGTAACTAATTATATTAGCACATATACTCAGAATGTTTCACAATGTCTTTCCCAAATTGAAACCTTGTTTGAAAAGAATTACTTATTTGAAAAGAAATTCTGTGTTCCCTGACACCATTGTCAAGACATTGTCTCCTTTAATGGGCGCCACCAAGTTTGTTAAGTAGAAAATAGAAAATTAATGAGTTGTGTGTTTTCATTACTCTAATGAAAGGGTCTGTTTCCATGCTGTATATCTCTATGACTCTCATCCCTCTTTGTGGATTCCATTTGGAAAAAAAATTGAATCTTGTCAGTGCAATGCACTCTGTTACTTATGACATTGATGTTACATGTCTCTTTTTAAGCAGCTGTCCTAAATTTTGCAACCTTGTAGCTGGATTCAAAGATTGATTTCAGTATTTAGTAATTTCCAAACTGTTGCGGATCTTTTCCTGTGAAAGATTCTACTATCTTTAACCCCTGCAAAGTAAACCTACGGAGTCCAATTGATGGTCAGCTTGAAACTTCAACTATGAGAAATTTCAGATCATCAGTCTTTAGCTCATCGAGTTGACTAAATTCCCTAGGAGATTCAAACCAGCAGGATTGTTTCATCGTAGAATATATCTACAGGTATATTTCAGCAGAATCAACCTTTTTTTAAATTTACCAATATTACCCTTCAAATTCCTTTTAAGAATTCTGGGATATCGCTGTCTTGATTCGGGCTTGTGAGCATAAAAGTATGGGACTACAATCTTTTATACTTGCTGATAAATATTTACTGTAAAACCAATTCTAGATTACAGAGATGACTACAGTATCATATAATATATAATACTTCAAGGCAATAACTTCAGTTAAGCAGAAAGCAATTATTTTAGGAAGACTAAATATTCAATGTTACATTTTTTCAATGAGTGTTGGTTTTATCGTCAATCAAATATTGTTATAACATGATCCTACTACTTTAAAATATACATAATTTTTAAATCCAACTTGAAAACCTTTTTTAATATTTAGAAGATTTAAATAAAATATACTCACAATCCAGTGTAATTGCTTTAAAGTGTCTTTTTCCGAACCTTCAAAGGGAATTGGTGGTAAAATCAATTCTGTTCTGACCTATATCGCTGTGCTGTGTGTGTCTATGTTTTGTGCCAGTTTTTAAGAACTGATGTTTATCTCTGCTGCTATTGAACAGGAAATAATTGTTTATTGCATATCTCAGAAATATTTTGTAAAAAATAATCTTTCACGTTTGTTACAACTGTCTTTTTATGAATACTTGAGGTTCACTACTCCTCTGTCTGGATTTGGTGACAGTGTTTGGTCATTTCCAACTGTAAGGCTTTCAAAGTTCTTATGTGTCCCTTCTTTCCATATAATATTTTCTCATTGACTTCTTAGCATATATTCAAATGATACAGATACATATGCTTTTGATATGATAAAATACGGAGCAAAATATTCATACAAAATGACGGTTCATTTCAAACTATATCACAATAATAAAATTATTCAGAATTTTAGCAGAAGATTTTTTACAGATGTCCATTCATATAGGCAATGTAATGACTTACTTGTTCACCCTGGTCCTTTATTCAGACCATAATTACACAGAAATTAATTACTTACTCCTTATTATAAGGATTTGGGGGAAGCTGTATCTTGAAGTAGACAAGGAATCTATGATATTACTCTTCTTATATTCCTGATTTAGAACACAGTTAAAAATTTCATCTACTGTCCTTCATCTAGTGCAAAATTCAATTTTAAAATATGAATTTTTGTGTTACGTACGGCCAAATTCACACAGATCACAGAGAGCATTTCTGCGTTTGTACCATTTTTTCTTTTATATACTGTACAGATAATGCTGATGTAAAATAATTTATTTCCTCCCCATTCCAAAATAGACTAATGCAATATTAAAAAGCAAAGCAAAAAAGTAGTTGCATTGTACCACCACTGTGTTCATTTCTCCATTTGATCTTTACAAAAAAGTGAAAATTATAAAGTTGCACAGCGTCTGAAAGAGAAGAGGCAGACTAACTATTGGGCTAAAGACCCTTCATCAGTTACTAATGACCTCTATTCAGTCCTTCAGATATGAACAGGAATATTACTTTTATTTTCTTTCTTTATTCCAGGTTTGAAATACACTTATATTATTATTTCTTGTTGCATTTCATCTGTTGTTGTTTGCTGCATCTCTTTCCATGGAGTGGCTCCTCTATTAAAATGCTTTTATGTCTTTAGGTGACTTCTCACTTAAGGCCGAAGGGCAGAATTTGATGAATGAATGATTAATTTAAACCTAGTTTTTTTCAAAAATCCACTTTTCGGTCGCTCTTAAAGTTTCAATCTGTGATAAGTGAATTTAAGTAAGTACCAGATATATTCCTACACTATGTGTAGATATTAAAAATCTGAAGCAATCACAAAATAGTCAGGAACATAATCAGAATTCTTGCTTACTTCACTCAGTCTCTCCAGTCGTCCTGCCAGATCTGAGTATACAATCTAGGCTGAATACTCTAGCGCAGCATTAAAGGGATCTGCAATGCTACAGATATCATATTTTAGAAAATGTTCCCATTTAGATCAATATGTAAGATGCTGTGGCATTATTTGAAAACAAATTGAATTATTTGTACCATGGCTAACACTTGTCCTTCAGCAATCTAGGTTAACTGGCCATTGTTACAATTACACCTCGGATCTCTAATTTGTCACAGTTCCAGATGGGATTCCCCAAACTGGAAAGTTCAAAGGAGAAGACAGATAAATTGTATCCCTGTCTTTGTTCAAGAATTGGAGATGCCGGTGTTGGACTGGGGTGTACAAAGTTAAAAATCACACAACACCAGCTTATAGTCCAACAGGTTTAATTGGAAGCACACTAGCTTTCAGAGCGACACTTCCAATTAAACCTGTTGGACTATAACCAGGTGTTGTGTGATTTTTAACTTTGTTCAAGAAGGTTAACTTTAAAAGGATCCCTTGATAACTTTCCCCTAGACCCAGTTTAACTTCTATTTTAAAAGAAGCTAACTTAATGGGCTTTCTTGTGTTCACAGAAAAAGTGAGCTTATTACTCCCTAAACATGAACTACACACATACTCACAGATAGAAATAAGAGGTAAATCAAAAATAAATATCCTTTTTTAATAAAAGATACACAGGACAATCTCTGAAATGTTCACAAGGATGATGAAGGCAGAGAGGAAAGAGTTAATATTTAGGATATTGTAACAATGTCATTAACACATGGTAATACCTCAGGAAGACTCCATAGTTATCTGTAATAATGTTAGTGAGTCACAAAATGAGCATCGGACTTGTAATGACCTTGTGAATGGAAGTACAGCAAATCAAATCAAGGAGGACAAAGGACAAGGAGGCACTTGCGGAAGAGCTTGTGAATACAGCAATTAACACCTGGTCTACAAATCAAATCAAGGAGGACAAAGGCTATCAATCTGGAACATCTGCTGATAACAGTGATGGGGAACAAAGGTGGTTTTTGCAAAATGTACACGTAACTTGTAGATTCATAAAATTGTATAAATAAACCAGCCCAAACTGTATTTGATGAGAAGTCGGTGCACTTGACTTCTCCCAAAAGGTTTTGTCAATAAATTCGGTATTTGACCCACTATCGATCTGAGTGTGGCAATATTTTACCGACAACAGATGGGTAGTTGAATGATGTGGATGAGCAATAGGGTTTACTAATAGCATTGACTTTGATAATTGTTCTTTGAGATTCTTGGTTTTATAGATTAATTGAAATTTCTTCATCCTTATTCTTTTTTCTGTACTCGGAGAAAGAATCTTTATCACCAAAATAGAATAACTAGAGATAGTTCTTCATAGCATGCTAATGCTTGCACCCAGGTGAGACAAGATCATTCAGCCCCATCTGTCCATTCCAGTAGAGTTGAAGCTGGCTTTTCAGCTCATATCCAAATGTATTCCTGGAGGGGAAAACAGACTTGTCTGCAAGAGGTGGCTTTCTGTCAACAGGGGAGGGATAGGTAGGCTCATCTATATTGTTTCTTGTTAACTCTCTTAATGTTTAACATTTCTCTGACAATTTAAATGTGACATTCAATTGGTGGCACACAAGACTTTGACAGTGACTGAATTGAAATCCATAGCTTATCTGTAGTAATGCACCTTTTAAAAATAAGACATTTTGGAATTAGTAGTAAAAATGTCTATATATATTTTGGGGTTTTGTTCCATAATTATAACATTTATTTAACCTCTTTGTTGTTTGTAAACCTGAATGAGTGGAAGCTCTCCTGTTGGTTGGGTGAGTGCAACTCGAAAAACATTCAAGAACTCCACACATTCAGTGCAAACAGATCCACATTTACCACTTTAAAATTCCACCCCTTCTATCACTCATATAATGTGGCAGCGTATGTACCAGCTGCAAGATGGAATACAGCAACTTATCACCTCTCCTTGACCATAGCCATCCAAACCCATGGTCCCAACCATCTAGAAGAACAAGAGCACCATGGGCATCTGCAAGTTTTCCTTCAAGTCACACACTATCAACATTGACTTGGAAATACATCAACATTCGGTCACTGTCACTGGGCCAAAAACCTGTAACTCACTTCCCAACAGCACTGTAGATGTAGCTATAATGCAATGACTTGAAAATCACAGATTACCATCACCTTTTCAGCCATAACTAGAGATGACATTAGATGGTGGCCTGCCCAGTGCTGCTCACACCCCATGACACAGTAATAGATCCCATTCAGTAACTGCAGTGAATAAATGTTGACAGTAATTAAATGGCTGTAGGATGTCCTGAAGATTGAAATATGCCTCTGTAAAATGTAAGCTCTTGCTCCAGGTTTCATACCTATCTACTGTATTTTTATCCATGTAGACACTTGTGACAAATGTTAACATTTACTGGAAAACTATTCTCTGCATTGCATCTGTTTCAAAGTGATAGTGGTTCTGAGGTGACATATAGAAGTTACTGGTTAATGTAGCAAAAGACATATTGACAAAATGTCAATATGTCAACAAAATGTCAACATTTCATGCAGTGCAAAAAAGGTGTACAGACAACTATCCCAACAAGTGCCACAATTTGCTGGATAAGAATAATATAGTATTGAGTATATAACAAAATCGCTCCAAACATTGCTCCAAACAGTCTCTTCCATTAATCACTGGGGACTATGATCTGTATAGTCATGATTAGAAGGCACCATCATTAGCTGTTGTGTTCATCCATCCACAATTATTCAGAGTATTCAGGATTGACACCCGATACTAGATAAATGGTCAACAAGCTTCTGTCAACTGTAATGGTGCACTTCAGGTTGCAGCAGATGGCTGCACAGGATGCAGTAAAACTTAAGCCTATCCCACTTTTCTTCATTGCTTAAGGAAGAATAACTCTTATCGAGATAATTTCATGACTAAGTGATGTGAACACCATTTTTCATGTGCCATGTTCATATGCACAAATAAAAATTTGATAAATACAGGCTTTAACTTTTGAGATGTGTTTCTCATTCTAATAAATCATCATTTAATGAAATGTGTGTTTTGTTTAATCATTGTGTGCGTTGCTTTTCTATACTCTTCAAATGTAACTTCATACCAGTTTTTGCCTCTTAAAATCAAACTCAATGTTTCTTAATGGGACTCAGCGCTGATAATACCGGGCAGTTGTATCACTTTACAAACAAAGGTGAGGGGACAATTTTCAGCTTCAGCTCTATTTAGCCAGATGGTGAGCAAGATTACTGTGATGGCCAATCATCAGAATCAATGAAGAATTTGTTGGAACTGGGTTTATTTTCCTTCAGGGTCTTAATTACAATTAGGTTTTTGAACTGTCAGTGTAAAGCATTCTCCATGTAGCTAGCTTGCCAAATTATAATAGGAAATAAGCTGGAACAGGCAAACTTGAAAGACCTAAATCAACACCCCAAAGGAAAAGGTTATAAACATTAGGAAATAAGTAAAGCACTACTTCAGAGCAACAGACAAATGTTATCAATGCAGCTGATATTATTTTTGGAGATTTCAGATCCCACAGTGAAATCTACCTTGATAGAACAGATATGGTCTTATCAATAATTAGACAATTTATTACACAAAATAAATTAAGGTAACCTTGAATAAACTAAATGATTTACTTATAACATGATTTTGAAAGATTTTGAAATACACAATAAATACAAATTCATCTATCCCAACACTGATGCATTATAGTAGTCAAACCCAGAGAGACCTCCCTTCTCTATCAAATAGAGTTCAAAGAACAAAAAACAATACAGCACAGGAACAGGCCCTTTGGCCCTGCAAACTTAGACTGACACATTATGTCCTTCCATACTCATAAAACTGGCTTCACTTACAGGATCCATATCCCTCTATTTCCTTCCTATTCATATATTCATCCAGGTGCTTCTTGAATGCTGCTGTTGTGTCTGCTTCCATCACCTCCTCTGGCAGCACGTTCCAGGGACTTACTACTCTTTGTGTGAAAAACTTACTTCGCACATCTCTTTAAACTCTCCCCCTCCCCACAATCCACCTTGAACCGATGTCCCCTAATAATTGACCCCTCCACCCTGGGAAAAAGCCTCCTACTTTCCAATCTACTTGTAGAGTCTTACAGAACTGACCCTTCAGTCCAACTCATCCATACCTACCAAGTTTCCCAAACTTAATTAGTCACACTTGCCTGTATTTGGCCCATATCCCTCTAAATATTTCCTATTCATGTACCTACCCAAATGTTTTTTAAATGTTGTAACTGGACCTGCATCTATCACGTTGTCTGCAGATTATTTCAGATATGAACCACACTCTGCATAAAAAAATTGCCCCTAAGATCCAGTGACCCTTCTTAGAACTGATTGTAGCGAGGAAATAATTGGTATTTATGCTGAAGATGGAGTGGGGGAGGTAGAGGAATAAGCAATAGATGGAGATAGGGCCCAGTGAGAAAGAGCAAACCAGATTGGCAGACAAAGCAATGGGTAAATTTCAGCCTAGGAGAATAAATAACTGCTAGTGGGGATTGTCGGTAGCTGACAATGAGTTGGTTATGGTAGCAGCCCATGTGATGACGAGCTCTGGTGTGTGAGGGTTGGGGTAAGAACATGGAGAAGGTGCTCAGGCCCGAAAATTATTAAACTCAATTTTGAATCCTGAAAGTTGCGGGGTTCCAAAGTGGAAAATAAGGTGTTGTTCTTCCAGCTTGCACTGGGCCTCGCTGGAGCACTGCAGCAAGCCTGAGACAGAGATGTTGACTGGGGAACACAGTGGTGTGTTGAAGTGGCAGGCAACTGGAAGCTCAGAGTCTTTTTTGCACACAGAATGAAGGTGTTCTGCAAAGTGGTCACACAGTCTGCATTTCATCTCCACAGTGTAGAGGAGACCACATTGTGAGCAATGAATACAGAAGACCAGAAACACAAACAGAAATTGCTGGAGAAACTCAGCAAGCCTGGCCATAAGCCTGTGGAGAGAAAACAGAGTTAACATTTTGGATCCAGTGACAACTTTTCAGAACTTTTGCAGTTCATTTTTTTTTGTTTAGTGTTTAACTCACTGTAGACTAGATTGAGTGAAGTTCAGGTGTATCACTATTTGTAGCTAGGAAATGATTGGTATTTATGCTGAAGATGGGGTGGGGAGGTGGAGGAGTAAACGATAGGTGGAGATGGGGCCCAGTGAGAAAGAGCAAAACAGTTTGGCAGACAAAGCAATGGGTAAATAGCAGCCTCGGAGAATATAAAATCTGCTAGTGGGGATTGTTAGTAGCTGACAATGAGTTGGCTGTGGTAGGAGTGGAAGGAGTGTCTGGGGCTTTGGATACTGAAGAGAGAGGAAGTAAATGGACAGGTATTACACGTTCTTTGATTGCAGAGAATGTGCCATGGGGTGGGGGGGGGGGAGCTGGGAGTGGACAAAGGGTGGACTAAGGTGACCTGGAGGCAATGGTCCCTGTGGAAGGCTAACAAGAGAGGGGAGGGGTACATGAGTCTGGTGGGGTCATCCCACTGAAAGTGGTGGAAATCACAGTTAATGATCTTTTAGATGTGGATGCGGGTGGGCTGTATGTGAGGACCAGTGGGATACTATTATTTTTGTAGGAGGGACGAAAAGGGATGAGGGCTAATGTGCAGGAGATGGATCAGACATGACAGAGCGACAGGAAACCCTTGGTTGAGGAAGATAATAGACATTTTGGAGGCCCCCTTGTAGAAGGTGGCATCATCGGAACAGATGTGACAGAGACAGAGAAACCAGGAGAATAGAATTGACTCTCTTTACAGGAAGCAGGCTATGAGATGTCTAGTCCAGCTAACTGAGGAAGACAGTGGGTTTGTCGTGGATATTGGTGAGCAGCCTATCCCCAGAAATAGAAACAGAGATGTTGAAGAAGGGAAGGGAGGAGTCAGAGATTGACAAGGTGAAGGTGAGGGTATGATGGAAATTGGAAGTGAAATTGCTAAACTGTTCCTATTCTGGATAAGAGAGGGAGGCAGCACCAGTGAGGTCATTGATGTAAGAGTTGTGGGTGGGGACCTAAGCAGGACTGGAACAAGGAATATTCCACATACTTCACAAAGAAACAGGCAGAACGGGGGCCCATGTGGGTACCCATGACCACACCTTTTGACCTGAAGAAAGTGGGAGACGTAACCGGAAAACTCGTTCACAGTGAGGACGAGCTTGGCAAGACAGAGGACGGTGGTGGGTGGGGTCAGTTCAGGCTTTTTTTTCCAGGAAGAATTGGAGAGCTGTGAGAGCATCCTGCTGGGGGATGAATGGTTTAAAGGATTACACATCCATGGTGAAGAGGAGGCGGCTGGAACCTGCAAACTGGAAAATCTGCAGTAATGTTGAGGTAACGTTTCAAAGGGATTGCAGATGTAAGTGGGAGGGGACTGCACAAGGGGAGATAAAATCAAGTTGAGATAGGACGAGATTAGTTCTGTGGGGCAGGAGCAGGCAGAAACATTAAGTCTGCCCAGGCAGTCCTGTTTATGGATTTTGGGAAAGAGTTAAAAGTGGGCTCCTCAGTATCCAAAGCCCCAGACACTCCTTCCACTCCTACCACAATCAACTTATTGTCAGCTACCAACAATCCCCACTAGCAGATTTTATATTCTCCGAGGCTGACATTTACCCATTGCTTTGTCTGCCAAACTGTTTTGGTCTTTCTCATTGGGCCCCATCTCCACCTTTACTCCTCCACCTCCCCACCCTATCTTCAGCATAAATACCAATCATTTCCTAGCTACAAATAGTGATACACCTGAACTTCACTCAATCTAGTCTACAGTGAGTTAAACACTAAACAAAAAAAAATGAACTGCAAAAGTTCTGAAAAGTTGTCACTGGATCCAAAATGTTAACTCTGTTTTCTCTCCACAGGCTTATGGCCAGGCTTGTTGAGTTTCTCCAGCAATTACTGTTTGTGTTTTTGGTCTTCTGTTTGTATTGCTCACAATATTGGGAGAGTACTAACTTGGAGGCAGTAGAGGGGAGATCGCAAGATAAAATGAGATTAGTGACTATTATGGACACAATAGCCTAGTGTGACATGATGGGGTCATGGTTCGGGGGAGATAAGACGAAGTGTCTGAGAACTGGCGTTCAGTCTCTGCAATATAGAGGTCAGTATGCCAGACATCAACAGCACCACCCTTATCAGCAGGCTTAATGCCGAAGTGAGGGTTGGATTTGAGAGCAGTCAGTTCCGAGAGCGATAGGTTGTAATTGGAAAGGGGGGAGGGCAGAGAAATTAAGGCCACCAAGGACACATCAACAGTTCTTGATGAACAGGCCAAGTGTACGTAAAAGGCCACAGGAATGGGCCCAAGTGGAGGGAGAGTGTTGGAGCTGGGTAAAAGCATCTTTGGGATGAGGAATAGAATATATTCTCACCCACGTAAAAATGTGATTCAGCATGTAGACCGTTACCTAACAAAATGTGATTCAGCATGTAGACTGTTACCTAACATAGGCTGAACATCAACATTTTGATATGTCTTACCTCCCCTGGGCCATGAACATGCCAGAAAAAATAAAGACACTGTTTTCATGACTTTCACTGACATCATCCCCTCTTTCCTCTACACCTTCCCACCTCATTGCTCCCCAGTCCTAAACAGCCCACATCTTCCAAGATCTGAGGACAGGAATACCCAGGTAGATTCACCTTTCAGCTTATTCATGTTTTACAAAACCCACCCTAACTCTATTTTGACCCTTCAACCCCAGGGCATCAATGTGGACTTCACCAGTTTCCTCATTTCCCTTCCCCCTACCTTATCCTAGTTCCAACCTTCTAGCTCAGCACCATCCTCATGACCTGTCCTACCTTCCAATCTCCCTTTCCACCTATGAAGGGCTTTGTCCGAAACGTTGGTTTTCCTGCTCCTCGGATGCTGCCTGACCCGCTGTGCTTTTCCAGCACCGCTCTAATCTTGACTCTGATCTCCAGCATCTGCAGCCCTCACTTTTGCCTCCATTTTGGCCCTTTTCCAGTCTGTTCCTGCTTACATCCATGACTCTTCCCAAAGCCTCCACCTCTTTGTTAGATTCTTGGCTCTAGCCATCCTCTTTTTCCATCGCGGTCCAATAGCCTTAACTGCAATCTGCCTTGAACATGCTTGTTCCTTCCTTAAACAGACACTAAATCAATTCCCATCCACCAGCATGACCCACCAAATGCTTGACTTGCCTCACATTATAAACCCTCTTTAATTCCACTCTCTCCTTCAGTTAAAATGTATTGCAATCGGATACTGTACGGTTTTTAACTGTGCCTTTTAGTGAGATGTGTGACACATGCTGATTCCATTCTTGTTCAGGCCTAATGCCTCACCCTTTCCCAGACATTGTTGATTATATTCTGCTGTTTCCTACTCTTGCTACTAAATTTAATTAACTTTGTATCCAATTTTCATCCTGACGTCACTTTCATAAGTTTCATCTATAACTCTTCCCTTGCTTAACATTTCTGTCTCCATTTTAAGGGATAGACTTTATTCTCTTAGTTGCCTCAGCTACACTTTTTCTGCCACTTAATGTCAACGAGTTTTGAGAAGATTTGTCACTCAGGTTGAGGTTCTGGATGTAAGTTTGCTCGCTGAGCTGGAAAGTTTATTTTTAGATGTTTTGTCACCCTACTAGGTAACATCTTCAGTGGACCTCAGGCGAAGCACTGCTGATAATTCCTGCTTTCTATTTATATGTTTGGGTTGATTATGTCATTTCCTGTGGTGATGTCATTTCCTGTGGTGATGTCATTTCCTGTTCTTTTTCTCAGGGAGTGGTAGATGGGGGTCTAACTTGATGTGTTTGTTGATGGAGTTCTGGTTGGAATGCCATATTCCTAGGACTTCTTGTGCGTGTCTTTGTTCAGCTAGTCTGAGGATGCATGTGTTGTCTAAGTCGAAGTGCTATCCTTCCTTATTTGTATGTAAGGATTCTAATGTCGTTTTGTGGCTAGTTGGTGTTCATGTATCCTGGTGGCTAGTTTTCTGCCTGTTTGTCCAATGAAGTGTTTGTTACAGTCCTTGCACAGTATTTTGCAAGAGAAAAAGAACAGGGAATGACATCACCATGGGAAACAACATCACCAACCCAAAGAAACCTAAACATATAAATAGAAAGCAGGAATTATCAGCAGTGCTTCGCACTGAAGATGTTACCTAGTAGGGTAACGAAATGTCTGGAAACGAACCTTCCAGCTCAGCGAACCAACCTACATCCAGAACGTAATATCAAGGTTATAGTTCAGTTTCCCAGTTTGTTCAGTCTCACCAATACATCTGTTCAGATGATGCAAACTTCCACATCAGTTTTTCTGATTTGTTTTCCTTTTTCACCAATCATTACACCCTGCACCTGCCCTCAACATCCCACACTTCACCCCACTCCTCCCTCCCTCCCCACCCCACCCCAGCCTCACCTTGACAGGGCCCTCCATTTTAATTCCTGCCTTCAGTTTTCACCATTCCTTGCCCTTGCCCTTGCCCATCCTGCCTCTGGACAGTGAAGATTCTGAAAAACTTCCATGTTTGACATATCATCCTTCATTATTAAAGCCATAACTAGGTTTTTGTCACTATCCAATGCATGTTTTCCTCAACTATCTTCCAAAATAGTAATTCCCTCTGCCCTATGTATTACCTCTCCTATTATTACCCCAATATTCCCACTTCATCCCACTGTGTCTTCATCCCCAAGCAAATCACCTACAAGATAAAATTCAATGGACTGAGTACTATGTCTGATGCTTCCCCCATCAAGTCCCATTTTCTAAACTCTCCCTGATCCAGGTTCCAGTGGAGAATATAGAAAGTTCTTTGAAATTGCACTCGGTTCACAGCATCATTCGCATGAATTACTGACAGGAGCATGCGACCAAATGTTCAAAATGGTGACAACTTATCACCAGGTTGCATTACCCTTTGTGTTGAAATGCCTTAATGAAGAGGCAAAGCAACTGCAGAGAGGGAAAGAAATGCAAGGTTATCCTGAACTCCAGATCCCAGTACCTTCTGGGACACAAAGCCCAAAGTGTCCTATCATCATTTTAACAAGGTCAGCCTAGTGGACCTTACAAAATATGAGTTTCCTGATTGGGGCTGTTAATCTGGACCAATCAGGGAGCTGTAGCTGACGGATAAGATCAGGAGTGTCAGAGGTTCTGTTCGCTCTGACAGCTGGCCCTGAGGAAGCTGAATCAGTATCAAGGACTTTCCACATGTAAATAAAAGGTGAATTGGTGATGGGATACTGGCCTCTATGAAGTTATTTCATGCCCAATATCTGTACATCAAGTATTGGCCAATTTTGACATATAGAAAATGGGGAGGACTGCAGGTGCTGGAGATCAGAGTCGAAGAATGTGGTGCTGGGAAAGCACAGCAGGTCAGACAGCATCCAAGGAGCAGGAGAATCGATGTTTCGAGCATAAGCCCTTCATGAGGAATTCCTGATAAAGAGCTTATGTTCGAAACGTTGATTCTTCTGCTCCTCAGATGTTTTTCCAGCACCACATTTTTCGATAGTTTTGTCATATGAGGATCTATGACCAAAATTTGTGACTCTCAATGGATGTCACACTTGAATTGACAGATAGCTGGTGATATATTTCTTCAGAAGAATTTGAACTGATGTCTCATTCAGCATTACCTGTATTACATTTGTCACATAAAATCAAAATTATCATACAACTTTATTGTATATTGTCAACCCGTGATTTTTTGAAAAAAAGTGTAGTGTCAGTTTTGGTGAAATGTGCCAAGCTTAAAATTCATAGGTATGCACTTAAATGAAATTATTTTTCTATTTTATCTTTTGCAAAAACTCCAGGACTCACTTAACAGGGCTAGTACTTTTATGGAACTGGCAACACAACCAATTGGAGCCCATCCATAGATCAGTAACACACTCATTTACCAGTATAATGCCCCACATTTGTTTATAGCCTGAGGAAGCTTTGCTCAAAGATTATAATTATACTATTTTGGAGTGATGGTTTTCCTGATTTGTTTGTGTTCACAGACTCAGCATGAAATATAATCCAGGTTATAAAATAATTCTGGATGAGTAATTTACTACTCTTTGCTATCCCTACTAACAGATGTGGGGAGATGTTTTAGAGCTAAACAGCTGCTATCAATAATGGATTTAATGCATAAATACTAATTGCTGCATATCAAATAGAAAATCATGTTTACATTCACTATAGCTGAAACTGCATTATTCAAGCATAAATTTGATGAAGAATCACTGATCAGCATTCTTCAATACTTAAGTGTGTAGCTAGCTCTCATCACCCAACCACCTACCTGTTTTGTTTTTAATTAATGATGCATTTACTTGCCAAGCAGTGAGATGGCAGCAAATCGCTGAAAAGCACTCACAGGTTGATCTCCAGCTATAGTCAGTCTGAAAACTCTTGCTCCCAAATGTGAGTATATGTATACCCAACTAATTTGTGTAGATTGCAATGTGAAATAGATGGTTTCAAAAAGTCTACATGTTCAAACAATCAGAGAGCAATAATTTTCCAGTTAAGACATTACAGAGAAGTTATACCTGAGTCCAAGTTTCTTGACCAACTGAAAGAGTTAAAGATGTGACTACTATATCCCATTAAACAGCACTTAGGTAACACAGCCAGAGCCCACAAATCTTTTCACTTCAACATTCTAACAATACATCCTGTTAACTCTCACCACTGCCCCACTGCTATTCCAAGCACACTGTCACACAGACTGGTGCCATGGTTGACCCTGAATATATGCTTTGTAATGTTACTGTAGCATGAAGGAATTGAGAAAAGAACTGTGTGTATACATCATAAGAAGGTAATAAGGCATTACAAGGCCAACTTCACACTCAGTTTGTCTACCGAGGGCTTTTTTCATTTACAACAATAACCCAATGTTTTGGTAGGCAGGCTCCAGTCCACTTAGCAAGTGAGGCGGCATGGGTGGAATGCCAGGTATGTCTACAGAGCAGCACAACGCAGGCAGGCTGACGCCAGAAGAGAATAGGCAGGTACCTATTGAATTACAGGATTTCTACAAATCTAATCCACATGTAATGCGAGACTCATTATATATCCAGCCTCAGCCAGAGCCGAGGACGACAGGAGATGTGTGTGACCCATGGGCAGTGATCCCAGCTAAAAACCGTCAAAAGGCAGCTTGGCCCTGGGAGAGAGTTTTCTTTTTTTCTCTCAGGAAAGGTTATACGAAGCATGACAACTGCTTGTTTTGTGCTCACCAAGCAAGCAAATACCTCCCAGCTCTCCACCTCCTTTTTTTTAAAACGATTGTTGTCACACTTCCTTTCCTCAACAAAATGCCTAGAGATACTGAAGCTATCCTGTGGTGCTTGACACGAGTTGACTGGTTGTCAGGGTGCTGCTCCAGGCTGTCAGATACCTGAATCCCATCACTTCTCACACTTTGGAAGCTCTTTCTTCTCTTCAACCCCTTGGTGTGGCCTCCCTCACCCAATCTCTGTGGTAGGTAAGGACAAAAAAAAATTGCTAATTTAGCTGTAGACTTTATGCACAACTCTCAAAGGTGGCATGTCGAATATGCATTAGCAAAAATGTGAAGGAAGAAATGCATTAATCTCCCCACACAAGAAACACTTTGGATTTGAGCATTTTTCAAATATTTAAATGGGTGTTCTCAAGCTAACTATTGTCTGACCTCTTTTAGAACTCACATTCAGTAAACATAACCAGAGGCAAAACTTGATGCTGTTGAGGCATCCAAAGATTAAAGAGATTTTGATGTAACTTCGATTTATTTCATGAAATGTATTTCTTCACAATATTTTGAAGTCATATGAAGACATTTTAAAATCTGAATGTTGCTAACTATTACATTTCATTACTTTTTCTTATTTGTCTCCAACAAAAAAAACTATTGGCTGCTATCTAATCATTGCCATATTGTTGTTATCTGTATGTTAAACCAAATAAAGATTTGTTACAGCACACAGAGAGTGATTTGGGATTGGAATGTACTAAATGGAAGTGTAGTGGAGGTAGGTTCAGCTGAGGCGTTCATAAAGGCAATTGATGATTATTTAGATAGAATCAATGTGTATGAACATGGGGAAAAGGTAGGAGATGGACAATAAGTCAGTATGCTCTGTGAACTAGTGCAGGCACAATAGCTAAATGGTCTCCTTCTATACCATAACAATTCTGTGATTTTCTGACTAACTGTGTTCCATTTATGCTACATCTTACATAACATATATATCTTGCAAAGAGGTGTGCTTTCAATGTCATGCCTTTAGGCTTCTGTTTAATCCTGCTAAGATATCATTACACATTTACTTGAATAGTCTGTGCATATTTCATTAACCAGGAAAGTACACTATTGTACACCACTATAATAAAAGAGGCATTGCTATAAGGTTCACATGACAGGTAGGGACAGCTTCTCCTGAAAATAATATATTGCGAGTTATTAGGATTTTCTGTATCAAATACACAGTCTAACAATTATAGAATTTCAATAGGCTTTGAGGAATAAAACTTAGTAAGCATGGTGTTTATATAAGATAATGCTTATTTCACCAATGTAAAAAAAGTCCTCAATGTCAGTATTTATTTGCTGGAACATTGGAATCACTAAAATTCAATTTTTCTTGAAGATACTTCCGCAAGTATCTAAGATTAATGCATTGGTTTAATGAGATCAATACATACTAGATGCATAATGGATTAATGCATACAGGGGTACAGTGGCTCAGTGGTTAGCACTGCTGCCTCACAGCACCAGGGACCTGGGTTTGAACTTAGGTGACTGTATGGCATTTGCATGTTCTCCCTGGGTCTGTGTGGGTTTCCTCCAGGTGCTCTGGTTTCCTCCCACAGTCCAAACATGTACAGGTTAGGTGGATAGGTAAATTGCTCCATGGTAACCAGGGATGTGCAGGCTAGGTGGATTAGCCATGGGAGATGCAGGGTTACAGTGATGGTGTGGGAATGGGTGGGATGCTCTTTGGCAGATCAGTGTAGACTCAGTGGGCTGTATGGCCTGCTTCCAAATTGTGGGAATTCTGTGGAAATAAATCTTGATTTACCATTGTAAAATGGGACTAAAGTATACAATATTTCATGTTGCTATCTGGTATGATTGAAAGTGCATTGTCCCAGCTGTGGACTTCAACCCCAAACTCAGAAAAGCCACTTCTGCTATACCAGTGATTTTAACATTTCTTTCATCAGTTCTCTGAACAAGATTTCAGAAGAATGTTATATGAACAGTTGAGCAAACTAAACCTGCAGCGCTATGGTGTAGGGCAGGGGAATGTACTTACTGGATCGATTTGCTGAAAACTAACATGATGTAAACGATGGACCAAATGGTCTCCTTATTTGCCATAATGAATCTGCTACAATTTGTGTAGCTGAACCTTCTAAAGGAGAATACAGTCATTTCTTCTATAACATGATAGTTGTATTCACATGCAAACCCACGTTATACAAAAATCACACAATACAGATGCACAATCCTTTATCTGAAATGCTTGGGACCATTGGTTTTCAGAATTCAGAATTTTCAAATTTCAGAGTAAGTGACATCTTGATAGTGATATTTTTTTAAATCTTACCGGAGAAGCAGACTCACTGTGAGTAATGGGCCTTGAGACAGAATTGAGACCTGCCAGTGCTGGGCCACACCCACCCACGTCGCATCTGAGTGATCGGGTGGGTGTCAACTTAGCTTAACTGTTTGCACGCCAAACAACCTTGTTAATGAGAAAAAAACTTCACAAAAAATCCTTCGGACTTTGGAGCTTCTCAGATTTTGGGATTTCGGATAAAGGGTTGTTTACCTGTACAAATAACATTTAAAGTGTTGCCGATCTAATCGTGTTATAACCAACACATCTTTTACAAGTTTGCATCTTAGAAACAGAATTCACCAATCATGTTAAAGCCAATTCAGGTTAACGAAAGATGTGTTACAGCAGAACTGACTGTATGAGAGTCCTGCCAGGTATTGTTAAAAATATTTTTAGTCAACCTGTTCAGCAGTGTTATTACACATTACTAGAGCAGGAGGGACTTGAACCTGGCCTCTGGCTCAGATGTAGGAATGCTACCACTGCATCAAAAGAACTCTCAGGTATAATTAAACTCTGAGCAAGTGTGTGCAATGTCACCTGACAGCTCCAAAACACATTCAGGTTAAGAGACTCAAAGAAAATTAAAAAATTTAAATTTATCCATCTTCGTATCAAACTCCCCAAAAGCGACAGAACAGTATTCACTCATTGTGCCATCCAGATTACTCTTATCCTGCATTTTTTTAATTCCAATTTGGAGTGGGACAAAATCCTGGAATACCCTCCCTAAGGGCATTGTGGGTCAGTCTACTGAACATGGACTGCAGCAGTTCAAGAATATCCCACCTTTTCAGGCAATTAGACTTTGTGTGAGAACATCGACGGCTATGTCGAGGGCATCTTGAAACCCAGCCAGAGCGATCTCCCAGCCTCATGAGCTTCAAGGTGAAACCTGGCGTGGTCTGGAGCCAAGGCCCATTGTGGACGAGAGGTGAGGTGCCAGCGTGGTATGCATCAGAAAAGACTGTTGTTCTGAATTTTTTTTTCTCCAATGCTGGACTTTATGTTTCTCTATTTCCTAAGGTCTTGTAACTGAAGAAGCTGTACCTGAGCACCTTAGTACCTAAGGTAGTGCTGTAAGTGGCAACTTATAAATTTTTCACTTACTCATTTGAGTAAGTGACAATAAAACTAATTCAATTCCATTCAGTTCAATTCAACATGACTTTATAAAAATTTGGTAATGAAACTTTGAAAAGTAAGTCAAAAAGAAAAAAAAAAGTTTTATTTCTGAAGAATCATGTAACTATTAACTAGATGTCTAGTGTAAATATTCAGGAATTGTTAATTACACACCAGCTTTTAAATGAATGAGATATCCAAAACTGTCCATGCTGTGCAATTGCATAAGCACAGACATAGTGCAGGGGAAGGAGAAGATCTGGATTTTATTCCACATGTGATTTCTCGCTCATTCTGTGAAGGAGGGGGAAAGGTTTGCCCTTTGCTCATACCACAGGGGGATGGCCTCGTGGTATTATCAAGACTGTTAATCCAGAGACCCAGGTAATGTTCTGGGGACCCAAGTTCAAAAACCACCATGGCAGATGGTGGAATTTGACGTTGATAACAATCTGGAATTAAGAGTGTAATATTGACCATAAACAATTGCTGATTGTGGGAAAAACCCATCTGGTTTAGGGAAGGGAAACTAACATCCTTAACTAGTCTGACCTACATGTGACTCCAGACCCACAGCAATGTGATTGACTCTTAACTGCCCTCTGGGCAATAAATGCTGGCCTAACCAGTGATGTCAACATCCTGTGAATGAATAAGCAATGTCATGCTGATGTACCTGAGGAGATGGAAATAGAGGCCAAGTCTAATGGAGAACAGCATCAAAATCTCCAGAACTTCTTAATAATACATGCATTACCTTTTTGGTATGATTATTCCTTCTTCTGTGTATTGATGGCTTAGTGATATTGAATCTTGAGAGTTGTAGAAGGCATCTTTGAACCTGGGTAAATCAGAGAAAAACAACATAAATCTTGCAAATGAATGAATGAACGATTTATTGTCACATATATTACCCTCCGACCCCCAAAAAATCCAGCCACTATAGGCAGCTCAAGAAAACACCATCTAATCCTAGACAATCTTTCGGACATTGTCTTGGTTCAGAGATGGAGCATGAGAAAGAAATTGATCACACCAAACGAGACCACAGATGACTCAAAACAAGAGATGTAGCATGTGGGCTTGTCATTAGCTTACAGTCATAGAGATGTACAGCATGGAAACAGACCCTTCGGTCCAACTCATACATGCTGACTAGACATTCTAACCTAATCTACAAGGTAAAAACAATGACTGCAGATGCTGGAAACCAGATTCTGGATCAATGGTGCTGGAAGAGCACTGCAATTCAGGCAGCATTGAGGAGCTTCAGCAATCTAGTCCCATTTTCCAGCATTTGGTCCATATCCCTCTAAACCCTTTCTAATCATACACTCATCCAGATGCCTTTTAAATATTGTAATTATACCAGCCTCTACTATTTCCTCTGGCAGGTCATTCCATGCACGCACCACCCTCTGTGTGAAAAAGTTGGCCCTTAGGTCCCTTTTAAATGTTTTCTCTCTCACCCAAAACCTATGCCCTCCAGTTCTGGACTCCCCCACTCCAGGGAAAAGACCTTGTCTATTTACCCTAACCATACCCCTCATGATTTTATAAACCTCTGTATGGTTACCCCTCAGCCTCTGACACTCCAGGGAAAACAGCCTCAACCTATTCAGCCTCTCCCTATAGCTCAAATCCTCCAATCCTGACAACATCTTTGTTAATCTTTTCTGGACCCTTTCAAGTTTCACAACATCCTTTCAATAGGAGACCAGAATGCACACAATATTCCAAACATGGGCCTAGCCAATGTCCTGTACAGCTGCAACATGACCTCCCAACTCCTATACTCAAAGCTCTGTCCAATGAAGGAAACCATACCAAATGCCTTCTTCACTACCCTATCTGCCTGCGACTCGACTTTCAAAAAACAATGGACCTGTACTCCAAGCTCTCTTTGTTCAGCAACACTCCCCAGGACCTTATCATTAAGTGTATAAGTCCTGTTCTGATTTGCTTTTCCAAAATACAGCACCTCATATGTATTTAAATTAAACTCCACCTTCCACTCCTCAGTCCATTGGTCCATCTGATCAAGATCCCATTGTACTCTGAGGTAACCTTCTTCCCCGTCTATCTCCAGTTTTGGTGTTATCTGCAAACTTACTAATTATGCCTCCTCTGTTCACATCCAAATCATTTATATAAATGACAAAAAGCAGTGGACCCAGCACCGACCCCTGTGGGGCTCCACTGGTCACAGGCCTCCAGCCTGAAAAGCAACCCTCCACCACCACCCTCTGCCTTCTACCGTTAAGCCAGACATGTATCCAAATGGCTAGTTCTCCCTGTATTACATGAGATCTAACCTTGCTAACCAGTCTACCATGAGAAACCTTGTTGAATGCCTTACTGAATGCCTTACATATAGATCATGTCCACCACTCTGCCCCTCATCAATCCTCTTTGTTATTTCTTCAAAACATTCAATCAAGCTCGTGAGACATGATTTCCCATGCGTGAAGCCAACATGTTTGTAAGTTGAGACAAGGGTCAGTCCAAACATATTTTACCCAACTCGTCAACTAAGAAACATTATTTGATGACATTTTCTCTGGCTACACACCAACACAATTCATGGTGAAGTCTCATTATTCCTTTGCTACCACTAATGCGCAACTCTAAGAAAACATAAATGGCAGCACAGTGGTTCAGTAGTTGGCACTGCTGCCTCACAGTGCCAGGGACCCAGGTTCGATTCCAGCCTCAGGTGACTGTCTGTGTGGAGTTTGCACATTCTTCCTCCGGGTGCTCTGGTTTCCTCGAACAGTCCAAGGATGTGCAGGTTAGGTGAATTGGCCACACTAAATTGCATATAGTGCTCAGGAATGCATAGACTAGGTACAATAATCAGGGGAAATGTAGAGTAATAGGGTAGGGAATGGGTCTGGATGACATTCACTTTGGAGGGTCGGTGTGGGCTTGTTGGGCCAAATGGCCTGTTTCCATTCTGTAGGGATTCTATGATGATAAATGTTACTGTCTTTTGTGATACTGTTTACTTCAATTTGTTTCTATATTCATTTTCACAGATACTTCCCTACAGTAAAAATACCTAATGTTCACTCTGAAATTGAGGCCTCCATGTCTGGAAGATTTAATTCAGTGGGCAGGCCATAGGTGAGGAATTAGTCTCCTCTGGGCTTCCAGTCTATTTTTAAGTTGAGGAATTCCAACAGGATGCAATGCATACTGCTCTTGCACATGCTCATTATGGGGCCACTCCTCCCACCTCTGTCAGGAACCACCAATTCTGATTTAAGCAATTAAGATCAAGTGAAAGTCAGTTGAAGTACACAATTTACCATTATGCTATCCTTGTAGAAGTTGATATTGATCACTCAAGTGCTACTGGAAACCTACAAAAACAAAACACTTACATTCAACTTTTCTAAAGAACACTCTTTTGTATCTTTGTGGCAAGATTCCAATCCACTAAATCTGAAGCCTCCTTTTTCTACTGTATTAGGTTCATTCTCTATCTTTGCTGTTCCAATAAGGATTGTCTTAACTTTTCAACATCTTGTCATAGTCAAAATCCCTTAGCCCTGATAACATTCTGCAAATTGTGGTTGGTGAAACCTTTTCTGAGTTGTATATATATTCCTGTAAATATGCTGATCAGAATTGCTCACAATACTGCAGTTGAGGCTTTTGGTTTCATGTACTTCCTTGACATATAAGAGATACTAACATTTGACTGAGTGAACCCTTGTACAACTGAGCTTTGTGTTTCCCCAGAGAGGAGAGAAAGAACAGATTAATGTGGACCACAATCCAGGAACATGCCCCCTATCAGAACTATAGGTCTATCTACAGCAAATGGTTCACACCTGTAGCTATCGATGATAGAAATATCTCAGCAAGGAGCCCAGCAATCCCTCACTCCCATAGAGTTCTAGGGTACACCTGATCAGGTGCCAGTACTTTTCCACTTTTACACATTTTAAGAGATTCAGCACCTCTTCCTGTGTAATATGGACATTTTAAAAGATATTGCTATTTATTTTCCCCCACGTTATCTATCTTCCATAGCCTTCTCCACAGTAAACGCTGATGCAAAGTATTCATTTAATATCGCCCTCATCTCCTGCAGTTCCACACATAGGCAACCTTGCTGATCTTTAAGGGGTGAAAATGTGTTGCTGGAAAAGTGCAGCAGGTCAGGCAGCATCCAAGGAACAGGAGAATCGACATTTTGGGCATAAGCCCTTCTTCAGGAATGAGGAAGGTGTGCCAAGCAGGCTAACATAAAAGATAGGGAGGAGGGACTTGGGGGAGGGGCTTTGGAAATGCGATAGTGGAAGGAGGTCAAGGTGAGGGTGATAGGCCGGAGTGGGGTGGGGGCGGAGAGGTCAGGAAGCAGGTTAGGAAGGCAGTGCTGAGTTCGAGGGATTTGACTGAGACAAGGTGGGGGGAGGGGAAATGAGGAAACTGGAGAAATCTGAGTTCATCCCTTGTGGTTGGAGGATTCCTAGGCGGAAGATGAGGCGCTCTTCCTCCAACCATCGTGTTGCTATGGTCTGGCGATGGAGGAATC
>NC_057710.1:65112312-65142519 GCF_004010195.1 Chiloscyllium plagiosum
AGCTGGGGCCCATGTGGGTGCCCATGGCTACTCCTTTCGTTTTGGAGGAAGTGGGAGGATTGGAAAGAGAAGTTGTTCAGGGTGAGGGCCATTTCAGTCAGTCGAAGGAGGGTGTCAGTGGAAGGGTACTGGTTGGTACGGCGGGAAAGGAAGAAGCGGAGGGCTTTGAGTCCTTCGTGATGGGGGATGGAGGTGTACAGGGACTGGGTGTCCATGGTGAAGATAGGGCGTTGGGGACCGGGGAAGCGAAAATCATGGAGGAGGTGGAGGGCGTGGGTGGTGTCCCGAACGTAGGTGGGGAGTTCTTGGACTAAGGGGGACAGGACCGTGTTGAGGTATGCAGAGATGAGTTCGGTAGGGCAGGAACAGGCTGAGACAATGGGTCGGCCGGGGCAGTCAGGTTTGTGGATTTTGGGCAGGAGGTAGAAACGGGCGGTGCGGAGTTGTGGGACTATGAGGTTGGAGGCGGTGTGTGGGACTATGAGGTTGGAGGCAGTGTGTGTGACTTTGAGGTTGGAGGCGGTGTGTGGGACTATGAGGTTGCAGGCGGTGTGTGGGACTATGAGGTTGGAGGCAGTGTGTGGGACTATGAGGTTGGAGGTGGTGTGTGGGACTATGAGGTTGGAGGTGGTGTGTGGGACTATGAGTCCCACGGGGCCCTATTCTCTCCCTAATAACCCTTTTGTCCTTAATGTATTTGTAGAATTCTTTTGAATTCTTCTTAATCCTATTTATCAAAGCTATCTCATGTTCCCTTTTGCCCACCTGATCTCCCTGTTAAGTGTATTCTTACTGCTTTTATATTCTTCTACGGGAATCACTTAATTCCTGCTGTCTGTACCTGATATTTGCTTCCTTGTTATTCTTGACCAGTAGGGAGGTGCTGGGAATGATGGAGTAGATCAGGGTTTCCCAAAGGGAACAGTCCCTGTGGAATGCTAATGTAGGGAAGAGGGGAATATGAGTGTGATGATAGCATCCTGCTGGAGATGATGAAAATGATACTGTCTGATTCTTTGGCTATGGGATGGTGGGATGGGAAGTGATGACAAGGAAACCCTATCAATGTTGTGGAAGGGAAGAGAAGGGTTGAGGGCAGAAGCACAGGAAATGAAGTCAGACACAACTGGGGCACCATCAACCATTGTAATAGGGATTCTTTGATGGGGAGAAAGGTAGACATCGCTGAGGATACCCTAGAAGAAGGTGGCAACTTCAGAACAGATGCAACAGAAATGGAAATAACTGTGAGAATAGAATACATCTAGACTTCCACAAAGTCCCATGTGTATCTTCAGTTGTACACCTAGTCTCTGACAATTCAGAGACACAAAGATTTGGCTCAATCTTTGTGACACCTGACTGAAGTGCAGCCTTCTCCTATGCACATAGGTGCCAGTATAGAAAGTATCAGCCATAATCTTCACTGTGCACTTGCAAATAAGAAAATAACACTGTTGTCCTTTCACTCCACTTATTACAAAGATTCTTCTTCCCTATCAGTGCCTTCTGCAGTTACACAATGATATGAGCAGTTGACTCTCCATTGTCCCAGCATGCTGATGCTGTGCTGTGCAATAGCACAAGGAAAGTTAAGCTGGATGATTATTCCAAAAACATTTGAAGCAATATAACTTTAATGCTGTTCAAACCATAAAATTCGATATGTCAAATTCTCTGCTCAAAATTAAATTCTGACTAACATCTTGGCATATGTTCTACACATGACCCATGAGTATTCTGCACACTACATACCTGGTACTTGTGGTTACACCCTGTTTTAACACTTGGCCTTTTGTAGAGTAGCTTTAACAAAGGGATGATGACAGTTGCTTAAGAAATGTTCTTGGGTCTTTTAAACTTAAAAACACCACGTGGCACCAGTAGGCAAACAATGCTTCTCCCTCACCTGTTATCTCACCTGACTTAATTTCCATTTCTTGCTATTTTTGAAAGTATGACAATTCCTCCATTTCAACTGGCACTGGAACAAAACTTGACTTTTGTTATTTGAGCTGTTGTTGTTGTTCAGACATTTCCCTTGCCTTTTGTTGAATTCTATAGCCTATGTTTCTGATGTCCATGCAGTTCTCAGTTTACTTAACCGAAATAGGTTACCTTTTGTAGAATTGTCACATAGTTTGAGTTTAACATTTAAAAAGCAATGAAAGAAGTTGAATGATGTGGGCCTTGGCAAGATTTATGTCAGAATTTGGGTGAGACCGATCTCGATGTCAGAAGCATCTCACTGCATCTTTCATGTTTTTGCTGAGTGGCAAGGTAAATTTCTTGCTTGAAAGAAATGAGTTGCCAATTAAGGGGGATACGTGTTTGAAGACTTTGGTAAGTCAGTATATTAACAGGCACTTTAAATACTAGTTCAGCATCAACGAGAGTGTTCTGACCAATTGTGGGGCGATGCGGAGTATTTGAGATTTGAAAAGAATGATTCGTCGGATAAGGGACTTCAATTATGCAAGGTCAGTTCTTCATAGAACACAAGAGATTTGATTGAGGTTTTCAATATAATTTGGTATCTGGATCGAGTAGATAAGGAGAAATTGTTTCCACTGGCACAGGAGTCAAGAGCAAGAGGGGACTGATTTAAGGTGATGACAACATCTGCATAATGTTTTTTTTAATGCTGTAAGTGATTAGTGTGCTTCCAAGAGTGTGGTTAAGACTGTGCAATTATCTAAAGATAAAAAATTTGCAAAGGCACAAGGAAAAGACTGGGGATTGGGTCCAGCTGAGTTAGTTTTGAGGGCATGACAAAATGACCTCCTTTGTACTGTAAGTTTTCTGTGATTTTTAAAAATTCTATGACTGCAAATCTCATTTTATGTTTGTCACATATCAGCTCTGAGATGCATCAAAAGCAAAGAGTATTATACTCTCTCAAATGGTGTTGCCAGTGTATCAGTATATGCACAGAGATACACAGATCATTGTCTGGTATGTTGTGGAGGTGCCGGTGTAGGACTGGGATGGACAAAGATAAAAATCACACAACACCAGATTATAATCCAACAAGTTTATTTGGAAGCATTCGCTTTTGAAGCATATAACATTCCATGACATTGTAATCCTGTTGCTGTAAATTCTGTGTTTTAGGATTATGCTCCATAACTCCCTGATGAAGAAGCAGTGCTTCGAAAGTGAATGCTTTCAAATAAACCTTTTGGACTATAACCTGGCATCGAGTGATTTTTAACTTTGGTATACTGATAGCAGTAATGATGCCTTTGTTTTGACATCTACATTTGAGCTATTGTAACTTACCAGAGGGTTATACTAGGTGTTAAAGACAGATGACATACCTCAGAATTATAACGTGCATCCCATGTACACTTTAGCAGCACACGTAGAATCAGAATTTGAGAGGGGGGACCTTTTGACATGCTGAAATACATCCATTTTGTAGTACGCTGGAGAAGCCGACAGGCAGAACGGTTGGTAGAGGATTGCAAGAAAAGGAATTTGTGGAATGTCCATGAGATAACTTTTTGGAGCGGCTTGTGGAGGACCCCTCTAGGGAAGAGGCAGTACTGGAGTTAGTGTTGTGCAATGAGGCAGCTTGATAAGGGAGCTTAAGGTGAAGGAACCCTTAGGAGGCAGTGATCATAACATGATACAATTTACTGTGCAATTTGAGAGAGAGAAGGTGGAATCAGATGTAACTGTATTACAGTTGATAAAGGCAACTACAGATGCATGAGGGTTTTCTATATGCTGAACAAGATCTCCAACATGAGTGGACAACACTTGATAACAGCTTAATGGCAAATAGCTCATAAACAGGAGTCTGCAAATGTTGAGGAAAACAAGAAATTGGAGAGAGAGAAGAGGCTATCTGGAGACTTCTCTCTGGTCAGATTCTGTATGATGAAACTATTAAACACAACCTACATCATTTGACAACACTCCACACTTTACTTTCTCACTGATTGACTATCGCAGCATCTGTTTGACCAACAGCGCATAAGCAAAAGCTAACATTCAAAAAATATTCTAGACCATTTGAGATTATATATAAACAGTTGAATTTCAGTTGAAGAGACTGCATATGGTAGGAGTGGTGATTATATCACTGGATTAGTAAACCAAAGGCTCAAGCTAATGCTTGTTCAAATTCCAATATGAACATTGGTGGAATTTGAACTCAATTAATAAAAATTTGGAATATGCAGCTTGTCTCAGTAATGATGATTGTGAAAACCATCATCAACTGTCATCTGATTCACAAAGTAAATGTGCTATCCTTGCTTGGTATGGCAGCATGTACCTCCAAATTCACAGCAAAGTGAATGACTCTTGATTGCTTTCTGAAATGGTCTGGTACATCATTCAGTTCAAAAGCAATGAAGAATGGGCAATGATTGCTGATCTTCCCAACAAATGCTTGCATCCCATGAAAGAAGTTTTAAAAAATGACTATGGAGGACAACATCAAGCAGCTCTGATACTAGAAGGCCCAGTTTCAGCTTGCACAATCTATGTGTGTGGAAGTAATCTGAAATGCTGAGTAGCAGAGACCGAAAGCCCTAATCACAGCTTCTTCAACAATGACCAGCATGAGGCAACAGCACACTAGCGCATCTGAGCCCCACTGGTTAACTCTTGCTGTCTTAGTTTATATACTAACTTATCTTACAAGAGACTAAGGAAGTATGTGCAAACTTCAAGAGGTGTGTTATGATGATGATGTGCATTTTAGATCAGAGTCCAGATTGAAAACATTTGTAGGTGAATCATGAGTGCATGGTGGCCTGAGTGGAATTTATGGAGAATGATTCAGTTGACAGGGTCTGGTACTTGAATAATTTTATGTCTTTGAGTACGATGTGAGGTCATCAACCTACTTCTGGCACTGAATCCAGAACTTTGTAGATTGTCCCCCAATATTGATTGTCACAACTACTTGGTTTCATTGCCCTGTCAGTGAATAATGAGAGGGCTCTGGTTCCTGCAGGTATAGAATACTTTTCCTTCTTATTGCATCTTCTAACAAGTGCAGTGCCCAAGGACCTTGAAACCCCAGGTGTCCCATGTTGTGGGATGTTTTTACTCTCTTTACACATCAGAACAATTTGTACAATGGCTTCCACTACCTGCTCCAGCAACTACACTATACTACCCCTTTTATAATTGGAATGATATTATAACCTGTATTACAAAGCAATCCCAGTTACAACGAACAGTTTCGTATTTGTAACAGTAAAGGTAGAGCTGAAAAAGATCAATTTTATTCATTTAAATTAATAAAAATTTAAATTTAGTTTTGAAATTGATCCATATTCTATTGATTTCTAAAAATGATAAAAGTAAATGTTTTATCTTTTCACAGGGCATGGCATATATTTTCAGAAACCACTGCATCTTGCTGGGAGATAAATGAGCCACTTTATCATATTACTGATTGAAGTAGCAACACAACATTTTAGAAAAAAGCTTTATGTAAAATATTAATTTGCTGTGTCATTGTTATGTCAGTCTAAAGTGCTTCATATAACAGAGACTGTATAAGTGGCTACCATTTTCAGGTTTATTTTTATCATTTGGTGGTACCATCATAGTCGCATTGTAGAGAATGAGGCGCCTCAATACTGGCAGACATTCCATTAGTTTTATTGATCAGTCTGATTTGCATTGTTTTCAAAGAGTTGAATTTAATACCTGAACATGTAATTTCTGCAAGAAAGTAACAGAGAATATAGAGCCAGTATTATAGAAACTATATTGTGTGTATTGTGCCACCTTCAATGCAATTGAAAACTTTCAGACTCTGTCAGTCATAGTCACTGATCAACGAGGAGCTGCTAAACGATATGAGTGTTTGTTGCTTTAATCAGGAGCATAATTCAGAAACATGAACTTTTCAACAGCTAAGGTAGCAACATGGAAGCAAAGAAGTGTTTTTTTAACCTTAGGAGAAAGTGAGGACTGCAGATGCTGGAGATCAGAGTTGAAAAGTGTGGCACTGGAAAAACACATCAGGCAGCATCCAAGGAGCAGGTGAATCGATGTTTTGGGTATAAGCAATCCTGATGAAGGGCTTATGCCTGAAACATTGATTTTCCTGCTCCTCAGATGCTTTTCAATGCGGTTTTTTTAACCTTGTCTGTTCTGATGCTATCCAATATACTCACACATCTGCATTTGCATTTGATGGA
The DNA here is from genome assembly GCF_004010195.1 of Chiloscyllium plagiosum. Lineage (NCBI taxonomy): Eukaryota > Metazoa > Chordata > Chondrichthyes > Orectolobiformes > Hemiscylliidae > Chiloscyllium > Chiloscyllium plagiosum. The sequence continues at coordinate 65,118,486 of NC_057710.1, forward strand.
AATCTATAGAATCTATTGGCCCAGGATCATCCTAGTAAAATTTCTGAAAATAATTCGGCACAATCTTTGAAAAAATTCAATCATGGGATAAAGCTGTCCTTAACTACCCTTGCACAGGTATTTACAAACAGGGAACAAGAGTAGAGCACTTGGCGATTGGAGCCTGCTCCATCATTCAGTAAGATCATGGTTGATCTTACTGAAATTCCATAATTCTGCATATTCCCAATAGTCTTTCATCTCCTTAGTAATCAAGAATCTATCTGCTTCTGCCTTAAAAATATTTATATTCTGCAAACCCAGCCTTTAGAGAAAGACAATTCCAAAGACTCACAACTCCCTTTTAGAAACAAATGTTTCCTTATCTCTGCTTTAAAAAGGCACCCTCCGACTTTATAAAATTGACCCCAGGTTCGCAAAATTCTTTCAATATTCACCTGATCAAGTCGCCTTAAGATCTTACATGTTTCAGTTAAGTAATCTCTCACTTTTCTGAACTCCAGAGGCTTCAAGCCTAGCCTGCCTCGCCTTTCTTTGTATGACAGCCCACTCATTTCTGATACTAGTTCACTAAACCTTCACTGAACTGTTTCCAATACTTTAACATTGTGCTATAGGTTCAGTGACCAGTACAGATACAGTCTCACAAGTACCCTGAGTAACCTAAGCATAACCTCCCTACCCTTGCGTTCATTTCCCCTTACAATAGAACGTAACACTCTATTAATTGTCCTGATTGTTTGATGTACCTGTATGTTAATCTTCTGTGATTCAAGCACGAGGACACCCAGATCTATCCAGAACATAGAGATCTGCAAGCTCTCACCATTTTTATAAGCTATTTCTTTTTAATTCTTTCTGTCAAAATAGACAATTTCACTCTTTCCCATATTGTACTCCATTTGCCAGATTATGCCCATTTACTTAAACTATTTATATCTCTTTGTAGGCTTCTTATGTTTTCTTCACAACTCATATTCTTACCTACCTTTGTGTCATCAGCAGGTTTGGCTACCAAACCTTCAGTGCCTTCATCCAATTGATTTATAAATGTTGCAATAAGTTGAGGTCCCACCACCGACCTGCACAACATCACTTATGACATCCTGCAAGCCTGTAAAAGCCCAATTTTCTTTTTACTCTTTGTTTCCTGTTAGCCAGCCAATCTTCTATCCATTGCTGGAAAAGCGCAGCAGGTCAGGCAGCATCCAAGGAGCAGGAGAATTGACGTTTCGGGCATAAGCCCTTCTTCTCCTGCTCCTTGGATGCTGCCTGACCTGCTGCGCTTTTCCAGCAACACATTTTTCAGCTCTGATCTCCAGCATCTGCAGTCCTCACTTTCTCCTAATCTTCTATCCATGCCAATATGTTACCCCTTACACCATAAGCTTTCATATTTCGCAATAACATGTGATGTGGCACCATATCAATTGCTGATGAAAATCTAAATATAATACATCCGTTGGTTCCACTTTATCTACAGCACTGGTTAGTTCAGCAAACTATTCCAAAAAAAGATAAACGTGCTTTCTCTTTGACAAATCATGTTTGCTCCATCTGATTACATTGAACTTATCCAAATGCCTTGTTATAATAATAGCTTCTAACACTTTTTCCTATGACAGATGTTATGCTAACTGTCCTGTGGTTTTCTGCTTTCTACCTCGCTTCATTTTTGAATAAAGGAGTTACGTTAGCTATTTTGCAAGATTAACTCGATAGTGGTGAGCTGCCTTCTTGGACTACTGCAATCCATGAGGAGTAGTTACACCCACAGTGATGTTAGGGAGTGAGTTCTTGAACTTTGAATCAGCAATTGTGAGGGACCAGCAAAATAGTTTCAAGTGCAGATGGCTTGTGGCTTGGGAATTTCTAGGTAGTTGCATTTTCACACATCTGCGATCCTTGTGCTCCTAGGTGGGACAGGTCACTGGTTTGGAAGGTGCTGTGGAAGGAGCATGTACCTTGTTGATGGGATATAGTGGAGTGATTGCTTTTTGCAGATGTTAGATAGCATGCCAGTCAAGTGGGCTTTTTTGTCCTGGATGGTGTTAACCTTCTTGAGAATTGTTGGGGCTGCATTCATCCAGGCAAGTGGGGAGTATTCTATCAGACTTCTAACTTGTGGCAAAAGTAGTACTGCAGATGCTAGAAATTAGAGCCAAGTGTGTGGTGCTGGAAAAGCATAGCAGGTCAGGCAGCATCCGAGAAGCAGGAAAATTGACATTTCCTGATGAGGGGCTTTTGCCTGAAACGTTGATTTTCCTGCTCCTCGGATGCTGCCTGACCTGCTGTGCTTTTCCAGCACCACACTCTTGTGCCATATGTTGGTGGACAGACTCCAAAGAAGGTGAGATAATCATTGTTGACCTGTAGGCTAACTTGAATGGAGGCAGAACTTAACAGATCGCTGCCTTTTTTTGATAACTGAGGAAGACAAACTATAAGATAGAGAAATTTACTCAGGTTCACTGAATGAAAATTACTGCTCGATGACAAAATGATCATCAACTAAAAAAAATTTTAAGAGGACTTTAATGTTTATATTGCTCCGAATACAAATCACACTTCAAACTTAGAACTATCTGTGCACTCTTTGTGATTGTTTCAGACAAAATACTATTGCAATGATAACTTGCCAAGTTTTTTGAAGTGCAAAATGTTTGGGAGAGAAAGGAAACAAAGTGCTAAACATAAAGAGACTTTAAAACCACAAAGAAAGCGCTATATTTACATTCTCACAATTAGTTATTATGATAACCAGCAGTACTATGCTCTCAAAAACAGAGCAGTGGACATGATCTATATGGACTTCAGTAAGGCATTCAACTAGGTTCCCCTTGGTAGACAGGTTAGATCTCAGGTAATACAGGGAGAACTAGCCACTGGGATACAGAACTGCTCGAAGGTAGAAGATAGATGATGGTGGTAGAGGATCGCTTTCCAGACTGGAGGACTGTGACCATTGGTGTGCCACAAGGATTGGTGCTGGGTCCTCTACCTTTTGTCATTGAGATAAATGATGTGGATGTGAACATAGGAGGTATAGTAAGTAAGTTTGCAAATGACACCAAAATTGAAGATGTCTTGGACAGCAAAGAAGGTTACCTCAGAGTACAATGGGATCTTGATCAGATGGGCCAATGGGCTGAGAAGTGGCAGATTGACTTTAATTTAGATAAATGTGAGGTGCTGCATTTTAGAAAAGCAAATCAGAACAGGACTTACACACTTAATGGTACGGTCTTGGGGAGCGTTGCTGAACAAAGAGATCTTGCTGTGCAAGATCATTGAAAGTAGAGGCACAGATAGATAGGATAGTGAAGAAGACATTTGGAATGTTTTCCTTCGTTGGGCAGAGCATTGAATATAGGAGTTGGAGGCTCATGCTGTGGCTGTACTGACCAATTCTGGTCTCCTTTCTATTGGAAGGGTGTTGTGAAACTTGAAAGGATTCAGAAAAGATTTACAAGGATGTTGCCAGGTTTGGAGGATTTGAGCTATAGGGAGAGGCTGAACAGGCTGGGGCTGTTTTCCCTGGAGCATCGGAGGCTGAGGGGTGACCTTGTAGAGGTTATAAAATCATGAGGGGCATGGATAGAATAAATAGACAAAGTCTTTTCCCAGGGGTGAGGAGTCCAGAACTAAAGGGCATAGGTTTAGGGTGAGAGGGGAAAGATATAAAAGAGACCTAAGGAGCAACATTTTCACACAGAGGGTGTATGTGTATGGAATGAGCTGCCAAAAGAAGTGGTGGAGGTTGGTACAATTGCAACATTTAAAAGGCATCTGGATGGGTATATGAATAGGAAGGGTTTAGAGGGTTTAGAGGGATATGAGCAAAGTGCTGGCAAATGGGACTAGATTAGGTTAAGCGATCTGGTCATCATGGATGAGTTGGACCAAAGGGTCTGTTCCCATACTATACCTCTCTATGACTCGAATAAATTTACAATGTGCATTCCTATTGCATATTTAAATTATTTCTACAATTAAAATAATGGATGTGTTGTTTTACTCTAATTTCAATAATAAACCATTTAGGCAATTCTTAATAAACATCTTGGAATATTTTTTGGAAATCTTTAGTTAGGAACCATTCTCAGAGTAGCTCTTTCAGTCCTGCAAAATTTTCTTCAACAACCCACAACCACTTTGTAAAACATTTGCTCTTTAGCTGAATATTATATAGCCAATTGGAGATGGAGAACAAAATTCAAAGCATTTTGCTGTATGCATAATTAATAATTATGCAGAGCTCATAACAAATTTGCAGACCTTGAAGCTAAGTAATACTCTTTTTAATATACTGTCAGATGCCATCTGCTCTTTCTAATCAATAGTTTCTCTTCTAATTCGATAACAATATTTTGTGAATTCACACACAGAGATGTATGTAGAGATGTAAGCACAGAAACAAACCCTTCAGTTCAACTTGTCTCAGAAAGGATTGCAAAAATCTGTCAAGTCTGAATGCTGTCTTGGAATTTTTTGATTCTCAAAATGAAAGCACATATAGAATATAAAATAATATCTTTGGTTTCTGGACAGGTTAACATATTTTACTTTGTTTGAATGGTAAAAGGCATGCCTAAAACCAGAACTGAACTGATGTCAATGCTGCCTTAATTAAGTTTGCGTATCAGGTCACTCAATGCCAGATATGAAAAATTTAAACATCTACTGGTTCCCTGTATCTATCCTATTTTTTACCTCCTCAAAGAACTCTAATAAGTTTGTCAGGCATAAGTTTCCCTTCATGAAGCCATGCTGGCTGTTTGTTTCTGTTCTGTATTTTTAAATGCGAGCTATCACATCATTTATAATGGATGCTAATAATTTTTGCAATAAGAATGAGATATTAAATGCTGGGGAGAATCTGAGTCATAATTTAAAGTCCAGAAGAGAAATATTTATGTTTGCTCATATCATTTGACAAGATAGTGAGACAAATAAAGTCGACAGCTAAAACACTGGATATTACAATTCACTTTCAATGGAGGTTTCCAGAGATTATAACTGTAAATAAAACTAAGTTGATTGCACATGAGTTACTGCCTTGGGGAATGTAGGTGAATCAAAGTTTAAGGGAAGAGCCAGGACATACCGATATTGAGTTTGAAAGGGTTAAGCAAAGTACATTTGACAGGTGGATGCGAGCATTAGAAACTGAAATCACTTACAAAGCTCTCAAACAGTTTGTTCCCTTAGAAGCTTTTAAAAAAAACTCACTACCTTCTGAAATAAGATCACGTGTTGAGGAAGGAAACAAGATTGTTAGACTGGCAGCAGTAATGGCTGTTGATTATATAGTAATCTATAAAACTATATCCTTCTTCTGTCACCCCTCACCCCATTTAAAAGGGATAGAAAATGGATAACTGGGAATGCCCTAATGTCTGCTCCTCAGATCAGAAGGAATAGAGATGAAAATCAGAAGCTGAGGTTCTTGCATTGAAACAAGGTGAGACACATTCATTTAGAAGGTTGGAAGTTGTGAGGGAAACCCATGGGATTTATTGCAGTTTATAAGGATGAATCTGAAAAAGAAACTCAACAGGAAAACATGATAGATCAGGTTCTAGCTTTTACTACAATTAAGAGATAAGTGATAAATGCTGCTGTGAATGCAGAAAAATACATAGGTTAACGAAAGATATGAAGTGTATTGATCAAAAGAGAAGATAACGCCTTGGTCTTTAAAGGAAGTATTCAAGCCAATTACCATATTAAGGGAACAGGCTACTCCAATTCTCTTGATGGAGAATGATTTAGCTTTACTCCAGAGTTCAATGAAAGCCAGTGGTGGCATATGGAATTGGTGGAGAATATATCCCAGTTCCGTTATACAATGTCTAGTTGGAGCGTGACTTGTTCCTGAAGTAGTGGAGTGGGATAGTTCAGACATTGCCTGTGGATGAAATAGATTTGATTCTGTAGAATGATTTAGCAAGAGTGGAAGTTGTAGCTTCATCTATAATCATAAGTCCAGTTACAGTTAAAGAGGCAGAAAAGTTGCAAAAACTGGTTGCAGATACTTTTCCCTCATGTGTAGTGGCCAGATCTTTGGCTAAACAAAGTGCATCACCAATAGTAGAGCAAGCAGATTGTAGGGTGGCTGAAATGTTATTTAAGAATGAGGGTAATTCAAAATATGTGAACAGCATGTCTTCATTAATTCGGGTTCAGGAATTAGACCCAAAGTTAAGTCAGCGGGCAGAGCCAACCCACGTTGAGGCTGAGGCTGAAGGAGGTCCAGAGCACTATCCCATGAAAAATGGAGCTTTGATGAGGAAGTGGCGACATCCTCATAGACCCACAGACAAAAAATGGACTGTTGTTCATTAAATAAGAGCACTATCCTGATGTCATAAGGAGACATTGCAAGCAGCACTTGAAATTCCTATGGCAGGAAATATAGGAATACTGAAAATGCAAAAATCATTGAATAGGTATTTTGCATGACCAAGACTTTGTAAAGACACAGTGCGGTTCAGTAAAATTATCTTACATGTCAGGTGGTAGGAAAACTTCCACTCGTAATTGAATCAGCACCTGTGATACACCTAGCAGTTTTTGAAGAACCATTCTTTCAAGTGTTAGGAGACTGTGTAGGAGCATTACTGAAAATGAAAGCAGGTCATGTATAGATCCTTGCACCAATGGATATTACAACCCAATACCCAGAAGCTATTCCTTTAAGGACAGTAACAGCAAAATTTATTAGTGGAAAAGTTAATTCAGATTTTTAATTGTTCTGGACTACCAGTTGAGTTACTATCTGATCAGGTAACTTGATATGTAAATTTTTTGAGAAAATCATTAGCAACTTGCTTGGGAAACATTTGAAGTCAACTGTATATCACCACAAATACAAGGAACTTTGGAAAGATATCATCACAATCTCATACTGTCTTGAATATCCACAGGATTGAAACAAAGGATTAGATTTCTTACTATTTGCTGCCAGAGATTTCCTAAATTAATCTAATGGTTTTAATAATGATTAATTGATTCATGGTCAATAGATTAGAAGTCCATTAAAATTGATAAGGGAGAAGTCTTGAACCACCAAAATAAATCCTTAATGTTGGATTATGTATCCATGTTTCTAGAAAGACATTCAGTATCATGTTCATTAGCACAAGAGCATTTGAAAGTTTCATCTGTGAAATGAAAAACTGGGCAAATCCTGGCAAGGATATAGCTTAGTTTAGATCAGAGTGGTGCTGGAAAAGCACATCAAGTCAGGCAGCATCTGAGGAGCAGGAAAAGCGACATTTTGGGCAAAAGCCCTTCATCAGGAATAGAGGCAGGGCACCTCCAGAGTGGAGAGATAAAAGGGGGTGAGGGTGTGGCTGGGGAGAAGGTAGCAAAGAGTACAATAGGTGAATGGAGGTGGGGATGGAGGTGATTGGTCAGAGGGAAGGGTGGAGTGAATAGGTGGAAAGGGAGGTTGGCAGGTAAGACAGGTCATGAGGACAGTGCTGGGTTGGAAGGTTGGAACTGGGGTAAGGTGGGGGGAGGGGAAATGAGGAAACTGGTGAAGTCCAAATTGATGCCCTGGGGTTGAAGTGTTCCAAGGCATAAGAAGCACCACTCTGATCTAAACTCTGGTTTCCAGCATTTGCAGTCCTCACTTTTGCCAAGGAAATGGCTTATCTCTCTGAATCCTGTGAACAGGGACCATTGAACAGACCATTAAAAACCTTCCTTTGCGTGCAAAACACCATTATATTTTTACCTGTACGTGTTTCAGAAGATTTTGTCAGGGGTTAGAGTTGAAATAGTAGAGTTATATATCACTGTTTAATAGTTGTTTACTTGCATCTACAATTTTGTTTGCAATAAATATTTATTCCTGTTAAGTAGAAAAAGTTGATTCGTGATGTCAGTTAATTTGGTCTAAAAGGCAGACAAATTGGAGAACTTTGCACATTTTAATAAAATCTTCAACTTTTTGATGAATCTGAGCATTCTGAGGCTCAATTTCCATATGTGTCATCCCAGTGAGGTGAGACAACATGATATGTTGCTGCCACCATACTGTTTAGCTACCGAGATCAATCGGAACTGCTTACTGCGAACTCATTGTGGTCTGTGACCACTTGCTGGTCTAATTAGAAAAGCCTATTGCTTTGAACAAGAATCAGTTTACTGGTTGTTAGCAACAAATTTTTACATATTTCATAAATATGGTACACATTGTTACTCAAACTTTGAGGATCTTTATATTACATCTTACTCAGAGAGTCTTAAGTTATATGCACAGAAACAGACCCTTCAGTCCAACTCATCCATGCTGACCAGATATCCTAAACTGATCTGGTTTCACTTGCCAGCATTTGGCCTACATCCTTCTGAAGCCCAGTCATGTATCCACCCAGCTGCCTTTTAAATACTGTAATTGTACCAGTTTCCATCACTTCCTCTGGCAACTCGTTCCACACACTCCTCACCCTCTGCATGAAAATGTTGCCCCTCAGGTTCCTTTCAAATCTTTGCCCTCTCACCTTAAACCCATGCCCTCTAGTTTTACATTCCCCTACACTGGGAAAAGGCCTTATCTAGTCACCCTATCCATGTCCCTCATGATTTTATAAACCTGTACAAGGTCACCCCTCAGCCTCCAATGTTCCAGAAGCAAAAACCCTAGTCTATTTAGCCTTACCCTGTAGCTCAAACCTTCCAATCCTGGCAACATCCTTGTAAATCTCAAGTTTATCAATATCTTTGGTATAGCAGGGAGGTCAGAATCGAATGCTGTATTCTAAAAGTGGCCTACCCAATGTTTTATAGCTTCAACATGAGATCCCAACTCCTATACTCGAGCACTGACCAATAAAAGCATGGCCAAATGCCTTTTCACCATGCTGTTTACCCGTGACTCCAATTTCAAGGCACACCACTGGTGTGCAGTCCGAAAAACAGCCCTTCACCACAACCCTCTGTCTCCTACCTACAAGCCAATTTTGTATCCAATTGGCTAGCTTCCCCTGGATTCCATGTGATCTAACCTTGCTAACCAGGCTACCATGCAGAACCTTGTTGATCGCCTTGCTAAAGTCTATATAGACAACATCTACTACTCTGCCTTTATCAATCTTGTTTGTCACATCTTCAAAAAACTCAATCAAGTTAGTAAGACACGATTTCTCACGCAAAAAGCCATGTTGACTCTCCCTAATCAGTCCTTGCTTTCCAAATACATGTAGATCCTATCCCTCAGGATACCCTCCAAACACTCACCCACCACCGGAGTCAGGATGACCGGTCTATACTTTCCTGGCTTCTCCTTACCACCTTTCTTCAATAATGGCACTGCATTAGCCAACCTCCAGTCTTTCAGCACCTCATCTGTGGCTATCAATGACAAAACTATCTCAGCAAGGGGCCAAGTAAACTCTTCCTTAGCTTTCCATAGAGTTCTGGGATACACCTGATTAGGTCCTGGGGATTTATCCACATTTTAAGATGTCCAGCACTCCCTTTTCTGTAATGCGGATGCTTTTCAAGATATAACTATTTATTTCCCCAAGTTCTCTAACTTCCATATCCTTCTCCACAGTAAATACTGAACACAAAATACTCATTTAGTATCTCACCCATTTCCTGCTCCACAGCCTAGTTGATCTTTAAGGGGCCTTATTCGCTCTCTAGTTACTCTATTTCCCTTCACATATTTGTATAATCTCTTTGGATTCTCCTTAACTCTATTTGTCAAAGATATCTCATGTCCTCTTTTTGCCCTCCTGATTTCCCTCTTAAGTGTACTGTCTGTACCTAACAATACTCCTCCTTCTTTTTCTTGATCAGAGCCTCAATTTCTCTAGTCATCCAGTATTCCCTACACCTACTAGCCCTGCCGTTCATACTAACAGGAACATACTGTCTACTCCTTCAGGATTCTAAGTAGTTCTGACATCAAATTCATATGAAATTACTTATATTGAGTGGTGCTTATGGATTTCCTCAGTATTAATACTTTCGACCCTTTCCGGCATTAACATAATAACAGGCTCTTTGAAATTACGCAAGATAAGAGAGTTCTGGGAAAGAGAATGAAGATATTTATGAGCAAATTATATGAGTCATAAAGAGTTTTTGTTCTGTGATGAACAAAGTACTCATGGACACATCTAACTTTGAGATGTTGGTTAGTGCTTATAATTTGACATATGTGAAACAGATAGATAAAACATAGACTATTTTCTAAACAGTGAAAAGCTTCAGAAATCTGAAGCAAAAAATGACTCATGAGTACAAGTTCAGGATTCACTTAAGGTTAACATGCAGATTCAGTTGGCAGTTCGGAAGGCAAATGAAATCTTAACATTTATTTCACGAGGGCTAGAATAAGGAGCAGAGATGTACTGCTGAGGATGCATAATACTCTGATCAGACTTCATTAGGAATATTGTGAGCCCCTTATCAGAGGAAGGATGTGCTGGAGTTGGAGGGGTACAGAGGAGATTTACAAGGATGATCCTGTGGATGAAGGGCTTGTCATATCAGGAGCAGTTAAAGGATTCCGGTGTTTAATGGTGTTTAAAAGGATGCGGAGGGATCTAATTGAAACTTATAGAATACTGAGATTCCTGAATAGGGTGAAAATGGACAACAGTAGGCGAGACTAGGACCCAAGATTGCAGACACAGTGTGCAGGAATAACCTATTAGAACAGAGATGAGGAGGAATTTCTCCAGCCAGAAGGTGGTTAATCTGTGGAACTCATTGCTGTAGATGGCTGTGGAAGCCAAACCGTTGAGTATATTTAGCACAGAGATAGATAGCTTCTACATCAGTAAGGAGATTGGGGTTCTGGGGAGAAGGCAGGAGCATAGTATTGAGAATCATATCTGTCATCATTGAATGGTGGAACAGACTCGATGGGCTGAATGGCCTAATTTTGCTCCTAATGATGGTCTTACGGTCTATATAACAGTGCAGTGTCTGTTGTGAAAAAAGGTCAGTGTCCTGAAATAGTAGCTGATTTTCTTTCCATAAATGCTGAGTAGCTTGAGCATTTTTTGCTTCAATTTCCAAAAATGCAAGTATTTTGCCTTTGTTGAATTCTTATGAAGATTCAGTAAGTAGTGAGGATGGATACAAGGTTAAGGAATATAAAAATGCTACTGGCTTAAAGTAAGGGATTGATATTACTAAACAGATTTGTAGTCTTATATTATACAGCTGGAGTAATCCATTTTAGGAGTACTGATGTAATCTTTAATGCGACACTACACTGCTGAGTAAAGCTTCTATGAAGGAGGCACAAATGGCATTTGGTATGGAGCATGATAAGCCTTGTTTTTTGGGAAGACAGTGGATCCACATTTTATCCTCACAATTAATTGTAATTTTTGACAAAATCTTGGACTCTGAGCAGCTGATAAAGTAAACCCAAGTGCTCATGTATTTTGTGATAATGTTCCTGAAAACTAAAAGATGGTGCATAAGTACTGGATCATAATAATGTGAATGATAGATCTTGATCAATTGGGCCAATGGGCTGAGGAATGGCAGATCGAGTTTAACTTGGGTAAATGTGAGGTATTACAATTTGGTAAAACAAATAGGACGTATACAGTTAATGGGGAGCATTGTCAAACAGAGAGATCTAGATGTTCAGGTACATAGTTCATTGAAAGATGCATCACAGGTAGACAGGGTGGTTAAGAAGGCATTTAGCACACTTGCCTTCATTGCTCAGAGCATTGAGTTGGGACATCATGTGTAGGTTGCACAGGATGTTGGTGAGGCTACTTTTGGAGTACTGTTCTGATCACCCTGCTTTAGGAAGGATATTAGTAAATTGGAGAGAGTTCAGAAAAGATATACCACATGTTGGCCAGGAATGGAGGGTTTGAGTTGTAAAGAAAGGTTGGATATACTGGGTTTTTTTCCCTGGAGTGTAGAAGGTTTTAAGGGGTGACCTTATTGAGGTTTATAAAATTATGAGGGGCATTGACAAGGTTAAAAGCAAATATCTTTTCCCAGAGTGGAATTGGCATGTTCAAAACTCGACGGCATATTTTTAAGGTGAGAAGAGAAAGATTTAAAAGGGATCTAAAAGCAACTTTTTCACATACGTGGAATGAACTGCCAGAGGAAATGGTAGCTGCAGGTACAGTCACAACATTTGAAAGACATTTAGAAAGGTATATGAAAAGGAAAGGTTTAGATGGATATGAGCCCAATGCAGGTAAGTGGGACTAGTATAGTCTGGGAAATGTGGTTATCATGGACTCATTGGACCAAAAGGTCTGTATGATTCAAAGACTCTATGACCCACACTTCAGAACTATCATATCCAAAGGCAAAAAACACTAAAGCTGATACTCAGGTAACATATTATCGAGGGCTCCAAGATATGGTAATTTTGAGACCTGCAAGAAAAAATACTGTTGGAAGTTTCAGTATGGTTGACTGTTCAGAATGACAAACAAGAAGCAAGTGCCTTGGACAGGCTAATGTACAGAAACAGTGGAGAAAAAGAAAGTGCAAGATGAATAATGGGTCCAAAAGTCAACCTTGCATCAGATAATGCTCTAAAGAATAAAGATCGTCTGATGATGTGTGGAAAACATATTATCATTGTAGTTCTCATAAGAGCAAGTAGAATTGATAATTTTAAATAGCTTACACGATGAAATAAAGATCATAGAGGATGTTCAAAACAGGAATGGATGCACACATCCTCATGGTTTTCAACCTTTTGTGATTGCCAGTAAAAGTAAGATAAAATAATCAGAGAGGCAAAACGAAATGAATCAATATGTTGGGCAGTTGTATATTGTAATGTACCAAATAAAGAGCAATGAACTTTGTCACATGGGTGGATTTGTACTGAAAATGCCTTTTCATCTAATGTCATCTAATAAGGCTAAACCCAGAATTGTTGTTTGGGATTTTGAAGAGCAACTGGGGAGAGAAATGTTAGAATACACTGTGCCACAACCAGAAAATAAATCTTTTAGTTTTAGCTCTTTGGCCAAATACTTGTTGAAATGGTGAACAATTGACATGAATGCAACATACATTTCAGACAGAAGTGCCTTTGAAACCACGCCAAGAGGCAGCAGATGCTGTAGGATACCTATAGAATGAGATTTCCATATTCTAGTTAAAAGTATTCCTTCTTTATCCATTAAATGATAATTTTTATATGATTTGCTCTGTGAAACTTTAGCTGTGCATACGAACTCAATTGTTCTTTCAAGCAAAAGGAATTTCTTAATTGCATATTAATTACAGACAGATGGTGGGAATAAAATGGACATTCAATTAAGTCCCCGATAAATAGAGACAGGTCAGAATCTGCCCATTTGCAGTTCAACTGTTTCGTCAATTGACAGTCTTGGTGTCCAGTCTGCTCCAAGAACAGCACCCATCTACCCAATTCAAAACCATCATATCAGACATATACAAAGACTGCATGTCTAATAATATAATTGATCAGAATTAATGAATGTCCAAAAGTAAAGAGCAAATATATGAAGCCATGTGAACCTATTGTGATTTCTTGACTCTTGTTTGGTGGTACATTATGATGCTCCTCACTTGTGGCCAGCTGTCATGACGACAGGTTAATGACCCTGTTTGCCTGTAATGACCTTGATTGCTGTCCTCTGTGTGTGAATGCTGCAAAATGGTGGAGATGTTCTGTACAATAGCATGAAGCTCAAATGTCATCCTGGAAGTGAGGTGTGGGCTGGAGAGGGAGCAGAATGTTCGTGGGCCCAGTCCTGGAGGTGAATCACAGGTCGGAGCCCAGTGCGGTGACTGAAGTGAGCACAGATCAAGCTGGGTGTCGAGTCACGGTCAGAGCATGGAGTGGGGAGCAGAGCGAACTCAGATAGAGGTCGGTGCTGAATCGCGGGTCAGAGCCCAGTGCGGTGAGCCAGAGAGAGCGCAGACTGAACTGGATATCGAGTCACTGTCAGAACTCAGTGCAGTGAGCCAGAGAGAGCGTGGATCGAGCTGGCTATCAAGTCACTGTCAGAACTCAGTGCGGTGAGCCAGAGAGAGCGTGGATCGAGCTGGCTATCGAGTCACTGTAAGAGCCCAGTGCGGTGAGCCAGAGAGAGCACAGACTGAGCTGGGTATCGAGTCACTGTCAGAGCCCAGTGCGGTGAGCCAGAGAGAGCGCAGACTGAACTGGGTATTAAGTCACTGTCAGAGCCCAGGGCGGTGAGCCAGAGAGAGCAGAGACCGAACTGGGTATCGAATCAATGTCAGACCCCAGTGCGGTGAGCCAGAGAGAGCACAGATCGAGCTGGGTATCGAGTCACTGTCAGAGCCCAGTGCGGTGAGCCAGAGAGAGTACGGATCGAGCTGGGTATCGAGTCACTGTCAGACCCCAGTGCCTTGAGTCAGAGAGAGCACGGATCGAGCTGGGCATCGAGTCACTGTCAGAGCCCAGTGCCGAGAGCCAGAGAGAGCACGGATCGAGCTGGGTATTGAGTCACTGTCAGAGCCCAGTGCGGTGAGCCAGAGAGAGCACAGACTGAGCTGGGTATCGCGTCACTGTCAGAGCCCAGTGCGGTGAGTCAGAGAGAGCACGGATCGAGCTGGGCATCGAGTCACTGTCAGAGCCCAGTGCGGTGTGCCAGAGTGAGCACAGACCGAACTGGGTATCGAGTCACTGTCAGAGCCCAGTGCGGTGAGCCAGAGAGAGCACGGATCGAGCTGGGTATCAAGTCACTGTCAGAGCCCAGTGCGGTGAGCCAGAGAGAGCACAGATTGAGCTCGGTGTCGAGTCATTGTCAGAGCCCAGTGCGATGAGCCAGAGAGAGCACGGATCGAGCTGGGTATCGAGTCACTGTCAGAGCCCAGTGCGATGAGCCAGAGAGAGCACGGATTGAGCTGGGTATCGAGTCACTGTCAGAGCCCAGTGCGGTGAGCCAGAGAGAGCACGGATCGAGCTGGGTGCCGAGTCACTGTCAGAGCCCAGTGCGGTGAGCCAGAGAGAGCACGGATCGAGCTGGGTATCGAGTCACTGTCAGATACCAGTGCAATGAGCCAGAGAGAGTGCTGATCGAGATGGGTATCGAGTCACTGTCAGAGCCTGGAGCGGGGAGCAGAACGAGTGTGGATCAAGATAGGTGTCGAGTCGCGGTTGGAGCATGGAGCAGGGAGCCGAGAACGCGCGGGTCAAGCTGGGTATCTGGTCGTGGGTCGAAGTAAAAGCAGGAGCAGAGTGAGACCATGCTGGTCGGTGCGAAGAATCCTGGTGGCGAATCGTAGATGGAGGCCAATGCATTGAAGCAGCATGGTCCCATGTTCTGAAGCCTGGCAGGCATGGACTCAGTGAGAAAGGGCTATAATGTGAGGACTTTAAAGACATTTTTTTAATTCTCATTCTGGACTATTTAAATTTTGTATTCCCATTCTAGCCTTTTTCACTATTTAAATTCAATAACAATACAACAATAAAGGCTGTTGTATTCTAGTACAGTGAGGCAATTGTGTTCATGGCAAGGGAACAGAGGAGAAGAGGATCCCAACAGTAGCGTCCTGAGAGGATTGCCTCAATTATACAGCAATTATTCATTCACTGCAGTGAAGTACATTTGGCCCTCCCTGCCTTCCTAAGAGGGATAGGACCTTGGATATGATCCAGACTCCTTGTCTCCCTGTTGTCCAGCTCTAGGCACTGGAGTTCAGACAGAGAAAGAGATGGATCACAACGCAGTATCCAAGGTAACCCATTGATGAACAGCTGTGTCTAGCCCTCCATGACAGTTCACAATCTCTCAATGGAAGGAGCAAGACATTCAGTAGTGTGTGATCTCAGTGCTCATTGCCTGCAGGACTCCTTCATTCTCCATGCCAGTGTGTGTAACCTGTCTCGATGCTCAACCACATCTTGGTAAGAATAAAAACCAAGAGAATGAGGGTCCTAATTGCATTCATTTGAGACGATTTGGAAAGACACGCTTCCTCAGAATACATGCTGCCATGATTACAAGATTAAAGCATTATTTGAGCCTTATAATCTTCAACATTAAGACAGACTATCCTCCTGAATTTTATAAGTCTCCACTGTAATAAGTCATCAATGTCACTTTCACAATAGCCTCTTTGGTTTACAAGACAATTGCTCCAAAATCCTTACCCCTGTTAAGTAGTTACAAAAGAGGGCTATGCACCATGAATCTTACTGCCTAGACTGTTCCTCCAATGGAAATCCAGCATAACCACCTTCTACTGGGGTGAGGACGTCCAGATTGGACTGACCACTTTTGATCGTAGCCTTTTCCCACTTAACCTGAAAATGATAAAGAACATTGTAATGATTATGTTGTTCTGGTATCATACCTTCAAAACAGTGAACAACATACATTTTGTTGATGAACAACATTTGTCAATGCTCCTAGCCAGATAATAGATATCCCAACCCATGCGATATGCAAAGTCTACATTTAAACAAAACAGTAGGCAACCCCAATTTGAACCACTTCATGCATACACACCTTCTAGATAAGTCGATCTCTGAAATGGTTAGTTGGCCAATGACAGATCTCAGGAGATCATCAAGCCTTACCAATCACTGTTGCCAGATTCTCGAGATGATCCTCTGCTGCTACCTCTAGCCAGGCTGCTGGGGTCTGAATGGTGGCAGCCTCTATCCATATTTGTGCACAAAGACATTCCTTTCTGGAGGAGGGCTTGCAGGCAGCCACTGCCAAGGTCTGGAACCAATCTCGTCTAACTTCCTGACCACATCATCAATTTTGCCTTCCAACTGTGAAGAGATAAGAAGCGTTCAAGGACGGAGTTCAAATCTTCTCACAGAGGTATTTCAGAGGTGGAGTGAGGTTTGTGCATTTGAAGATCCTTTCCTCCCCAACAAGGGTCCTAAATGTTTCACTTCTACCATAAAATCCATCGACATTAAAAAGCAGCCTATTCCACAAGATTTGAAAGCATTGCAAGAAGAAAAATTTCATCTCCAAAGTTTTCTTTCCAGTGCAGCTGCCACAAACCTATACCAAGGTACCTTTAAATGCATGGCTATGACTGAATTGGGAACATTGCACACACCAGAATTATGGCTAGATCCTCAAAAGAGGAGGAAATTGAATTTATGTTGATATTTTTAGAACAGCTTCCTTTATAGGGGACCATAACGCTCATGGTCACCAGAGGAGTCCTGACGTTCTAAGAAAATGCAACTTAGAGTTCACTAAGCGACATTTATAATGTGTCCTTGGTTTCAGTTATTTGTACACATTTTCGAGTGAATGTCAGCTATTTGCCATAGACAGCCCTGAATTCCATAGTGAAGTGGAAACTGCAGCTCAAGGCTCTGTCAGAATATCGTTTGAAAAAAGAGGTGAAAGGACAGCCAGGGAAATATGTCTGAAAATCCTTCATACTTCCATGCTTCTGGGTGATAGGATGGTGAAAAAGGAAAGAAAATGACATATAAAAGAAGAAAATTGTCAAAATTGTCTTTCCTTGAGAAAAGAGATTTCCTTAAAATGTGAATTCTGCAAACCTCCAGTCTTTCTGCAGCAGCATTTGTAAAAATGTGGCAAGCTTCATTGAGTTAATTATAAGAAAACTCTGACGATGTTCATTTCTCGCTGTGGTACTTTGATGAGTATATGTGCACAATAATTGCATCCTAAAACACTTGGCAGATCTGCAGCAGAATCAAATTTCGGTTTCACTTGATTCTGTTCATCTCATTCAGGGAATCTAATAGACGTCTGAGTACACAATATGAGAGTTTTAGTGACATCAGAAATAATGCTGGAAACCAAAGACCGAAATACCAATAATGTCACTAATGGGAGACTGAATTCTACCGCAATTATAAAATGAAAGTGCAGTTACACCATTCCAAGACTCTGGGATAGAGTGATTGCACAGGGTCAATGCAATGTCTACATCAGACTTTCAGAATGCTGGCAAGTTCAGAAATGATGGGAGATGGAAAATGAAAATGGTGAAGTCTTTGAAGTGATGGAAGTGTAAGTGGTCTCTTCTGACTATCTATAGGTAACCTTCAAGATCGTCTCCTCCTCAAGGAATGCATTAGCTGAGCCCCATCTTGTGCAATCTAAGATCTAATCAGCTGCAGACTGAAGCTCATTTGTTGAACTACATGGAAATACAAAATGGAATTGTCGCCATTGCACTTTAAAATGCCAAACAAATACTGATAATGTCTTATACAGCTATTATCACCAACACTGATCAGAATACTTCTGAGTGAGCTAACAGATCTGTGTATTCAGTGATGGAATATTACATGATAGATTTAAAAGCTCAATGCTTTGAACCTTTTCTTAGTTCACAATCAGGATCTAGATACTTCTATTATAGGTGACTAAAGAATATTTGGGCTTTGATCTAATTGTAACATAATTGTAACATAAAAGTAATATATAGTTTCTTTACACGTAACACCCGGAGAAAATCATTCCCAATTCTGTCTGCCTAACTAATTATTATTACATTTTTTCTGCAGCTAACACTGTGAAGGAGAATTGTTTTCAAAATTACAGTGACCCATCAGGACAATCCATGCGAACATTTTATTAGTGGTAAAAGTAAAGGCTGTTGTGTAAAATAATTATAAAGTTTATGAAAAAAATAATGTAATTACCAATACAATATACTGCCCTTAATTGTTTAATGCAATTTTTTACTTTAGTATCCTTCAAGGTATGTGTGCCTTGAGTATGCATAATAAGGAGGTGCCGGTGTTGGACTGAGGTGTACAAAGTTAAAAAAAATACAATACCAGGTTGACGTCCAACAGGTTTATTTGGAAGTACAAGCTTTCAGAGTGCTGCTCCTTCATCAGGTAGCTAGTGGGGCAGGATCATAAGATACAGAATTTAAAGCATAAGATCATAATGTCATGCAACTGATACAATATATTGAACAAACCGAGATTGCTGTAAAGTCTTTCATCTTTTAGAATGTGTTGCAGGTTTCGATTCATTAATATGTAAATCCCAGAACTTCTTTCAAGTCACATCCCCAAGATAGCTTAGGTTTTATTTAAAAAAGATTGGCATCTCAGCTCAGACAATGCATCAAACGTTGTCAATGATAGACAACGGTGTCTATCTCATACACAGCAGGCAAGGATACCTCGAGGCATGGTACACTGGTGAGATCAAGCAGATGCCACAACAACGGATGAATGGACACCATGTAACAATCTCCAGACAGGGGTGTTCCCTCCCAGTTGGGGAACACTTAGAGATGTACAGCATGAAAACAGACCCTTTGGTCTAACCTGTCCATGCCGTCCAGATAACCCAACCCAATCTAGTCCCACCTGCCAGCACCCGGCCCATATCCCTCCAAACCCTTCCTATTCATATACCCATCCAAATGCCTCTTAAATTGTACACATACAAATTGCAATTGTATCAGCCTCCACCACTTCCTCTGTCAGCTCATTCCATACACGTACCACGCTCTGCGTGAAAAAGTTGCCCCTTAGGTCTCTTTTATATCTTTCCCCTCTCACCCTAAACCTATGCCCTCTAGCTCTGGACTCCCCGACCCCAGGGAAAAAACTTTGCATATTTATCCTATCCATGCCACTCATAATTTTGTAAACCTCTATAAGGTCACCCCTCAGCCTCCAACGCTCCAGGGAAAACAGCCCCAGCCTGTTCAGCCTCTCCCTATAGCTCAAATTCTCCAACTCTGGCAATATCCTTGTAAAGCTTTTCTGAACCCTTTCAAGTTTCACAACATCTTTCTGATAGGAAGGAGACCAGAATTGCTTCAACGGTCAGGGACATTTGACCTTGGATCTTCGGGTAACCATCCTCCAGTTTGGATTTCAAGATATGCAACAACGCAGAGTGGCCAAGCAGAGGCTGATAGCTAAGTTCAATACCCATGAGGATGTCTAGGAGAAAGTGAGGACTGCAGATGCTGGAGATCAGAGCTTAAAAATGTGTTGCTGGAAAAGCGCAGCAGGTCAGCCAGCATCAAAGGAACAGGAGAATCGACGTATGCCCAAAACGTCGATTCTCCTGTTCCTTTGATGCTGCCTGACTTGCTGCGCTTTTCCAGCAACACATTTTTAACCCATGAGGATGTCCTCAACCAAGACCTTGGGTTCATGTCACACTACAGGTGACCCCTTTATACTGTGCACTCTCTCATAAACACACACTCTTACATACTCACACACTCATACCCTGTCCCATACACATGCGTTCTCTCGGATATACACACATACACCCCCCATACTCACACCCATGGACACACCCTTCACAGGCTTATACTCCGTCACTCTCACACACTCTACCAAGCATGCACACACTCACAGGCACTCGCACTCACACACATGCACATGCGTGCACACACATACATTCTCTCTTTTTCTCCTTCACATGCACGCATACACATATTAGTCTATGGGGTGAATCAGATTATAACCTGATGTTGTGTGATTTTAACTTTAAGTATGCATAGGCATTTAGACCAATAACTGTTTGTTAAAAGGAATTTAAGGATTGGTTGCATTTTTAGAAAGTGAGCAAAAGGTAGACCTTTAGGAAGTCAGCAACAGTTAAAAGTGTGAGTAATAGAGTGACCCATAGAGAGAGAGAGAGATTTGACATCATAGAACTATTAAAAAAAAACTGACACAAGAGATAAGACAACAAAAATACCAAAGAACTGCAGATGCTGGAAGTAAGAAACAAAATCAGAAATTGATAGAAAAACTCAGCAGGTAGGGCAGCATCTATGGGGAGAAAACAGGGTGAACGATTCAGGTCTAGTGACTCTTCTTCAGATCTGCTTGTAGGTAGGAAAGAGTTGGTAATTAAGCTAAAGATGGGGTGGAGGAAGGAAGTAGGAATAAGTGATAGGCCGAGAGAGACAAAACAATTTGGCAGACGAAGAAATGAGTAAAGGTCAGCCTGGGAGAATCAATACCTGCTAGTGGGGAACAGTAGTGACTGACAATGGGTTGTGTGTGGAAGCAGCCCATGTAATAACAAGGTTCAGTGTGTGGAGGTTGAGGTAAGGACATAGGAGAGGTGCTCAGGCTCTAAACGTACCAAACTTGGTATTGAGTGCAGAAGGCTATCAGGTTCCCAAGCAGAAAGTGACATGTTTGTTCTCCAGCTTATGCTGAGCTTCACTGGAGCACTGTAATAAGCCTGAGACAGAAATTTTGACCAGGGAACAGGGTGGTGTGTTGAAGCAGATAATTGGAAGCTCAGGGTTATTTTTGCGGACAGAACATAGGTGTTCTGCGAACTGGTCGTCAAGTCTGCGTTTCATCTTCCCAATGTAGAGGCGACCCCATTGTGAGTGTTGAATATAGTGGATTACATTGAGTGCAGTTAAATCGCTGTTTCACCTGGAAGGTGTGTCTGGAAGGAAGACGTACCATCAAGGGTGGTGCTGTTGTAGTCTGGCGTACTGTCCTCTACATTGTGCCAGCTCTCAGACACCTTCTCCTACCATGGAACAATAGGTCATTGTGTTCACAAGGGTCACTAGTTTTGTTTCATCTGGTGATCTCCCCTTCACCCCCTCCAAGCTCATAGTCCCCCAATCCCACATAGACCTGGTCTACTTCCCTTCCAAAATTCACAAACAGGACTGCTCAGGCAGACGCAATATTTCTGCCTGCTCGCCCCACAGGACGCACCTCGTCCTACCTTGATTCGAGTTTTTCTATCCTTCTCCAGTCCCTACCCACTTATATCCTTGTTTGCTCTAACACTTTATGTTAGTTTCAGAATTTCCGGTTTGCAGGATCCAGCCTCCTCTTCTTCATCAAAGATGTGCAATCCCTTTACACATCCATCCCCCATTAGCATGGTCTCAGGGCTCTCCGCTTCTGTCTGGAACAAAGGCCTGAACTGTCCCTATCCTCCAACACCCTCCCCCACATGGCCACGCTCATCCTCACTTTGAACAACTTCTTCTGTAACTCCTCTCACTTCATTCATGTCAAGAGTGTGACCATGAGCACTAGTTATGTCTGACTCTCCGTGGAGTTCATGGGACATTCCTTGTTCCAGTCCTATTCTGGCCCCCACTCATAAATCTTTCACTGGTACATCAATGGCATAATTGATGCTGCTTCCGTCTCTCGTTCGGAATTGGAAAAGTTTATCAATTTCTGATTTCCACCCTGCTCTCACCTCCACCTGGTTTATCTCTGACCCCGCCCTTCCCATCCTCAACATCTCTGTTTCTCTTTCTGGTAACAGGCTGGCCACCAATATCCATTACAAACCCACCGACTCCCAAAGTTACCTGGACTATACATCCTCACACCCTGCTTCTTGAGAACAGTAAATTTCATTCTCCCAGTTTCTCCATGCCTGGTGCATCTGTTCTGGTACTGCCACCACTTACAAGAGGGCCTCCAAAATGTCCACCTTCCTCCTCCACCAAGGATTTCCCACATAAATTGTGGTTGGCAAGCCCTCAGTCATGTTCTTGCCTGACTCCTGTACTTTGGTCCTCACCACTTCTCTTCCCTCATGCAATGTTGATAGGCGTCCCCTCGTCGTCACTTACTACCCCTCCTCAATCCTCATCCAAAGGATCATTAGCCAATACTTCAGCTAACTCCAGTGGGATGCCACCACCAGATATTTATTCCCCTCCCCTCCCCTCCCTTGTTAGCCTTCAGCAAGGACTGTTCCCATGGGGACACCTTAGTCCACTCCTTCTCCACTCCCAACACTACACCATGTCCCCACAGCACCTTTCTATTTAATTGCAGAAGGTGCAAGATTTGCCTGTTTACTTCATATTCATGGCCCAGACACAGCTTGTGGGTGAGTCAGTGATTTGTCTGCATTTTACTCAATCTAGTCTACTGTATTTGCAGCCTTCCATTCTCAATATCGAGTTCAATAAAGAACTGAGACTTTCTCCCATGTCCTTTCCCCAACCCCCAAACACCAGGCCTTGTTATCACATGGGCTGGCTACCACAAACAACTATTGTCAGCCATCAATGATCCCCATTATCAGCTACTGATTCTCCCATTTTGATCGCTGCCCATGTCTTTGTTCAACTGTGTTTTTTCTCTCTCTGGCCTCCATCTCCCACCATTGTTTCCTCTTCATCTCTCCCTCTATCTCATTTTCAGAATATATACCAACTTTTTCCTACCCACAATTCGTTCTGAATAAGGATTACTGGACCCAAATCTGCTTTCTCTCCGCAGATGCTGCCAGACCTGTTGAGTTTTCCAGCAATTTCTGATTTTGTTTGAGAGAAAATAAGAGGTTGGAGGACTTAAGGGGTATCAAAACAAATCAGCATGAGAAAGAACATATAAAACATTACAGCACAGTACAGGCCCTTCAGCCCTCGATGTTGCGCCGACCAGTCATACCAATCTGAAGCCCATCTAACCTACACTATTCCATGTACGTCCATATGCTTATCCAATAACGAATTAAATGTACTTAAAGTTGGTGAATCTACTACCGTTGCAGGCAAAGCAATCCATACCCTTACTACTCTCTGAGTAAAGAAACTACCTCTGACATCTGTCCTATATCTATCACCCCTCAATTTAAAGCTATGCCCCCTTGTGCTCGTCGTCACCATTCTTGGAAAAAGGCTCTCCCTGTCCACCCTATCTAACCCTCTGATTATCTTGTATGTCTCTATTAAGTCATTTCTCAACCTTCTTCTCTCTAATGAAAACAGCCTCAAGTCCCTCAGCCTTTCCTCATAAGACATTCCCTCCATACCTGGCAACATCCTAGTAAATCTCCTCTCCATCCTTCTTATAATGCGGTGACCAGAACTGTACACAATACTCCAAGTGCGGCCGCACCAGAGTTTTGTACAGCTGTAGCATAACCTCATGGTTCCAGAACTCGATCCCTCTATTAATAAAAGCTAAAACACTGTATGCCTTCTTAACAACCCTGTCAACCTGGGTGGCAACTTTCAAGGATCTGTGAAAGGTGGAGAGATAAATGAGAGAAGGGTGGATGTGGGGAGAAATTGCATAGAGTACAATAGGTGAGTGGGGGTGGGGATGAAGGTGATA
>NC_057710.1:65143046-65150960 GCF_004010195.1 Chiloscyllium plagiosum
TGCGGGATGTGGACGAGATGCATTGGAGGGCATCTTTAACCACGTGGGAAGGGAAATTGCGGTCTCTAAAGAAGGAGGCCATCTGGTGTGTTCTATGGTGGAACTGGTCCTCCTGGGAGCAGATACGGTGGAGGTGGAGGAATTGGGAATACAGGATGGCAGTTTTGCAGGAGGTAGGGTGGGAAGAGGTGTAATCCATGTAGCTGTGGGAGTCGGTGGGTTTGTAAAAAATGTCGGTGTCAAGTCGGTCGACATTAATGGCGATGGAAAGGTCCAGGAAGGGGAGGGAGGTGTCAGAGATGGTCCAGGTGAATTTAATGTCAGGGTGGAATGTGTTGGTGAAGTTGATGAATTGCTGAACCTCCTCGCAGGAGCATGAGGTGGTGTTGATGCAGTCATCAATGTAGCGGAGGAAGAGGTGGGGAGTGGTGCCGGTGTAATTACGGAAGATGGACTGTTCTACACAGCCAATAAAGAGACAGGCATAGCTGGGGCCCATATGGGTGCCCATGGCTACCCCTTTGTTCTGGATGAAGTGGGACGATTCGAAGGAGAAATTGTTAAGGGTGAGGACCAGTTCGGCCAAACAAATGAGAGTGTCGGTGGAATGATGAACATTTCCATCAACCACCACCCTCTGTCTTCTTTCAGCAAGCCAATTAGTGATCCAAACTGCTATATCTCCCACAATCCCATTCCTCCACATTTTGTACAATAGCCTACTGTAGGGAACCTTATCGAACGCCTTGCTGAAATCCATATGCACCACATCAACCGGTTTACTCTCATCTGCCTGTTTGGTCACCTTCTCAAAGAACTCAATAAGGTTTGTGAGGCATGACCTACCCTTCACACAACAATGCTGACTATCCCTAATCAAATTATTCTTTTCTAGATGATTATAAATCCTATTTCTTATAATCTTTTCCAACACTTTACCAACAACTGAAGTAAGGCTCACTGGTCTATAATTACCAGGGTTGTCTCTACTCCCCTTCTTGAACAGGGGAACCATATTTTCTATCCTCCAGTCTTCTGGCACTATTCCTGTAGACAATGATGATTTAAAGATCAATGTCAAAGGCTCGGCAATCCCCTCCCTGGCTTCCCAGAGGATCCTAGGAATGAAAGAATGAAAGAATGAGAGATTAGATGACGTCTGGACTATCTATTAAAAAAAACTGGTATCCATGACAGCAAACATACAAAGAACTTTAGATCAAGATGAGGTATCATGGGAAGGTTTAGCTAGATTGGTTATATGTAGTGTTTTTTTAGGAGCTGAGTCTTTGCAAGTGATGACCAAATCAGTGATATTAGGCCCTCCACAGCATAAACAATCTGGAGTTGAACAGAACTGGGATTGAGTTCCTTGCAAAATGTTTTGCTTATGTTAATGATGTGGAGCTCCTTTGAAATTAGGATCGGAATCTTGAAAACTCCAATGAGGAAGGCAAAGAAGCTAGGAAAAGGTGGCAGTGTAGATCTGTAAGATAATGATGCTATTTGTACAATAGAAAGGAGTAAATGTTGTTAAATAATTCATTGACAGGTGAGGATGTTGCTGACTAGACCCATCCCTAATTAACCAGGGACAGTTTTGAGTCAAACACATTGCTGAGGGTCTGGAGCCAGACCAGGTAAGGATGGCAGTTTGCTTCTTTCAAAAACATTATTGAACCAGATTTTTTTTCTGACAATCAATAATACTTTTATGGTCATTAAACTCTTAATTTCAGGTTTTTATTGAATTCAAATTCCACATCTGTTGGTTCTCAGAATGGTTTCTGGATTAACAGTCCAGCTATAATACCATTGGGTTGTCACCTCCTGTGGTTGAGAAAACCAGGTTATGAAAACAGTTTGGATAGAGATGAGAAATGTTAAAGGTAAAAAGTAACTTATGAGAACGGTGTACAAGCCCTCTAACAGTAGGTGGCACGGTGGGCAGCACAGTGGCACAGTGGTTAGCACTGCTGCCTCACAGTGCCAGAGACCCGGGTTCATTTCCCGCCTCAGGCGACTGACTGTGTGGAGTTTGCACATTCTCCCCCTGTCTGCGTGGGTTTCCTCCGGGTGCTCTGGTTTTCTCCCACAGTCCAAAGATGTGCAGGTCAGGTGAATTGGCCATGCTAAATTGCCCATAGTGTTAGGTAAGGGGTAGATATAGGGGTATGGGTGGGTTGCATTTCGGCGGGTCGGTGTGGACTTGTTGGGCTGAAGAGCCTGTTTCCACACTGTAAGTAATCTTATCTAATCTAACAATAACTGAAAGATAGGGTGGGTCATGAAGAAGATCTCTTATGAGAAAAGCAAACAATAATCATGAAAGGTTTTTTTTACCTTATTAAATGTTTTCTCAAAATCCAAATATATTACAGCCAAACATTCCCTTTTATCTATCTTGCTTGTTCACTCCTCAAAGAATTCTAATAAATTGGTCAGGCATGAATTCCCTTTCATGAATCCATGTTGGTTGTATTTGTTTACGTTATGTATTTCTAAGTGCTCTATTATGACATCCTTCATAATAAATTCTAACAATTTTTCAAAACACAGATTGATAATTGGCTTTTTGTTCCATGATTTTTGTTTTAATCTCCTTTAAAGGGTAGGATGCAGAAAAGTAATTAATGGAGGAAAAGTCAATTTCAATGAAGAATCAATCTGGATCAAACAAACTGTATTCAAACCTTGGTATGAAAGACAGTGACTGGTCAGTTTTCTGCGTTCAAAGAGGAGGTGGTGCAGGCAAAGTGAATGTAAATTTCTTCCAAAGAGAACATGAGAGCAACCCGCATTCAGAACTTCATGGATGACAAAAGAGATGGAAACTATGATAAGATGAAAAGAAACTGTGCTTATGACCGACATCGTAATATGTTCGAAAATCAGGCTAATCACAGAAGGTTCCGAATTTGTTGAGTCTGGTATAAAATCAATATTTGTGAAAGATACAAAACTTGAAAGTATTGTAAACTGTAAGAAAGTTAATGTAGACGTTCAGAAGGCAATAGACAAGTTATTGAAGTGGGCAGATAGGCCCAGGTGAAGTTTAATATGAACAAGTGTAAGGTGATACATTTCAGTCGGATGAGCATGGAGAGACTATATAAAGTAACAACTCCAAAGGCAGTTCAGAGCAGAGAGACCTGGATCAATACATGTATAAGTCATTAACCCTAGCAGAACAGGTAGATAGAGCTGGCAGTAAAGCATGGAGTATCCCAGAATTTAATAATTTAGGATTGCAAGGGACATGAACAATGACATTATGTTGAAATTACATAAGGGATTTGCCATCCTGATGAAGGGTTTCGGCCCGAAACATTGATTTTCCTGCTCCTCAGATGCTGCTTGACCTGCTTGACCTGCTGTGCTTTTCCAGCAACACACTCTCAACAATAAGAAATTTGCATCCAGTTCTGGGTGCTGCACTTAGACAGGGTAAAATTTCCACTCATGAAAAATTTAAGAATGAGAGGACACCTTTTTTTAGGGTCTGGGAATTAAGGGATGCTTGTTTGATTAGGAAGAATATGAAGGATTACAGGGAGAAGATGGGAGAATGGCACAAAGTAGGATGCTCATTTTGAAGGTGGTTATGAACGTAATGGGCCAATCGATCTTCATCTGTGCTTTAACAATTTTATAATTGTGTGGTACTGTAAATATTTATGATTGATCACAGACTTGCTTTCACAGATCACTTGGTAATCTTACTGTACTCAATGGAAAACAGAATGTTGGAAATCACCTGGGGTACTGCAACACCACAGTAAAAATAAATATTGGCTCTTTTTTTCATTTTATATTGATCACCAAAGACAGTCAGCATAAGTTAATCAACTTTTTCTGAGATGGTGGCTCCAACTTTGACAATCAAATTAAACAGAGGTTACTTATCGTCTGTGGTTAATAAGAAGATAAGATTATTGAAGGAACATGTGTTTTCCCACAAATATTAACCAGCTTCTGTCAACAGAGAAGAAAGATTCATGTTCCTATTTGAATATGCAGATATACCTAGTTATGCTATTGAGTCCCAAACTAGTTATTTTGGTTAGATACCAGAACATAATAACATCTGGTCAAAACTGTTGAATAAAGAATTGCTGGCTGAAAGAGGCTGGAACACAGAAGTTTGTAATTTTTATTTCAGGTTTCTATTGAATTCAAATGAAATAAAAATTGGGACAGGCAATCAGTTCACTATCACTATCACTGAATTTATGCTGCACACAGAGTCAAGATTTGTTCCTCTGAGTGAAGATGTACGCTCATTACCATCCAATATCTAAAGACACAATTGCAGAATCTAAGAATGTAGTAATGGTGTTTCCTTGTGAAGTAAATGGAACATTCATGTCTTCCACTTGTCTGCTTTCATTTCTTTATAGGTGGACTGAGAAAACACTTGGTGCAATGAAGTCATAAATTAATTGCTACATTGCTTCATTGCACAACAAGTGAGCACAGAGAGTTATGATCAGATTCACTCCCTTCAATCAATACAACTTGTCTTCACATGATAATGTGAAATAATAAATAGAGCAGAGGACTCTTTATCTTAAGCAATATTCACCCTGCTGGCCAAAAAATCCATCTCAGAATAATAATAATTTTTTTTCAAATCCTGCTATACACAGGTACTCTGTCAAAATGTTTTCAAAGAAGAACCTCCTTCTCGCTAAGGTGGGATTGCACTGTTCTTCCTGTAAAGCTTATCATAGAAACCCTTTATTAAAATCTGTTATGACTTGATTACTTGGCTTACAGAGCACAATGTGCACAGATGTTCATCCGCACTACTTAAGTGGTAATGTGGCAGCAAAAAAACTTACTCCTTATGAAGGTGCCATGTCAATGCATTCTGCTTGCACCTATTGAAATTGTAGAACATTAACTCTTAGGCCAATAAGCCCGAAATGTCGATTTTACTGCTCCTCGGATGCTGCCTGAACTGCTGTGCTCTTGCAGCACCACTAATCCAAAATCTGGTTTCCATCATCTGCAGTCATTGTTTTTACCCAATAAGTTTATGTAGCAATCATCTTCAACTTGAAGGATATGGAATAAATCTGAACAAAGGTCAAAATATTGCAGCCCAAGTTGTCTAACCTTGTGCTCTCTTCAATTAAAGCATTTTAATTTTACACATTTTCAAAGGAACTGATTAATCACATTACACAAATATGAATAAGAATATATTTTATATAATTTTGTCTGTTAAGTTTTGAGGACTTACATTTGGAATTCATATTGCTATATTGTTCAGCTCTTTTCTGTAAAAGCTATAGGCTTTTCTCATCCACATACATCTGAAAAAGTTAAACAGAATTAAGTTGGGAGTGATCAATTAAAACAAACAAATGTGTACAGATCAGATGTTTGTAAATATAAGCAAATTTAACATGTTAGACATTACAGGATTTCAAACCTTCTTCTCACAGCAAAGGAAAAAATGGTATTTCTTTTGGAAAATACAAATTTTGCGGGAAAACACATGTTCCTCCAATAATCTTACGTTCTTAAAATAAATAAGATGATAAATAACCTCTGGATAAAAGCAAATTACTGCAGATGCTGGAATCTGAAACCAAAAGAGAAAATGCTGGAAAATCTCAGCAGGTCTGGCAGTATCTGTAAGGAGAGAAAAGAGCTGACTTTTCGAGTCTAACTGACTTTGACAAAGGGTAATAAATAACCTCTGTTTAATTTGATTAGGACAGAATATTTGTAAACTTCATGCATTTAAAGTAATATGAGTAATGCGAATAACTTTGGACATATGCTTTTGCTTTAGATGGTGACATATAAAGACTGGATGAATGCATCATAAACCTGCTTATTCAGTCTTTTATTGAGTGAGCAACTAACTGAAACTGTTTGCACCTAGGAAGGTGTTCACATTTATGCTAGTATTGGTAAAGATTGTTAATGAAGTTCCATTTCTTGGCAGGTACACCATTCATTGCCTGTTCTTGGGGAAATTGCTTACATTGCAATGGAATTCTTCAATTTCAGTCAAGCCATGGATGTACAGTGGTTTAATCACAACTTCTGCTCATTATGCAACATCCTGTTAGGCAGTTTCATTCAGGACATCAGGTGGACCTATGACAAATCACAACTGTGATACTCCATGTTTGCTTCCCCCAATATCCACCTCCCCATCTCGCGTAACACTGGATATGGAGGAAAACACATGTTTACACCGCAAGGCTGAAATTCCAAGTAAGTATGATTGTGTAGTCTGAAGAATTTTTAAAAGCACAGGTGTCATTTCATCTAAGAATTTGCAAAGTCAGCAGAGTACTTAGGGGAGAATTATTTAAGATTGCTACATACAGTCAGGACAATCCACTCTCCCTGTGCTGTTAATTGTTGTGGCCATCAGCAGGGAGCTTACTATAGGTAAAAACCAGTAGAGTTCGGAACTGAACAGGATAATTAGTACAGACTACAGATTCAAAAACACCAGCAACGGTTCTCCTTCAAGATCCACCACTCCACACTCGCAGCCATGCGTCAGCACCTAACCTCTCTACAGTCAGCCCTGCCACAGCTGAGGGCCACACTGTCTCAGAACTGCAAAGGACCCCTTCTGTATTATATTCTAAGAAGAATTCATACGCTCAATAAACAGTAATTTCAACACCATCGCAAACTTCAAAAACTGCAAGTACAACAAACTTTTATATAATCAGCACTCCTCAAACATTCCAGAAGATTCCCCCGGCCTCTGGAATTGCTCAGACGCCATTAGCCATGCGGCTGCTGCAGGTACCATCCCCACAGTGGTTGATGATGTCACTTCCGCACCCATCACAGTCACTTCCGCCCCTCATAATTCCTCATGCACCACATGTGACATCACTTCCGCCCCTCACATCATCGCTGATATCACATGCGCAGTGACTTCCACCCCTTCTACTGCCATGTTTGCCACCACTTCCACCTCCACCAACGCCACTCACATGCATTCTGCTAACATGCCCCCCCGCAGATCCCACTGTCATCATTCCCGTCCCCCAGAACCCTGAGAGGAACACCACCCCTGCTCATGACTCCACCGCCATTCCCCATACCACCACACCCACTCCAGTTACAAGCTCCGCCCACACTCCCAGCTCCATACCTACAACAGGTCCTAGCTCCCAGCCCTGCCGAGTTTTCACCATTCCCCCAACCTCCCCCTCACTGAGGACGAAAGATCAATCCTCAGCAAAGGCCTCACCTTTATCCCCCTCCGCCTACGCATCAATGAATTTAATACACGCTATGACGTCGAATACCTCTTCCGCCGCCTCCGCCTCCAAGCTTATTTTCACAATCAGGACTCCCGCCCACCTTCC
The DNA here is from genome assembly GCF_004010195.1 of Chiloscyllium plagiosum. Lineage (NCBI taxonomy): Eukaryota > Metazoa > Chordata > Chondrichthyes > Orectolobiformes > Hemiscylliidae > Chiloscyllium > Chiloscyllium plagiosum. The sequence continues at coordinate 65,150,405 of NC_057710.1, forward strand.
GAGGACCCCTTCGCCCACCTCCAACACACTGCATCCACCTGGACACCCCGCGCTGGCCTATTACCCACCCTCGACCTCTTCATTTCCAACTGCCGTCGAGACATTAACCACCTCAACCTGTCTACCTCCCTCCTCCACTCTAACCTCTCACTCTCACAGGCACAGCCCTCCACTCCCTCTGCGCCAATTCCAACCTCACCATCAAACCAGCAGATTAAGGGGGTGCTGTGGTAGTTTGGCGCACTGACCTCTACACCGCTGAAGCCAGACGCCAACTCGAAGACGCCCCTTCCTACCCACCCCCTCGACCATGAGCCCACCCCCCATCACCAAACCATCATCTCCTAGAGCATACGGAACCTCATCGCCTCAGGAGAACTCCCACCCACAGCTTCCAACCTCATAGTCCTGGAACCCCACACTGCCCGATTCTACCTCTTTCCCAAGATCCACAAGCCTGACCAACCTGGCCGACCCATTGTCTCAGCATGCTCCTGCCCCAACGAGCTCATCTCTACCTACTTTGACACTGTCCTATCCCCCCTAGTCCAGCAAC
>NC_057710.1:65152223-65153719 GCF_004010195.1 Chiloscyllium plagiosum
CTCTGACCTATCAGCTTCATTCCCACCCCCATTCACCCATTGTACCCTTTGCTACCTTCCCGCACCCTCCTCCCTGACCTTTCACCTCCATCCCCACCCCCAATCACCTATTGTACTTTATGCTACTTTCTCCCCACCCCAACACTCCTCTCATTTATCTCTCCACTCTGCAGGCACCCTCCCTCTATTCCTGATGAAGGGCTTTTGCCCGAAACCTTGATATTCCTGCTCCTCGGATGCTGCCTGACCTGCTGTGCTTTTCCAGCACCATTCTAATCTAGACTCAGGGAGCTTAATATTACAACTTGTAATTTACAAGTCACTAGACTGCTCAATGCTGTACTGTTTCTCTTAAAGGGACTACTTTACTGGTACAAGGACAGGAGGCACATCCCAGGAAAGTGAAACTAGACATTGATGCTCTGAAGAATGACTGAACATTTATGTCATGCTTTCTCTCAAAGTTCTGGTCACAAAAACTGAAAAAAAGGAATGTAATTCTGTAACAAAGGGCTCCATACGTGTGTTCTCAGACAGTGAGAAGATGTAGTGATGCTCAGGATTATTGCTGCAAAAGAATGGATGCAATACGAAAAGAGATTTAACATTTTGGCATGAGTTGCGAATGGGAGTTCAACCTTAAATAGCAAATCCCACCTATTGTACCATACCAATGGTTCAATTCATGACACTCCAATCACTCACTTACTAACAAACTCTATCAGTCGGTATTAACCCTAAAATTCATCTTCTCATGTCGAGCATTTTAAAGAACCTCACATTCAAAACTCAAATGTCATATGGAGTCATACATCTCAGAAACAAAGTTAAAAATCACACAACACCAGGTTATAGTCCAACAGGTTTAATTGGAAGCACTAGCTTTCGGAGCGTCGCTCCTTCATCAGGTTGTTGTGGAGGACACAATTGTAAGACACAGAATTTATAGCAAAAGTTTACAGTGTGATGTAACTGAAATTATACATTGAAAAACACCTTGATTGTTTATTAAGTCTCTCATCTGTTCGAATACCATGATAGTTTCACTTCTTTCATATGTAAATCACTAAACTTTTTTTCAAAAGTTACATTCTCAGGTTAACTGTAACAATTGGTGTCAGACAGATAATATGTTGAAGGTGTTAGCCCCCTGTGTTCCCTCTCTGTGCCATAATGTTTGGACTGATTCTAATCTAAAAAGTGAGTTAACAGAGTCTTACATGGATTCATGCAGTTTTTGAGAAAAGTACAATGTAACTCTGCAAGTACAAATTCACCTCACAAATGTAGATGTATATGTGTGTATGTGGGTTTTTGAGTGTGTGCGTGTGTCTGTCTGTCTGTCTGGGGTGGGGGGTTGTGAGTGTGAGAGAGAGTGTATATGTGAGTGTAGAGTGTCTAAGTCTGTGAGAGTGTGCAAATGTGAGTGTGGGAGTGTGTGTATCTGTAAAGTGTGTGTGTGTGCATACCTGAGAGGGGGGGTTGTGAGTGTCTGT
>NC_057710.1:65154658-65159813 GCF_004010195.1 Chiloscyllium plagiosum
AGGAACGTGACGGACACCTGGAAGTACTCGGGGATGCCCTCACAAGAACGGGGTACAATGCTCAACTCATCGACCGCCAGTTCCGACATGCCACAGCAAGGAACCGTAATGACCTCCTCAGGAGACAGACACGTGCTGCAACTGACAGGGTACCCTTTGTTGTTCAGTATTTCCCAGGAGCTGAAAAACTATGCCATGTTCTTCCTGACCTGCAATACATTATCAATGAAGAGGAGCACCTCGCTCAGACCTTCCCCACACCTCCACTATTTGCCTTTAAACAACCGCCAAACCTCAAACAGATCATTGTTCGTTGCAAGCTGCCCGGCTCTCAGGACAACTCCATACAACCCTGTCACAGTAGGCACTGCAAGACGTGTCAGAGTGTGTCAGAGTGTGCACATAGATACCACCATGACACGTGGGGACACCTCCCACCTTGTGCATGGCAGGTACTCATGTGACTCAGCCAACGTTGTCTATCTTATACGTTGCAGGCAAGGATGCCCAGACAAGCACACACACTCCCACACTCACACATGCACCCCCTCACAGACTTAAGACACTCTACACTCACTACACACACACACACACACTCTCTCTCACACTCACAATCCCCAACCCAGACAGACACACACACAGGCAGACAAAGACCCACATGCACACATATATTTTGTGAGGTGAATTTGTACTTGCAGAGTTACATTGTACTTTGCTCAAAAACTGCATGAATTCATGTAAAATTCTGATATCTCACTTTTTAGATTAGAGTCCAACACCAGCATCTCCAAATCATCATAGAAACACATCATTCGCCCCAAACTGTCCATGCTGACCAGGTTTCCTAAACTGAACTAGAATCATTTGCCCATGTTTGGCCCATATCCCTCTAAATCTTTCCTCTAATTTGGAGAAAACTCGAAACTCATTTTAAGGAGAGGTGATGGCCTAGTGGCATTACCACTAGATTGTTAATCTAGAGATGGCAGATTTAAATCCTGACATGGCGAGTTGTGGAATTTGAATTCAATAAAAATCTGGATTTAAGAGTTTGATGATGACCACAAATCTGTCTGGATCATTAATGTCTTTTAGGGAAGGAAGCTGCCATCCTTACCTTGTCTGGCCTACATATGACTCCAGACCACAGCAATGTGATTGACTTTAATTAGTGATGGGCAATAAATTTTAGCCCAGCCAGCAGCACTGTCATCTTGTGAATGGGCAAATAAAATAACTTATTGGCAACTCATTCGACCAAGACAGTCACATATTGTAGGCCACTCACTGGCACGGTTTTATCTTTCTTGCAGGGGAAGGTGGCACTCAGCGGGAGGCAGTGGAAAGAAGTGGGCCAGAGAGGGAGCTCCATGATTTTGACCTAACAATAGTGAAGGAATGATATATAGTTCCAAGTCACAATGGTGTATTGTCTGTGGTGCCCTATGCTGTCCCTAAGCATCTAATGCCTTTATCCCTCTCAATAATAGAAGACTTGGGTTTGGGAGTTGCTGTGGAAGGAACCTTGGTGAGTTGTTGCAGTGTATCTTGTTTTGTTACACACATGAGGAATGGCATTTATTTATGTGATGTACCTGAAGATAGCCCCCGTTCATGAAGATATATTGCTTAACAATAATCCTGGACCTTCAGCAGAAGAAGAGAGAAATCGCATGTTAAAAAAATAACCCGTCTACTATTTTCCCATTGGTTTACAGACATTGAAGCCTTACTATTACTCTGGCAGTGATACCCAATTCAAAGAAGATGAGGGAGTAAAGTGGAACATTGTAGTCAGTTTGGATAATATCAATTCATGCAGTTCCCTTATGTATTACGCTACTGAAAGTGCCAAAGAATGCTGTTTTATTGCCTTTGGTCCATTTCAGGCAATTGTGAGGACTTATCTAGTATCCATGTTATGTCCTGTCTCCCAGGCAGACAATGCTGTTGCAAGTGAGTTAGTTCTGATATCTGATCCTCTCAATCAGCTCAACAGCAATAGCAGGTCAAACATGACCTCTACTAACTAGGCTTTTAAAATATCTTCAGACAAAGTTATCATACTTATGGCCTCTCAGATATCTTTCAGTGAGTGAAATGGTTCTGCTATGGTTATGATAATACTGTTTTGAAGGCAATACATTAAAAAAGATGAGAAAATTTACCATGTCAGTGTTTGTAACATAAGTCATGAGGAGGCACAGAGAACAAAGATGCTAAAAAAAGATAACCAACAACTAGCTGGAGATTTTCTCCTGAAATTTCTAACTATCTGATGGGTGGGTTTTGTCTTTTACTGACTGCAAGGAAAGAATGGTCAAAAGAATTATATTACAGAAACAAAACTGGATTCCTTTCATTGAACTGAAGTTTTGAGAACTGAGAAGTTTCTGTAAGATGCACAGCAATTCTCAACTATCAGACAGACAGACATATTATACACCCCCACCCCCTCCTTCACAGTTTTCTTTCTGTGTTTTGCTCAAGCTGTGTTAATGATCAGGTCATAAAAACAAAAACCTAGGGCAGATTTTCACTTTCAAGGCAGATTGTATCATACCATTTGGGATAATGGTGGAAAATGAATGAGCCTCCCTTATCAGGCCTAATGGGCCATCCACACGAGAGGAATCTTTACATTAGTCCCATACTCTGCATTCCTGTTACTCTTTCCACACTTTTTTGCATTAAACTCCACTTGCCACCTCTCAGCCCAGCTCTGTAGCTTATCTATGTCCCTCTGTAACCTACAACATGCTTTGCACTATCAACAACTCTACCAATCTTAGTATCATCCGCAAATTTACCAACCCATCCTTCTATGCCCTCATCTGGGCAAAACATATCCTAGCAGTATACCACCAGTAACTGAACTCCAGGATGAACATTTCCTATCAACCACCACCTTTTGTCTTCTTTCAGCTAGTCAATTTCTGATCCAAGTTGTTAAATCACCCTCAATCCCATGCCTCCGTATTTTGTGCAGTAGCCTACAATGGGGAACCTTATCAAACACCTTACTGAAATCCAAATACACCACATCAATCCCTTTACCCTCATCCACCTGTTTGGTCACCTTCTCAAGGAACTCAATAAGGTTTGTGAGGCATGACCAACCCTTCATAAAACCGTGTTGATTATCCATAATCAACTTATTATTTTCTAGGTGATTTAAAATCCTACCTCTTAAAACCCTTTCAACACTTTACCGACAACTGAAGTAAGGCTCACTGGTCTATAATTGCCAGGGTTGTCTCTAGTCCCCTTCTTGAACAAGGGGACAACATGCTCTCCTCCAGTCTTCTTCCACTATTCCTGCAGACAATTATAACATAAAGATCAAAGCCAAAGGTTCTGCAATCTCCTCCCTGGCTTCCCAGAGAATCCTCGGATAAATCCCATCCAGCCCATTTTCAGACTTTCCAGAATTGCTAATACCTCCTCCTTGTGAACCTCAATCCTTCTTTCCTGAAGAAGGGCTTATGCCCGAAACGTCGATTCTCCTGTTCCTTGGATGCTGCCTGACCTGCTGCGCTTTTCCAGCAACACATTTTCACCTCAATCCTGTCTAGTCTAGTAACCTGTATCTCAGTATTCTCCTTGACAAGATTGTCATTTTCCAGTGTGAATACTGATGAAAAATATTAATTTAGCACTTCCCCTATCTCCTCTGACTCCACAAAGAACTCTCCACTATTATACTTGAATAGCCCTAATCTTACTCTAGTCATTCTTTTATTCCTGATATGCCTTCAGGTTTTCCTTGTTCTTATCTGCCAATGACTTCTCATGTCCCCTCCTGGCCCTTCTTACCTCTCTCTTTAGGTCTTTTCTGGCTACCTTGTAACTTTCAAGTGCCCTAACTGAGCCTTCACATCTCATCCTAACATAAGCTTTCCTCTTCCATTTAATAAGAGATTCAACTTCCTTAGTAAACCATGGCTCCCATGCATGACAACTTCCTCCCTGCCTGACAGGTCCATACTTATCAAGGACACTGAGTAGCTGATACTTGAATAAGCTCCACATTTCAATTGCGCCCATTCCCTACAGTTTCCTTCCCCACCCTAAATCTTGCCTAATCTCATTGTAATTGCCTTTCCCCCAATGATAACTATTACCCTGTGGTATATACCTATCCCTTTCCATCACTGTAGTAAACAGAACTGAGTTGTGGTCGCTTTCACCAAAGGGCTCAACTACCTCCAAATCTAACACCTGGCCGGGTTCATTACCCAATATCAAATCTAATGCAGTATCGCTCTTTGTTGGTCTGTCTACATACTGTGTAGGAAACCTTCCTGCACACATTGGAAAAAAACTGACCTATCTAAAGTCCTTAATCTGTAGTATTCTCAGTCAATATTTGGATAGTTAAAGCCCCCATAACAACTACCCTGTCATTCTCACTCTTATTAAGAATCATCTTTGTGATCCTTTCCTCCACATCTCTGGAACTATTCAGAGGCCTGTGGAAAACTTCCAACAGGATGACCTCGCCTTTCCTGTTTCTAACCTCAGCTCATACTACCTCTGTAGACGAGTCCTCAAACATCCTTTATGCATTTGTAATATTGTCCCTGATTAACAATGCCATCCCCCCAACCCCTACCTTTTACCACTTCCCAGTTCTTACTGAAACATCTAAATTCAACCTGCAGCAACCATTCCTGTCTCTGCTCTACCCATGTCTCTGAAATGGCCACAACATCAAAATCCCATGCTTCAAGTTCACCCACCTTATTTCGGATGCTCCTGGCGTTGAAGTAGACACAATTCAAAACCAACTTCTTGCTTGCCAGTCCCCTCTTGCTACCTTGAAACCTTATTTCGGACCTCACTACTCTCAATCTCCTATATACTCGAACTACAGTTTAGGTTCCCATCCCTCTGCTGAATTAGTTTAAACTCACCTGAATAGCATTAGGAGAACCTCGATTATCTGAACGTGATGGGTGGGCACTATTTTGTTCGGATAATCGATTATTCGGATAATCAATTAAATGCCTTTCCTCTGGGACTCAGAGTTTTTAAAGTCAGCTCCCGTTCAGGAGACTGCAGCAGCAGAAAACGTGTAAGATCACCCCCCATCCCCAACACCACCCCCCCACCCAACCCATGCAACACTACCCCCACCCCCAATACCACCCCC
>NC_057710.1:65160080-65177409 GCF_004010195.1 Chiloscyllium plagiosum
ACCCTACCCCCAACCTCATTCAACACCACCCCTCCCCCCCCACCCGTCCCCAACTCCATACATACCCGCTCCCTCTCTGGGGCAGCTGGGCTGGATCCCAACAACAGGACTGCTGCAGTTGCCTTTGTGAGGTAAGTCTCCCAATAGCACTCTCTCTCACACACACACGAAGTCACAACCACACACACAACTGATTACTGCAACTTTTTGACAGGTTCCACCTCTGCCCTGTACAGGACAATGTTGGAGAGATTACCTGGGGAAGGGGGGTTTAGGGTACACCCCTCTGTAGAACTCCAGGGAATGTGTGGGGGGAGAGAGATGGCAGGAGGTTAGTCATTTGGAGACGGTGCCTGTTTAATCACTGTAAACAAAAGATGCAATCACTGTTGGAAACACATCTTTGATGTAATGTATCCGTTGGGACCTCGAGATCTCTTTCGGATAATCCAATTTTCGGATAATTGGTATTCGGATAATCGAGGTTCCTCTGTATCCCCCCCAGGGTATTGGTACTCCTCTCGTTCAGGTGAAGACTATCCTGTTTGTAGAGGTCTCACTTAACCCAGAAACAGCCCAATTATCCAGGATCCCTACATCTATAAATTGTGCAAATCATCTGTGAAGCAAGGTTTTCTTGGCATTTCTGAATTGGAATGGAAATCCACTGCTTTTCCATCAAACATTTGCTATCTGGAACACATGCTCATATTTTACCTTGTGGCCCTACCCCTGGATGTTAAGCAGGGGTGCACCATATGAAGATCCAATTGCTTCTCATTAGAGGTGGATTGCAGGTTCTCCCTCATTGCAGTAATCTGTTGGTCTGGAAAGCAGATATCTGTTTGCAAGAACACAAACATTTAGGCCTTTAGACATTTCCATTCACTCAATTACCTTCTGCATGCTTCCCTTTGGCCTAAAGTTGAACACCATGTTTCTAGTCTCATCATACTGATCGCTCATCACTCCCATTACTCCATCAACAATGTCCTACTCTCCAGCCAGGTTGAGAGCTTCTCCTTCACTGCCTACAAGGATCTTCAGGTCTAAAAACCTCAATCTGCCAAATCTTCACCTTTCCCTGGCACTGATAACCCTTCTTTTTCTGCAGGCAGAAAAGGAGAGTGAGTGTCCAGGTAATGATTAATTACCCACTCCTCTGTCTGGCATCCCTCAGGTCTCCAATGGGTCTTCCTGAATGTCTTGATCATAAGTCCACTCTCATCAGACCTAGTTGACACTGGCACTGAGAGGCATATATTTGTCACCCACATGCAGCCACTCTTAGCGAGGCAGCTACTCCTGACATGTGATTTTTTTTTACCCACTAGGCTGATCTTTTCCATCTTGAGAGCCATCCTGTGTTGCCCACCTTGTGGCCACAGTGTGTTCACCATTCAGCCTCTCCTTGGCAGCACAGAGGAGGTCATCCACTGTGCTCTGGTATCAAACCCAGATGTACTGATGGAGAGCACAGCTGCTAACTTCCAAAAATCTTGCCTTCCAGGCTTCCTTGGTCATGTATGACATCTCTTCTTTCCATTCATTGGGAACAATTCCCAGTACAGCTGGAGGAAAATCTGCAGAGAGGTACCCTAACAATTAGGCCATTGCTAACAATTCAAATAAAACTGGAAAAAGTTGAGAAATTGTGAGAAGGATACTAAAGAGAGGGCACAATTAGGTTAAATGGTGGACAAACACTTTGCAGGTGAAATTTAAAGTAGAAAAATGTGTGTTGTCCACTCGAACAGGACGAGTAAAACTATTTGAATTAATAAACACTGAAACTGTTAGGTTTTTCCTATTTATTGTTGGTGTTGTTGGCTGGCCAGCATTTATTGCCTATCCCTTGTTTCCATTGGAATTGACCGGCTTGTTAGGATCATTTAGAAAGGCAGTTAAGAGTCAACCACATTGCTCTGAGTCTGAAGTCACATGTAAGCTAGACTAGGTAAGCATGACAGCTTTTCCTCCCAAAGACATTGGTGAACCAGATGTAGTTTTACAATAGTCAGGTGACTCAAGAGCACAACCTCAGAGTGAAGAGGGGATCCTTCAAAACTGAGACGATGAGGAATTTCTTCAGCCAGGAGGTGGTGAATCTGTGGAACTCATTACCACCACAGGTTGTGGAAACCAAGGCATTGTATTTAAAACAGAGACAGACAGGCTTTTATTTACTAAGGGGGATTAAAGGTGATGGGGAGGAGGCAGAAGTATTAGGTTGAGAAACATATTAATCATGATCAAATGATGAGCAGACTTGATGAGCTGAAAAGCCTAATTCTGTCTCATTATCTTGTAGTCTTATGATCTAAGTATTCAAGGGATGGCTAAATATAGCACTTGGGGCAAATGGGACCAATGGTTATCGGGAGAAAAAATGATTACCCTATTGATTTTGACAATCAGCCTTGATCTTAATGAATGGCGAGCAGGCCTGAAGGGCCGAATGGTCTCCCTCGTTCCTATCTTCTATGTTTCTGTGTAATTTCTGACAACAACAGTTGTGTATGATCTGTTGGAAAGAGTTGGCCCAATGCCCAAAGTATATTTCTTATTCTAACCTAATCCTTCTTTGTTTTGTTTTTAACCTTTGGTTGTGATTTTACAATTCCCCTCCATTAGTTTAATATCAATGTAAATATTTTTTGTAGAGTCCATGCAGCAGCCAAAGGTTTTATCTATGCACTCACAGGGCATGGATATTTCTGGCTGGGCCAGTACTCATTGACCATCTCTTGTAGGCCTTGAGAAGGTGGTGGTGAGCTCCCTTCTTGTTCCATTTGGTGTAGGTACACCCGCAATGTCACGAGAGAGTGAGCCCTTGGATTTTGACCGAGCAGTGCTTATGGTAGATTAGCCGAAGCAGATTACGTTAGTTTCACTTGTATCTAAAATGCAGGCCTATTGCCCTTACTATCAGAAATATTTCAATGTAAAGCATGCAATTTGTTGAATATTTGAGCTTCTTTGTAAAAAGAAAATGTGAAATGTTACTGATATCAACATTCATGGCTGTACTCTGGTAACCACAACTTATCAACTTAAATCTACTTGTATATTCTCATGTGAGCCTATAGGAACATGATACAGACAAAACCAAAGCATTGAAGGTTTTATCGAATTTGTTCAAGATTCAATTTATCCCAGCCTTTGTCAACAATATTACATCTTTGACTCAAGATACTTGGTTGCTATGCTATGACTATGTACTCAATAGAGTCCACTCACTGATACTTCAGGATCCGTTTTGACGAGGCTGCTTCCATTTAGCTGAAGGTCACCAACTGAGTTCACTGTATGGCTAAGGGAAGTGGTGAGGAGCCTGATCCATGTTCATACTGTCTGTGATCTACTTCAACTTTTGGAACAGTTGATGCACATAAAAGATGATCCCAGAAAAGAATAGGAGCAAGTTATGCTTGAAATAGGAGATGGAATTGGACTCAAAAACAAAAATAAAAATGCATGATACTCCTCCTAGACTCTTCACAAAAATAATTTTCAATTTCTCTTGAAATTTATTTGAGTGGTCTGCCCAGGGTGTAGCATATCTTTTAGTTCAAAAATGCATCAGCATCACATTCACATCAGAAGCTTTCATTTGCATAAGCTAATGTGTCTGCGTGTTTCTAGCAAGTGCCACCTACTTCAAATTCCACTCAAAAAGATATATTGGAGAACAAAGATAAGAACAAGTTGCTAAATGTTATGCTGCTACTATTATGGCACTATCTTCAGAATCTGCCTCATAAGGTGGGTGAAATTTAACCTCAAAATCTATCATGCTATTCCTTGCAATAGCAGGCAGTATGTTGCAATTTACCCCAGGCAGCAGTGCTGTCCAAAACTCCACAGTGCTTTGGAGGCCAATTTTATAGCAATTTATTTTGCCAATGAATATAGAAAACTACAAAATTGATGAGAATGTTTACCCCTTAAACTACTGTGAAGTGACTATTAATACAGAACCTTAAAAATCAAACAACGTGATATCTCGAGTCACATGCACTCACACTCACACACTCATTTTCTCTCTGTCTCTCTCTCTCTCATGTACATGCACACTCATATAGGTTGATGGGGTGAATTTGCATTTGCAGAATTATATTTGTAGATACATTCAATTTTGCTCAAAAAAATGCACAATCTGCAGGCAGTCAATCCATGTAAAATTTTGTAAATTCCACTTTGGAAATAGAACGAGTCTGACTCAAGATAGGGATATAGACAGATTAACCTACACCTTTAATGCATTAGCTGAGCTGAGATGTCACCTTTTGTTATAAAACCTTAAGTTATCTCAAGAAGGGGACTTAAAAGAAGTTCTGGGGTTTACATATTAATAAACTGAAACCTCATTCTAAAAGATGAAAGACTTAACAAAAATGCAGATTTGTTCAATATATCATTTCAGTTGCGTGACGCTGTAATCTTTTCCTCAAAATTCTGCGTCTTATGGTCTTGTACTCCACAACCACCTGATGAAGGAGCAGTGCTCCGAAAGCTAGTGTTTCCAAATAAACCTGTTGGATTATAACCTGGTGTTTTGTGATTTTTAACTTTGTCCACCCCAGTTCAACACCAGCACCTCCACATCATGGCTACCATTGACACCACTAACTGCCATCTTAAAGTGGAGAGGATCTTCAAGAAGTTCACACAGATTGACACAAACATGAAGTTTCTACAGAAATGCAAGAAAGCAGGAAAGATCCCAAAAGGATTACGGATCACGAACACACTCAAGTCAACCAACAACACAGACTATGCTGAGAGACTTTGCCACTACACCTCTTGCAAGCTCTTCAATCATCCTGCGCACCAACTCTACAGCAGGAGCCATAACCTTGAAATCAAGATAGAGCCCACATTCTCAACTTGTGCTTAAGATACAGCAGTACAGTTACGCGACACTGCCAAGCAGATAACGTGACAGAACAACACCATGTACATGCATACCAAGAACAAGAAACTGGAAAAATTTGACATCACTACCAGCAGTTGCCAAGCCTCCCCTGGCACGACAATACGGATTTCACCAGTTTCCTTATATCCCATTCCCCCATTATCCCAGTCTCAAGCCTCCAACTTGGCACCTGCCCTGTCCATCAGCTTTCCCATCTATCCACTCCACCTTCCTCTCTGATCTATCACATTTTCCCTCATCTTCATCTACCTATTGCATTCTCAGCTACCTTCTCCCCAACCCCATAAGCCTCATTCCTGATGAAGGGCTTATGCCTGAAACGTCGATTCTCCTGCTCCTCGGATGCTGCCTGACCTGCTGTGCATCCCCTATGGACAAGCCCAACACATACATATGATCTGTTCAAATGAGGAATGTGATGGACACCTGAAGGTGATCAAGGATACTCTCATAAGAACAGGGTAGCTCAACTCATCAATCGCCAGTTCTGATGTGCCACAGTGAGAAACCATAAGGACTTCCTCAGGAGCCAGACCGATAGTGTACCCTTCGTTGTCCTGTACTTCCCAGGATCCAATAAACTACGCCATGTTCTTCACAGCCTGCAACACATTATCGATGAGGATGAGCATCTCGCCAAGACCTTCCCTATGCCTCCACTTCTCACCTTTAAACAGGTGATAAACCTGAAATGGACCATTGTTCGCAGCAAACTGCCCAGCCTCCAGGACAACATCGACCACAACACCATACAACCCTGTCATAGCAACTGCTGTAAGACTTGTCAGAGTGTCAACATGGATATCACCCTTACTCGTGGGGATACCACCCACCACGTACGCGGCATGCACTCATGTGGCTCAGTCAACGTTGTCTATCTCATACATTGCAGGCAAGGATGCCCCAAAGCATGCCACATTGACGAGACTAAGCAGATGCTACAACAACAGATGAATGGACACTGCACAACAATCACCATACAGGGGTGTTCTCTCCCAGTTGAAAAACACTTCAGCGGTCAGATTCGGCCTCGATCTTCGAGTGACCATCCTCTAAGGCGGACTTTGGGACAGGCAACAATGCAAAGTGGCTGAGCAGAGGCTTATAGCCAAGTTGGATACCCATGGGTAAGGCCTCAACCAAGTCCTTGAGTTCATGTCACACTACAGGTGATCCCACTACAATATACACATGAACACACTCTTACATATTCACACACTCACGCAGACCCTCTCTCATATACATGCTCTCTCTCATACACACACACATACACCCCCAAGCACACACCCACTCACAGGCTTATACTCCATCACACAGATACACACTTTGCCAAGCTTTCTCACGTGCAAGCACACTCTCTCACATGCACTCACACTCACACGCACACACACTCTCTCTCTCTTTCTCATGTATGTATAAACACATATAAGTCTATATGGTGAATTTATATTTGCAGAATTATATTTGCAGATACATTATACTCAACTGCACAATCAGCAGGCAGTCAATGCAGGCACTCACTCAATCAATGTCATATTTTGTAAATTCCAGTTTGGAAATAGAACCAATCTGACTCAAGATCGGGATATAGACAGACTAACCTCACACTTTTAATGCATTGTCTAAGCTGATATGTAACCTTTTGTTATAAAGCCTTAAGTTATCTCGAGAAGGTGACTTAAAAGAAGCTCTGGGATTTACATATTAATGAACCGAAACTTGCAACACATTCTAAAAGGTGAAAGACTTAACAACAATCCAGGTTTGTTCAATGTATAATTTCAGTTTCATGACACTGTAATCTTTTGCTCTAAATTCTGTGTCGTATGGTCTTATATTCCATAACCACCTGAAGAAGGAGCAGCGTTCCGAAAGCTAGTGTTTCCAAATAAACCTGTTGGACTATAACCTAGTGTTGTGTGGTCGACGATGCCCTCCACCGCATCTCTTCCACTTCCCGCTCCTCCGCCCTTGAGCCCCGCCCCTCCAACCGCCACCAGGACAGAGCCCCACTGGTCCCCACCTACCACCCCACCAACCTCCATGTACAGCGTATCATCCACCGTCATTTCCGCCACCTCCAAACGGACCCCACCACCAGGGATATATTTCCCTCCCCTGCCCTATCAGCGTTCCGAAAAGACCACTCACTCCGTGACTCCCTCGTCAGGTCCACACCCCCCACCAACCCAACCCCCACTCCCGGCACCTTTCCCTGCAACCGCAAGAAATGCAAAACTTGCGCCCACCGTGGCTCAACACTTCAACTCCCCCTCCCACTCCACCAAGGACATGCAGGCCCTTGGTCTCCTCCATCGCCAGACCATAGCAACACAACGGTTGGAGGAAGAGTGCCTCATATTCCACCTAGGAACCCTCCAACCACAAGGGATGAACTCAGATTTCTCCAGTTTCCTCATTTCCCCTCCTCCCATCTTGTCTCAATCAAATCACTCAAACTCAGCACCGCCTTCCGAACCTGCAATCTTCTTTCTGACCTCTCTGCCCCCATCCCACTCCGGCCTATCACCCTCACCTTGACCTCTTTCCACCTATCGCATTTCCAACGCCCCTCCCCCAAGTCTCTCCTCCCTACCTTTTATCTTAACCTGCTGGACACACTTTCCTCATTCCTGAAGAAGGGCTTGTGCCTGAAACGTCGATTCTCCTGTTCCTTGGATGCTGCCTGACCTGCTGCGCTTTTCCAGCAACACATTTTCAGCTCTGATATTTAATTTTGCCCACCCCAGTCCAACACCAGTTCCTCCAAATCATTATTAATGCACAAATGAGCAGATGATTTCTGTATTATTAATTTTAGGTTATAATATGTTGCATGATGGTGCACTGAAAGAACAAAGTATAATAATTGTTTCATTTGCAAGTAGGTGAGACAACCACAGAAAACAAAGAGAAATCAGGTTAATTGTGTTAATTGTACTGGTACCTCTGTCAGACTAACAAAATCTTGGTGGGCTGGGAAACTTCAATGATTTAGAAGTATTTTATTGTGCTGTCAAGTAATGGAGCTTTTTATTTGATTTTAATGCCCTTTTAACTGTAGTGACATGTGTTGCACACAAAAGTCCATTTCAATTTCAATCCTTTTTCGCAAAATTAAATAAAATCATGATTAAAAACTTCTGACTTATCACATCAAACTTGAATCATCTTGACTTGAGTTGACTGAGACCTGAGAAGATCATAAAAACCCCCTGCACGTTTCTGAAATTTAAACACATGCGAGATGGGAGGACTATGTCAGTTTACAGTGGTAAAGGTTAATATAGATTAAATGGTGAAGACAAAAGTCTGCCACGTTATTTTTAACTGTTCTCTCAATTTCTTGATATGGAGGTACTGATGTTGTATAGGGTTGGAAAATGCTTAGAAGTCAGACGACATCAGGCTATAGTTTCTGGATTAGTGGTTCTGGAAAAGCACAGCAGTTCAGGCAGCATCCGAGGAGCAGTAAAATCGATGTTTTGGGCAAAAGCCCTTCATCAGGAATACAGGCAGAGTGCCTGAAGGGTGGAGAGATAAATGAGAGGAGGGTGGGGGTGGGGAGAAAGTAGCATAGAGTACAATAGGCAAGTGGTTAAAGATGCCCTCCAACATCGATTTTACTGCTCCTCGGATGTTGCCTGAACTGCTGTGCTTTTCCAGCACCACTAATCCAGAATCTGGTTTCCAGCATCTGCAGTCATTGTTTTTACCTATCAGGTTATAGTTGATAAAGTGTGACACTGGGAGAAGTGCAGCAGGCCTGGCAGCATCTGAGGAGCATGAAAGTTGACATTTCAGGCTTAACCCTTCATCAACCACCAAGTTATAATCCAACAGTTTTATTTGAAATCACAAGCTTTCTGAATGCTGCCCCTTCATCAGGTGAAGTGCAGAGAGGCACATAGACACAGAATTTAGAGCAGAGAGATCAAACAAATGGTGTGAGTGGAGTGTTGACCGGTAGAATAAAGACTTTCTGCAGGTGATCAAAAGTGTCAGACAGAGTGATAAAGTGTCAACCGCTGAATAACAAGTGAAGGGATGACATTTAACCCAATTAATTGAGGCAGAACCTGTGAAAGTTCACTTTCTGAATTCTAGCATTTATCACAATTCATGTATTTATCCCTTTTGTCAAAGAAACCAGAAAGGCGGACAGATCAATTGACTGTATTTACTGTTAACTGCTGTTGTACAAACAGCCCTTAAATTAACTCCTGAAAATGTCACTGCCTCACGTACCACTAATGTATGATGTTTGAAATGGTGGTAGCCTCTGTCTGTAGTTAGGAAGGCTGATCATTCTTAGAGGAGAGGCAATTGACTTTTAATCATCAGTGTTACACTTCACTGGGGGAGCACACTGGAAATCAAGATCTGCTGTTGGCACAAGACTTATAGAGTTTATGAAAGTATACAAAATTCTTCCAATTTACCTATCTTTTATATCCAGAATGACTGATCCAGTCTCTATACTTAACAAGAATGATTGTGTATTTCAATAAGTGGATTCCAGATAATTACAAACCTTCAACATGTAACTCTACTGGTTAAAAATCTGGACACACACACGCTCAAGCAATGATGTGATGGGTATGAAGAAAGACTGGAAACTCAGTTCAATGGTTCCTGTTCACAGGCTTTGCTAATGTTGTCCTTTTGGCTTGTCCGAATGTTTTGCTCTTTGATTCTCCTTCTCCAGACACTTTCAGTGGTTTGCAGAAGGTACACAGTTCACACATAGAAAGTCTATGTCTTATTGATTAAGAGCAACAGCTTAGAGCCATTACTGAACAAAAATTAAACGAGATTTCTTTGGGCTTGAGGTAGTTTTACTGCAGAGAAAATAAACTACACCTTCCCTTGTGGAGATGCAATGGCTTCTGCAAAGCTTTCTCACTCCCAAACTGGAAGCTAATCACATAACAGTTGGCAAACCAAAGGTCTTTGTCACCAATAACTGGTCACTGGTTCACAGGCACGGTGGCTCAGTGGTTAGCACTGCTGCCTCACAGTGCCAGGGACCTAGATTCAATTCTCCCCCTGTTCTACGTGGATTTCCTCTGGGTGCTCCAGTTTCCTCCCACAATCCAAAGATGTGCATGTCAGGTGAATTGGCCATGGTAAATTGGATCGAGTGTTAGGTGTATTAGTCGGCGGTAAATGTAGGGGAATGGGTCTGGGTGGGTTACCCTTTGGGGGGTAGGTGTGGACTAGTTGGGCCAAATGGCCTGTTTCAACACTATAGGGAATCTAAAAAAATTCTAATCTGCTACTTGTTGCCAGCCAAAGCTTCATTCATACATAGGCCCCTTGCGTAAAACTAGGTTTCCACTGTTGCTTAAACAGTCAACTATGTAAACAAAATAAAAAGAATCTGTAGATACTGAAGATCTGAAACAGCAACAGAAATTCTTGAAGAAACCCAGCAACTCTGGCAGCATCTGTAGAGAGAAAACAGCATTAATGCTTTGAGTCTGGTGACCCTTCTTCAGAATGATGTAAATAGCATTTGCAATGAGTACCAGGCAAAGTTGCCTACCTGCAGCAATCTTAAATTTTTTTTTGGTTTTTAAAACTAGTTCACACTTAAAAATACTGAAAAATAAAAAGACACATTTTTACATTAGGTTGAATTTCTACAGAGGCGTGGATCATGTCAGCTTTTTTCTTAATTTTCAATACCATATACCTCTACATATGGTCCCTTCAGGTTAGATTTAAGTCAAGAGTAAATATAGGATAATAAGGTAGGGGCAATGGATCTGGGTGTGTTACTCTTCAGAGGGTCGGTGTGGAATTATTGGGCCGAAGGGCCTGTTTCCACACTGTAGGGATTCGATGAAACTCATGGTGGATGATGGAGATTGTCTATAAAGTTTCAGCCGATACCAAGTTATGAATAACTTGCTCTGAACAGACGAACGAAGAGGTAAATTGGCATTTTCCAAATTTACTTTAGGATGTACTGCTAACAAAGAGGAGACAAAAGAAATTTAGAATACACCAGATTGGATGAGAGTCAAGCTTAGCTCTGAAAAATGAAAGAATTATATTCTGACACAGTATCAAGTCCGTGAAAAGCACGAATTACACATTCATGAAATTCAATGGAATTTCAAAATTTTTTGTCTGAAAATGAACCAGAAGTAAGAAGTATTTAGCAGTACAAGCATTGAGACACTGAGGCACTCGGAGTACATTGTGAATTGCAACAAGGGAGCTTATTTAATATGATCCTTACTTTGGAAAGTTTAAAAGTTAGCTGTGGTCTGTTTGAAGGCCTTGGCAGTGAGGGAGAAGTAACCAGAGGAAGTGAGTGACAGCTTTGTGTTGAGCATGATAGTGTGGAGGAGATTGCTGTGACTGTTGTGACACCAAACTGAAGAGATACTTGTGACTCATACTAAAGCACAATGCATTTTCATCTAAGAGTTTGATAGCACTCTACACCTTGCTCCAATGTGCAATTGACAATAACAGAGTTTTACACCAATGATAGGTGATTTTCTTTAGTATAATTCCAGATTAACAGTTTTGCAATAAAACTGCATCTTCTTCAGTGACATTTATGGACAGTTTTATTATATTGACAAGTTAAAGGGAGCTTCAAACACTTGGATATGAATGGTTTGACAAGAAAATGATAATAATGCATATGTATGTACAAAGATTTCATGTAAAACAGAAATAACAATAGGCAGGAAATAACAATAAAAGTTCAATTACTAAATAATATCTCTGATGTAAAGAACAAAGACTAGCCCATTTGACAATGATAAAAAGAATGCATCCTAAGTGAAAATAGAAGTCAATACATAGAAGTATTTGTGTTTCTGGTGTCCATTGTATTCTTCTCTCTCCAACTTCTACTCCATCCAGGAATCACCAGAAGAAGCATAACTGATGCTACAATGTTATCTGTTGGAGATCCCGCACGCTGCATCTCAGTTTGCCAAATGCTAAGTATGCAAGCCTATTGAAATGTAATGATATGCCAGATCAGATCCCAGAGGAAGTGGAATCCAGTTATAATGTTGAGTTTGCCATGGCATGTTCTCTATATCTTGCCTTTTCTGCCTCCAATATGAATTGGAGGCAGAAATAGGCCATTTAGCACCTCTAGCTTACTCCACAATAAGTTCATAGCCATTCTGATTATAACATCAAATTCTCATTCCCACCTGCCCAAATAATCTTTTAACCACTTAATTCACAAGAATCTATGTCTGCCTCAAAACTATTTAATAATAGAGTCATAGAATTAGAGAGATGTACAGCATGGAAACAGACCCTTCGGTCCAACCCATCCATGCTGACCAGATAGCCCAACCCAATCTAGTCCCACCTGCCAGCACCCGGCCCATATCCCTCCAAACCCTTTCTACTCATATACCCATCCAAATGCCTTTTAAATGTTGTAATTGTACCAGCCTCCACCACATCCTCTGGCAGCTCATTCCATGCAGGTACTACCCTCTGCGTGAAAAAAGTTGCCCCTTAGGTCTCTTTTATATCTTTCCCCTCTCACCATAAACCTATGCCCTCTAGTTCTGGACTCCCCGACCCCAGGGAAAAGACTTTGTCTATTTATCCTATCCATGCCCCTCATAATTTTGTAAACATCTATAAGGTCACCCCTCAATCTCCGACGCTCCAGGGAAGACAGCCCCAGCCTGTTCAGCCTCTCCCTTTAGCTCTGAACAGACCAACGAAGAGGTAAATTGGCATTTTCCAAATTTACTTTAGGATGTACTACAGTGCGGCACTCCCTCAGCACTGACCCTCCGGCAGTGCCCACTCCCTCAGCACTGACCCTCCGACAGTGCCCACTCCCTCAGCACTGACCCTCCGACAGTGCGGCACTCCCTCAGCACTGACCCTCCAACCCTGGCAACATCCTTGTAAATCTTTTCTGAACCCTTTCAAGTTTCACAACATTTTTCGATAGGAAGGAGACCAGAATTGCAACAATATTCCAACAGTGGCCTAACCAATGTCCTGCACAGCCACAACATGACCTCCTAACCCCTGTACTCAATACTCTGACCAATAAAGAAAACATACCAAACGCCTTCTTCACCATCCTATCTACCTGTGACTCCACTTTCAAGGAGCTATGAACCTGCACTCCAAGGTCTCTTCGTTCAGCAACACTCCCTAGGACCTTACCATTAATCCTGCTAAGGTTTGCTTTCCCAAAATGCAGCATCTCGCTTTTATCTGAATTAAACTCCATCTGCCACTTCTCAGCCCATTGGCCTACCTGATCAAGATCCTGTTGTAATCTGAGGTAACCCTCTTCGCTGTCCACTACACCTCCAATTTTGGTGTCATCTGCAAACCTACTAACTATACCTCTTATGCTCACATCCAAATCATTTATATAAATGACAAAAAGTAGAGGACCCATTCCACCACATTTTTAGTAAGAGCATGCCTAAAGGTAAGACTGGATGTTAAATATTGCTAGATATAAATTATTTAGGAAAGGTTAAAAAAAAAGGAAAGCAGGAGTGGTAGCAGTATTGGTTAAGAAGATAAGTGCAGTATTGGAGAAGGAAGATGTCTCAGAGGGCTTAAGGAAAGATTCAACTTGGCTAGAGCTACAGAATAAAATGTGTGCAATTACATTTGCTCAGTGTTTTCTATACACAATAAACTAATGAAAAGGAATGTGTATGTAACTCTGTATGGAAATTACAGATAAATGCCAACATCATAGGGTAGTTATAATGTGGGACTTCAACTATCCATAAATAAACTGACGTAAGGAGCAGCAAGAGGCAAGTGTTCCTGGGCTGTGTTTGGGAGGGTTTCTTGCAGCAGACTGTGCTCAGTCAAACAAGAAAGGATGCACTGTTGGACCTTGGATAAGGTGGACCAAGTGCATTAAGTGTCAATGGAGGAACATGTAAATGCCAGTGATATTTGTATCACAATATTCAGCTCTTCCATTCTTCGTGCCAAAGTGCATAACCTCACATTTTTCCACATTGAATCCCTTTTACCAAATTTTTGCCCACTCATTTAGCCTGTCTCTATGCCTCTGCAGACTCTGTGTGTCATCCTTATTACTTCCCTTCCCATATTTCTGTGCCATCAACAAACTTGGCATTAATACATTCACATCTGTCATCCAAACCATTAACATATTGTAAATAACAATGACCCTGGTATTAATATCTGTGTTATTCCACCAATTGCAGTTTACCATCCTGAAAATGTTCCATTTATCCTGATTGTCTACATTCTATTTGTTAGCCAAACCTCTAGCCATGCTAATATACAACACCTGACATCCTATTGAATACCCCCTCAGATATTGTGCCTCCTCTTCGTTTCTGCTCTTCCAAAAATGTTATTTGAATGGGGACTTCCTGCTCCGACTTGCCAGCTAATGCCAAATGTTTTAAAGCATGAAATACAGGTCAATTAGTTTGGTATCAAGCTCAGAAGTGCCAGCTGGTCTGCCAATTTTGGCACCCATCTCACTAATGTATTGTGGGGACTGAATCAATGGGTGAGTGGATTTCACCAAACTCATATGTTATATGTGTCCCCTGAGAAAATACACCCAGTGCGGGTCATAAAATCCAAGAAAGTAACTCATCACTTTCAAAAGGAGTTACAGATGGACAACAAACGTTAACCTAACTGGTGACGCCTATACCTTGTGAAAGTATAAATAATTTGGATGATTTTATAACTATAACACAAGCATTTCCATCACAAAAACCTCAAGCTGCCAGTCATGCTATTCAATTGTATGCCTCCCCACTTCCAGGCAGTTACCTGGCCAGCTGACATAGTATTCAATTCTTCAGCCAAACCCCTGTCCAAGTAACAGTGGCTCCCACTTTAAGTCCTGAACACACAAATTTGCATTTTGCTGCAAAATGCATTTCAGTGTCATTGCACATATCTTTGATTTCAGATCCTTTTCATTTCAGTTATTTTCGAAGAGCAATCAGTCTCAGCTTTTCCAATGACAAAATGATCTTGTATGTAAATATGACTCCTGAGCCAATATTGACCATAAAGGACTTGCATTATAGTGCATTTACGTTCCATTTTATACTTCCAAATTTGAAAGCAATTTAGTTTTGACTCTACCAGTGAGCAACAATCACACCCACTTCTTTTGTGGCTTTCTTTGCTGGAAGACTGAATCACAATATACACTTCTTTTGTTTTACTCAACAAATCTAAACATGCCTGTAACTCCATCTTATTTATTCAAGCTAGAATTCACTCATCCTCCATTATAGCAACGTGTCTTGTCTTGGAGTTGCCTCTGTCTGTGTTTTCAGGTCTTTATAAAAATCATTCTTTTTTGCATCAGTCACTGGTGCTGCTGATGCACAGTTGTGAAAGTATAATGGAAAAGAATATTAAACATATTCCAGATTAGCTCCAT
Organism: Chiloscyllium plagiosum; assembly: GCF_004010195.1. Classification (NCBI taxonomy): domain Eukaryota; kingdom Metazoa; phylum Chordata; class Chondrichthyes; order Orectolobiformes; family Hemiscylliidae; genus Chiloscyllium; species Chiloscyllium plagiosum. Next base: position 65,175,446 of record NC_057710.1, read on the forward strand.
AATATTCTTATACCATTGGCTCTTCTTTGGCAGACTGTGATACCGCTGACAACTTTCGTCAGTACTTATTACAGTCATAAATATAGTGTACAATCAAATGAGGAGATCGATTGCCTCTCTTTTTTCCCACTCCTCATTTGATTGCAGTAGGGTTTTTCAGAGGGTAAATTACCAGTTCAGAGAGTGGCTAACTGTTTGTCTGTTATGGTTGTATTAGGCACAATCAGACAGATTTTCAGATAAGAGGATAACTTTTATTGTACTGAACCTGGCCTAAATAAATAATAAATATACACTGACCTTTGCACAACCAAGTAAATGCTCTAAGTTCATACATACAGACATTCCTGATATCAATTTTCCTACCCTTTTTCCAAAGCCCTTGATCCCCTACTAATCAAGAATCAATCTATTTTTGAATTATTTGAATAGGTGACAAAGGCAGTGGATGTAGTTTAGGTGGACTTTAGCAAGGCTTTTGATAAAGTTCCACATGGCAAATTTTGTTACAAAAACTAAAATCATGTGGGATTCAGGCTGAGCTGGCTGATAGGATACAAAACTGGCTTGGTCATAGAAGACAGAGGGTAGCAGTGGAAGGATGTTTTTCAGAATGGAGACCGCTAACTGGTGATGTTCCACAGGGATCAGCCATAGGTCCTCTGGTGGTTGGAGTATATATAAAATGTGGGTGGTCTGATTACTAAGTTTGCAGATGACACGGTGGTGTTGCTGATAGTGCCAATGATTGTGAAAGGATACAACAGGATAAAGATAGATTGGCATCTTGGACACAGAATAGCCCATGGAGTTTAATCCAGACAAATGAAAAGTGATGCATTTTGGAGGATCAAATTTAGGTGTGAATTATATTGTAAATGGCAGAACCCTTACGAACATTAACATGCAGACAGCTATGGACATGCAGGTTCACAGTTGTCTTAAAGAGGTAACACAGGTGGCCAAGCTGATTAAGAAGGCATATGGCGTGCTTGCCTTCATTGGCTGGGTTATAGAGTACAAGAGATGGCAAACCATGTTGCACCTATATAAAACCTTTGTTAGACAGCCTTTGGAGTATTGTGTGCAGTTTTGGTCACCACACTACCAGAAGGACATGGAAGCTTTGAAGAAAGAGCAGAGCAGGTTCACTGGGATGTTACCTGGTCATGAGAGCATTTGCTATGAGGAAAGGATAAAAAGACTAAGATTGTTTTCACTGAAAAATGGCGACTGAAAGGAGACCTGATAGAGGTCTACAAAATTATGAGAGGCTTTTACCCTGGGTTGAAGTTTCAATTACAAGGGGGCACAGATTCAAGATGAGAGGGGAAAAGTTTAAGGGAGATGTGCAAGGGAAGTTTTTCATGCAGAGACTGGTAGGAGCCTGGAACGCACAGCCAGAAGAGGTGGAAACGGGCACGTTGGGAATGTTTAAGAGGCATCTGGATGTTTATATGAATAGGGAGGGAATAGATGGATACAGAGCGAATAAGGACAGAAGGTTTGTTCTTTAGTTTAGTTTGGGTATGATGATCGACACAGGCTTGGAGGGCCGAAGGGCCTGTTCCTGTGCTGTACTTCTCTTTTTTTTCTACTTTTTGTCATTTACATAAGTGATTTGGATGTGAGCATAAGAGGTACAGTCAGTAAGTTTGCTGATGACACCAAAATTGGAGGTGTAGTGGACAGAGAAGAGGGTTACCTCAGATTATAACAGGATCTTGACCAGATGGGCCAATAGGCTGAAAAGTGGCAGATGGAGTTTAATTCAGTTAAATGCGAGGTGCTGCATTTTGGGAAAGCATATCTTAGCAGGACTTATACACTTAATGGTAAGGTCCTAGGGAGTGCTGCTGAACAAAGAGACATTGAAGTGCAGGTTCATAGCTCCTAGAAAGTGGAGTCGCAGGTAGATAGGATAGTGAAGAAGGCATTTGGTATGCTTTCCTTTATTGGTCAGA
>NC_057710.1:65179481-65196996 GCF_004010195.1 Chiloscyllium plagiosum
TTCCAAAATGCATCACTTCGCATTTATCCATGTTGAACTCCATCTGCCATTTCTCAGCCCAGCTCTGCATCCTGTCTATGTCGCGCTGCAGCCTGCAGTAGCCCTCTATACTATCGATGACACCTCCAACTTTTGTGTCATCTGCAAATTTACTAACCTACCCCTCAACCTCCTCATCCAAATCATTTATAAAAACTACAAAGAGCAGAGGCCCAAGAACAGAGCCCTGCAAGACCCACTCAACATTGTCTTCCAGGCAGAATACTTTCCATCTGCAACCATTCTCTGCCTTCTGTCAGCCAGACAATTCTGAATCCAGATTGCCAAATCTCCCTGTATCCCATACTTCCTGACTTTATGAATGAGCCTACCATGGGGAACCTTATCAAATGCCTTGCTGAAAACCACATCACTGCTCGCCCGTCATCGACCTGTCTTGACAACTCCTCAAAGAGCTCAATAAAACTTGTGAGGCATGACCTGCCCCTCACAAAGCCATGCTAACTGCCTTTAATCACACAATGCTTTGCCAAATAGTCATAAATCCTATCCCTCAGAATTCTTTCCACAACTTTGCTGACCACAGACGTGAGACTGACTGGTCTGTAATTGCCAGGGATTTCCCAATTACCCTTCTTGAAAAGTGGAACAACATTCACCTCCTTCCAATCCTCCGGTACAACTCCCATGGAGAGTGAGGAGGCAAAGAACCTCGCCAGCGGCTTAGCAACCTCCTTTCTCACTTCCCGGAGCAGCCAAGGATAAATCTGGTCTGGACTTGGGGACTTATTAATCTTAACGTTTTCCTAAATTTCTAGCACATCATGTTCATCAATCTTGATCTGGTCAAGACTGTATCCCAGCTCCTCTAAGTTTTCATTTACAACAAGTTCCCTTTCCTTGGTGAAAACTGAAGCAAAAAACTCATTTAGGGCTTCCCCTATCTGTTCGGACTCCACGCACAAGTTCCCTTTGTTATCCCTGATCGGCCCTACCTTCTCCATGATCATTCTCTTATTCCTCAAGTATGAGTAAAACGCCTTTGGATTCTCCCTAATCCTTCTTGACAAGCCTTTTTCATGCCCCCTCCTCCTGGCTCTCCTCAGTCCATTTCTGAGCTCCTTTCTAGCAAGCCTGTAATACTCTAAAGCTGTGCTAGATCCTTGCATCCTCCATCTTATCTAAGCTGCCTTCTTCCTTTTGATGAGAAGCTCCTCTGTTCTCGTCATCCAAGGTTCCTTAATCTTACCCCTTCTTACTTGTCTCAGAGGAACACATTTGTGCATCACTCGCAACAACTGCTCCTTAAATAGCCTCCACATGTCTGCTGTGCCCTTTCTGTGGAACAATTGCTCCCAGTCTGTACTTCCCAACTCCTGTCTGATAGCGTCATAATTTCCTTTTCCCCAATTAAATATCTTCCCTCGGTAACTGCACCTTTCACTCTCCAAGGCTATGCTAAATGTGAGGCTGTTGTGATCACTTTCACCAAAGTGCTTTCCCACCGCAAGATCTGACACCTGTCCTGGATCATTGCCGAGCACCAAATCCAAAATGGCCTCTCCCCTCATCGGCCTGTTTACATACTAAGGAAACCCTCCTGAACACACCTGACAAAAATGGCTCTATCCAAACCATCTGAACTTCGGAGGTTCCAATTGATATTGGGAAAGTTGAAATCACCCATAACAACAACCTTGCTACTTTTGCATTTTTCCAAAATCTGCTCGCCTATGAGATCTTCAATCTCTCTACTGCTATTAGAAAACCCCCAAAGCGGTGGCTGTTCCCTTGCTGTTCCTAACTTCCCCCCATACTGACTCAGTAGACAAACCTTCCTCAACACCCTTCGTTTCTGTAGCTGTGATGCACTCTCTGATTAGCAATGCTACACCCCCTCCTCTTTTTCCACTCTCCCTGTTCTTTTTAAACGTTCTAAAACCTGGAACATCAAGCAACCATCCCTGTCCCTGTGAAACCCATGTCCCCGTTATGGCCACAACATGATGTACTTTCTGGATGTATTCCCACTGCTGAACTCCTCCCATTGGCCAGAAAATTGGTGCTGGGTTGTAAACAACCTTTACGTGGTCATTAATTACCCACCTAAGGGCCTCAAGTGAGACAAGGCCTGCAGAGGAGCCTAGGCATTGCCAGTCTCACCACAAAATGGCAGAGAGTTCAGACCAGGAAGGAGGCCAGTGGGAATGCCAACTGAGGAATTTTACGGACATCTACCCTCAACAAAACCTCCAATGTGGATCATAAAACTCTCTCCCATCTTCCCAGAATTTATAGCATCATGGCTAACGCAGGGTACAGTACTTGGAGTCAATTGTGAGAGTGGGGTGAATTGTTAGTCATAATTGATTTTATATGCTGTAATATACCACAAACAGCATTATTTTAAGCTCTCGCTCTATTTACCCTGTTCAATATGAACACTGGATGATAAATAAAGAACAGTGGTGCTGAAATGCTACATCTTCAAAAGGAGAAAATCCAAAAGGAAAATGAGAAATTAAAGGATTGTGGTAAGATATAATGGCAATTCTGATTAATTTTATTACTTAGATCACATCCTGTGTCAGGAATGATCAGTGGTACAGAAATATGCTTAACATGTCTTCTGATTAAAATTTCTTGCAGGAACATAAAACACATTTCAATATATAAATTCAACAACATTGATAGTTTTATATTTTTGCTCGTCCAAAACATTAAAAGTGATTCAGTTATGGTCAATTTGGAGACAATTGCATTTTTCTATTAAGCATAAGTAAGGAATATCAGATCATGACAAATCTATGCTCAGAGAGGAAATGTCTCTTAACAAACTAAATCCAATATTATCTGCAGACCTCTTTTTAAGCAGGGGATTTCAATATGAATAAATCAATAATATTAATTTAGTAAATTATAATCCAGTATCCTACCATCAAAAGGTTGTCGAGGTCATCATTCATTTAGACAGCATCATCTCACAAGTCTCAATACAGCATTAAAAATGGACAAATCATACCCTAGGAGTTCTCTGTGTGCCCTAGGCATGATTCAAAGTACATGATATTATCTCAGCTATCTACTCTGCTGCAATCACTACTGAAAACGGTTTTATGACTATGTTCATGTTGAAGACCATGGTCCAAAAGGTAATACAACTATACCCTGGAGATAAAATCTTGAAAGTAACTGGCTAAAGTGCATTCTTAATAGTCTTAAGTGAATCATGTAAAGGTGTAACAATACTGAAAATTATTGTTCTCTGACCTTGATGCAGCTATATTTCGTGCCTTCTGAAAAAAAAACTGTCAGTGGTTGTCAGCTTTTGTGGCCTCCTTCATGTACTCACAAAGCTAACAAAGCAGTATTATATACATATATGTAATTGCAGTTATCTGAAAAAGGTGTTACATAAAAGCAATTGGATCTGGTAATACTTCACAGAGCTTCAAAACAAAATACATAATAAGCACTTCATTCTAGTGGTGAGCACTGCATTTTTAAGGGGACAGTTCAGAATTCACAGAATAGATACATTCTAAAGTGTAAGAAAAATTCCAAGGAATAGACCGACATTACGATGGTTAACTCAAAATGTTACAGATAGCATCAAACTTAACAAAACAGCTTCTACTTGTATAAAGACAGTTGGCAAGTGAGCAAATTGGATGTATTTTAAAAGCTATTAAATAATTCCCAAAATATTAATAAAGAGGGAAAACCTAAAATAAGAGAGAAAGTTGGAGAGAGAGATATAAATACAGGTAGTAAGTATTTCAATAAATATTCAGAAGTATATTCACTTAAAGTGAGTGTTAGTCCAATAGAAACATCAGTGTGGAGAATTGATAATGGGAAATATAAAGATGGCAGCTAAATTGAACAGGTATTTTGCCACTTCCCTACAGAGGATATACATAATATCTCCAAAGCAAAATTAAATCAGGAATTAGAAAGAAGGGAGGAAAGGGGGACATCCACATCACAGTGAAGTGGTACTATGTAAATTGTTGGAGCTATAGCTGACAAGTGCACAAGTCCTGGTAGACCAAACTAAGGTTTTTAAAATATAGCTAGTGAGATAATTGATTGCATTGTTTTAATTTTCAAAACTTCCTTAATTTGGGTATGGTCCCATTTGATAAGAAGATGAAGTAAAAGGAAACTGAAAGCAGGAAACTTGATGTCAGTTAGTTTAATATACATCTTGGGGAAAGTATTCGAAGTTATATTTAAAGACACTTCAGGAGGCCATTTGGATAAGATCAAGATAATCAGGCAGATTTGACGTGCTTTTGGTAAGGGAAATCATGTTTCGTTGATCTGTTGGATTTCTTTGTGTAGGAACACTTTTTGTAGATAAGGGGGATCTCTGGGTGCATAACACATGAATTTCCAGAAGAGATTTGATCAAGTGCCATATCAAAGTTTATCAAAAAAATTGAAAGCTCATCATTTTAGCATGAGTAGAATATTGGCTGGCTGAGAGAAAGCAGAGAGTTGGCACTAATGGGTGTTTATCAGGTTGGCAAAATGTAAGGAGTGGTGTGCCACTGGGCTTGAGGATGGTTTCTATACAATTCACAACTTATATTCATGACTTGGATGAAAAGTTGGAATGCAGGATTGCCACATGTTATGAAGAGTCATTCCTGATGAAGGACTTATGCCCGAAATGTCGACTCTCCTACTCATTGGGTGCTACCTGACCTGCTGTGCTTTTCCAGCGCCACACTTTTCGACTCTGATCTCCAGCATCTGCAGTCCTCACTTTCTCCGACATGCTGTGAAGGCACAATCAAGTAGGAAAATACGTTTTGAAGAGGGTAGAAAGAGGAAATAAAAAAAATTGACAACATATCTAATCAAAAGCTGACAGATAGAGTTTAACGTGGAAAAATGTGAAATTGCCTATTTTGGCTTGAAGGATAAAGAATAAGCACTTTATTTAAATGGTAAGAGATTACAGAGCATTTGAGAAGATTGATAGCTCAGGTTGCTGTTCAGGATGTAGGTTTGCTTGCTGAGCTGAAAGGTTCATTTTCAGACGTTTCATCATCAAACTAGCCACCAGAATACATGAACATCAAGTAGCCACAAAAAGACATAACCCACTCTCACTAGTATCCTTACATACAGACAACGAAGGACACCACTTCGACTGGGACAACACCCTAGGACAAGCCAAACAGAGAGACGCATGAGAATTCCTAGAATCATGGCATCCAACCGGAACTCTATCAATAAACACATTGACTTAGATCCCATTTGCCACCCCCTGAGAAAAAGAACAGGAAATGATGTCACCACAGGATATGACATCACCATTGGAAATGACATCACCAATCCAAGGAAACCTAAACCTAATGTAAATGCATTAGAGTCAACTTAGAGATTTATCAGACAACACTTGGAATGAGTGGATTGTCTGTTGAGGAAAGGCTGGACCAGCCAGGCCTGCATCCACTGTTGTTTAGAAGAGTAAACTTGACGGAAACATATAAGACTCGAGGGGGTTTTGACAGGGGCGATCTGGTGAGGGTTTTCCTCTTATCAAAGAATTTATAACTAGGCATCATTGTTCAATAATCAGGGTTCAGCAATTTTAAAACAGAAATTAGATTTTTCTTCTCTCAGAAGGTTATTTGAAACTCTTTCTGAAAAGGTGGTAGAAGCAGAGTCCTTGAATTTTTTTAAGGCAGGTAAATTCTTGTTAAACAAGGATTGAAAGATTTTCAGTTGTTGGCAGAAATGCATATTGATGCATTTGAGGTTATGATCAAATCAGCCATGATCTTATTTAATGGGGTGTAGGTTTGCTCGCTGAGCTGTAGGTTTGATATCCAGACGTTTCATTACCTGGCTAGGTAACATCATCCGTGGCGACCTCCAAGTGAAGCAAAGCTGTTGTCTCCGGCTTTCTATTCATATGTTTGTCCTGGATGGAGTTCCTGGGGTCCCAGTCGAAATGGTTGTTATTTCAAGAGGGCCTTGTAGTTTTTGTTTTGTTTGAGAGTTTTGGTGAGTTTGTGTGCTACTAGGATTCCGAGGGGTCTTAGTAGTCTGGCTGTCATTTCTGAAACTTCTTTGATGTATGGTAAGGTGGTTAGGGTTTCTGGCTGTGTGTGGTCTGCTTGTCGTGATTTGGTCTTGAGGAATCCGCGGACTGTATTTTCAACACTCTCAAACAAAAACTAACAAACTTAAAAGACCAAGTACAACCCATGGACAAAACCAATGGCGTCTACAAAATTCCATGCAAGGACTACCACAAACACTATGTAGGACAAACAGGAAGAAAGTTAGCCACCAGGATACACAAACACCAGCTAGCCGCAAAAAGACACAACCCTCTCTCCCTCGTAGCCCTACACATGGAGGAAAAAAACCACCATTTCGACTGGGACAACACATTTATCCTGGGACACTAAGCAAAGACATGCCAGAGAATTCCTAGGGGCCTGGCACTCCAACCACTATGCTATAAACAAACACATAGATCTAGATACCATCTATCAACCCCTCAGAAAACAAACAGGAAATGACATCACCACAAACCCCAGGAACCTCATCCAGGACATACATATAAATAGAAAGCAGGAGACAACAGCTTCGCTTCACTTGGAGGTCGCCACTGATGATGTTACCTAGCCAGGTAATGAAATGTCTGGATATCAAACCTATAGCTCAGCGAGCAAACCTACACCCTAAACCTCAACCTGAGCTACAAACCTTCACAAACCTTGCATCTTATTTAATGGTGGAGCATGCTCAAGGGACTGATTGGTCTATGCCTATCATTAATTAATCTGTTCATGTTTGGTGAAATGTAAAATCTTCAATCTGAACAGGAATCATATGCCTTCATGGATGCCATGAAGTTCATAAATATGACAAATTAAACAATTCAGATATAAAGCCAGAATACATGTTTATTATTCTTCCTTAATTTTGTGCATTGTAATATAAATTGCTTTATCACATTATATATTTCTAAAAAATCATAATGTGAAAATTACTGTGTGCAACATTATCATACATACACTTACAACATTTTGTTTTTACTCTGCATTATTTTAAACCAGGTGTCAATTTGTTTAAAGGAACCTGATTAAAATGACAAAGAGAAATATTTGAAACAAGTTCAATAACATTCAGATAATTTCACTTCCAACGTTCCTTTACAGTGAGACATACGGTTTTTGTACCAGGAAGTAAATCATTTTTTTATCATTTATGTGCTTTTATCAAATACAACCTCTCACATCACTCGTGGAACGTTGTATCCTTGGCCAATGAATGAAGAAAGACATAATCATCAGGTGTCTCCAGTCACTCCTAATTTTCACTATTTAACAGAATCTGAAGACCCAATAACGTTCAATTTAGGTGTCTCATATTATTTTCTTAACAACTCTTAACACCTTTATAACTGAAATCTCCATCAATTGTATGAATAATTCCATTGGTGACTCAGAAAAATAGCATTTAAATTAATTCAAAGGGGCGCGGATAAACAAAGGCAACATAAATATGGAAAGAATCTGAAGAGTGTTAAAAGTCCTTTCAGCCCATCAGCAATTTTTGTCATGGCTGAAGAAGTTTGGGATTAAGAGGTAACTGGAAATGGTGAAGCAAAAAGAGTCTATTGAGTGCTGTGCTGAGAGTCCAATAAATGACACTCACTTGTGCCTCTTTCATTCTGTCCTACTCTATTCACAGCTCATAATATCATCTCTTTTATATTCGGAGGACCACTGGATGACTGCTTTGTGAAACACCTCTGTTCAACCCGTACAAATGACCCTGACCATTTCAATTAACCAATGCTAGCACAACCATAGCGGAAGCTAGGGAAGCTCAACCCTCCCTCTCAGTGTTGGAAAGCAGGATATTAATATAATCACAGAACATGTAACACTTACCTAATCATCTCCTCCACTCTCACTGTCCAAGGTGCCAAACACACCTTCCAGCTGAAGCAGTGTTTCACTTGTGCTTCTTTCAGTTGGCTCTAATGTATTTGTTGTTCACAATATGGTCTCTTTTATATTGGCAAGATCACTGGATGACTGCTTTGTGGAACACCCCTGTTCTATCCATACAAATGACCCCAACCTGCCAGTTGCTTAGGGGGTGTGATGGATGGTAGTTGCAGGAAGAGAGATAAACTGACGATGCAGTCAGGAAGGTGGGTTACCTCCAGGAAAGGCTGGGGAGGGAGGCAGGTGGTGCAGGAATCTCCTGCAGCTATCCCCATCTCAAACAAGTATGCTGTTTTGGAAAATGTATGGGGTGATGGAGAGTCAGGGGACATAGCACTGACAGCCTGGTTTCTGGTACTGAGTCTGGCTTTAATGTAATGAGGAGTATGCCTGGTTCCAAGCAATCGATTGTGATAGGGGACTCTCTAGTTAGAGGCACAAACAGATGGAAGTAAGACATCAGAATGGTGTGCTGCCTTTCTGGTGCCAGGATCAATAATAACTCGGAGAGGGTGCAGAATATTCTCAAAAGGAAGTGGGACCAGCAAGAGGTTGTTGTATACATTATAACTAATGACATAGGAAGAGAAAAGTACGAGCTTCTCAGGAGAAAATATAGGAAATTAAGCAAGAGTTCAAAAAGGAATTTCCTCGAGATTAGTAATATCTGGATTATTCCCAGTGCGATGAGCTACTGAGGGTAGGAATAGAAGGAAAGAACAGATGAATGCATGGCTGAGGAGCTGGTGCAGGAGAGAAGGATTTACTTATTTGGATAATTGGGATCTCTTCTGGGGTAGAAGTGATCTGTATATAAAGGACAGATTGCACCTGAATTGGAAGAGGTATAATATACTGGCAGATTTGTGAGAACTAGTAAGGGGAGGGAGGTATGGTACCCAGGGATAGCAAAGAAATAGACTAGACTGAGACTGGTACAGTTGGGAAAAGGGGCAAGTCGAACAGACAGAGCAGGCAGGAATGAAGTAGAGAATGAGGTAGGACTGATAATTTAATCTGCCATTATTTCAATGCAAGAGGCCTAAGAGGGAAAGCAGATGAATTCATGGCATAGTTGGGAACATGGGACTGGAGTACCATAGCAATTATAGAATCATGCCTAGGGATGGACAGGACTGCAGTTTACTTTTCCAGGGTATAGATGCTATAGGAAGGATAGAAAGGGGGGACAAGAGAGGAGAGGGAGTGGTATTTTTGATAAGGGATAACATTATGGTTGTACGTAGGGAAGATATTTCTGGGAATACATCCAGAGAAGTTATTTGGGTGGAACTAAGAAATAAGAAAGGGATGATCACATTATTGGTATTGTACCACAGACCCCCAATAGTCAATGGAAAATTGAGGAACAGATTTGTAAGGAGATCACAGGTATCTGAAGAATAATAGGGTGGTTATAGTTGGGGATTTTAACTTTCCAAACATAGACTGAGATTGCCATAATGTTAAGGACTTGGATGGAGAGGAATTTATTAAGCATGTACAAGCAAATGTTCTGATTCAATATGTGGATGTACCTCCTAGAGAAGGTGCAAAACTTGACCTACTGTTGGGATATAAGGCAGGGCAAGTGACTGAGGTGTCAGTGGGAGAGCACACTGGGGCTAGTGACCATAATTCCATTAGTTTTAAAATAGTGATGGAAAAGGATTGGCTGGATTTAAAAGTTAAAGGTCTAAATTGGAGGAAAGCCAATTTTGATGGTATTAGTTTTAGTCAAGAACTTCCAAAAGCTGATCGCAGATAAAGGGACGGCTGGAAAATGGGAAACCTTCAAAAATGAAATGAGAGTCCAGAGAGTGCTCCTGTTTTTTTTATATAGATATTTTTATTGAAAATTTAACATGATTTTACACGTTTACAAAAGAAAACTAAAAAAAACCTCAAGTATAAACATTGATATACAATTAAATCTTAAATAAATAATAACCAAAATCTATCAAACAGAAAAAAAGAAATACCGAGAGAAAAAAAAACAAAACTCAACTACCTACTCATCTAGGAGAAAGTGAGGACTGCAGATGCTGGAGATCAAAGCTGAAAATGTGTTGCTGGAAAAGCGCAGCAGGTCAGGCAGCATCCAAGGAACAGGAGAATCGACGTTTCTAACTACTCATCTAATCTACAACTAACCAGAGTGTATGATTAAATCTCTTACATTATTCAAGAGAAGAAAAGAATGATGGATAACACAGAAATTGAGTCGTGAGATACATGCTCGGAATGTGTTAACATCAGATCATAAGAAAACCCGTATTAGTGCGGGATTCCTCTCCCAAGAGGCCCCGGACCAGCCAGGATCACCCGCTCAATTAAATAAAGGCCCTTGTTAGGATGACCGAAATATCTGTATTTGTGTAATTCAAGAAGGGCTGCCATATTTTATGGAATAATTCGGTTTTTTTGGTGCACCATATTTGTAAAGAAGTCGGGGGAATATATTCCATAATTATTCTGTGCCAATTCGTAAGTCCATGAGGGCCCTCAGCCACCCAGTTTATCAAAATATTTTTCCTTGCACAGAAAGAGAGAACGGAAAATAATCTCCTCCCTGTCATAATTTCAGGTGTTCTTTATCCAATAAGTGTGTCTCCTATAGGAGAGCTATATCAACCCTTTCTTTCTTGAGGTTTGATAATATTTTCTTTCTTTTGATTGGTGAATTACTCCCCGTGACATTCCAGCCGCACCATTTAATCAATTGATTAACCATAATCACCGGGCAAGTGCGAGACCCCTCGGGAGAAGAAACCCTTATCTAAAACATCCGGAGCATAGAGCATATCAAATTCACAAAAATAAAGGCTCTTTAATACACTCAGATCAATATAATAAAAAACTATTCCTAAATAAAGAAATATAAAACGTATTTAAATGGAGATTTTCCCCCTTGTTCCTAGGGCGCATCACTTCCTTTCCAAAAGCCCGTCATAGCCTCTCCCAACCAGTGCCCCAACCTTGACCCAGGCACCCCACGATAGGATAAAGGAAATTCAAATATACTACTGAGTTAGAATTAACAATGAGTATCTTACCCCCTACCCACCCCCACCCACACGAACACCTGGATATATTTAGTAATGTTAATACCATGTATGAACATATATAACTATAAAATTACAGTCTCAGCAAATAATAATTAAATATAGTAATACAAAACAACAGGGGAAAACAACCCTGCTCCTAAGGACAGAGATAAAATAGGATAAGGTAACTACCTCCCCCCACCTACATTAACTAGACCCCCTGGCCTATATATATATATTAAAAAAAGGGGAGGAGAAAATCGCTAAGTGAAGAATAAATAAATAAACTGCTCTCCCCACTCCCCGGAGATAATATTAAACAATAAGGTAATGAAAGGGAAAAAAAGGGGGTAAACCTGGGTGGGGGAGGGCAAAACAACATCAACTAACTCTTACAATTTATCTAAGAGAGTCCAAAAATTCCTTGGCCTTCTCCGGTGATCCGAAGTTATACACGGACCCTTCATTGCTGAAGCGTAGCGTGGCTAGGTAGTGCAAGGAGTACTGAATGTTTTAGTCCCTTAAACGCTTCTTAGCTTCGTCAAACGCCTTTCTCTTTTGGACCAAAGCTGGGGAAAAGTCCTGAAATAACATAATCTTGGATCCTTTATAAATCATGGATCTTTCCCAAGATTGCTGGAAGTTTCCAAGAGCATCTGCCTCTCCTTGTAGCTCTGCAGCCGGAACAGGACCAGGCAGGGGCGCTGGTTCGAGCCAGGTCCACGCACTGCAACCCAGTAGGCCCATTCCACCCTTACGTGGTCTGATCCAGCCTCCAGATTTAACAGCAGTGGAAGCCACTGCTCGAGGAACACTGTACGCTGGCCTTCCTCTTCCCATTTGGGAAGGCCCAGCAAACGAATGTTTTTGCGACGACCTCGATTATCGAAGTTGTCAATGTGATTCTCAAAGGTCCGGACTTGTTGTTCGAGAGTCTGGACCCGATCCACAGCCGATTCTGCTATAGTCTCGGTGGTCGCGGCCTTTAGCTCTGCCCCTCTGACTCAGCGCTCGATTTCCTCGATGTCTCTGTCATGCTATTGTAGCGCGGCTAAGAGTGAATTCCATCTGCACCCGGACTCTTCAATGAAGGCGTCGATCTTCATGTCAAGTTTGGAGATTATTTCCACGAGGCTTGCCACTGTAGGTAAGTCCCCCGGGTAAGTCCTACGGATGCCTCTGCTGCAGCTGGAGAGGGTAGGGGAGGGGCTCCTGTCTGCTGAGAACTGCGGGCTCCTTTCCCCCTAGTCATTTTGACAGGAGACTAGACTGTTTAAATTTAGTACTGAGCAACTAATTACATTAAGTAAAAACTATTTTAAATGATTTAGTAAGTGTGGTTGAGGCGGGAGGCCCACTTTGCCCAAGTCTTGGGAGGAGCACTATAGACTCAGACTTGCTGAGTCGCCACCATCTTGGATCTCCAAGAGTGTTCCTGTTAAGGTGAAGGTCAAGGCTGGTCGGTGTAGGGAATGCTGGATGACAAGAGGAATTGAGGGTTTATTAAGAATAAGAAGGAAGCATATGTCAGGTATAGGCAGCAGAGATTCAGTCAATCCCAAGAAGTATATAAAGGCAATAAGAAAATATTTAAAAGAGAAATCAGGAGGGCAAAAAATGGGACATGAGATAGCTTTGGCAAATAGGGCTAAGGAGGATCCAAAGGGATTCTACAAATACATTAAGGACAAAAGGAGAACTAGGGAAAGAATATGACCCCTTAAACATCAGCAAGACCACCTATGTGTAGAACTGCAGGAGATGGGGCAGATACTGAGCAAATATTTTGTATCAGTGTTTACTGTGGAGAAGGAGATAGAAGATAGAGGATGTGGGGAATTAGATGTGAAATCTTGAAAGATGTCCATATTACAGAAGAGGAGATGGTAGAAGCCTTAAAATGCATAAAAATGTATAAAGCTGGAACATGATCAAGCATCTTTGGGAAACCAGGGAAGTGATTGCTGGGCCCCTTGCTGAGATTATTGGATCAAAGTTGCCATAGGCGAGGTGCCGGAAGACTGGGGGTTGATTAACGCGATGTCACTATTTAAGAAAGGTGGTAAGGAAAAGTCAGGGAACTATAGACTGGTGAGCCTGACATCAGTTGTTTGACAAGTTGTTTGAGGGAATCCTGAGGGACAGGATTTACATGTATTTATAAAGGTAAGGACTGCTTAGGGATAGTCAGCATGGCTTTGTGCATGAGAAATCATGTCTCATAAACTTGATTGAGTTTTTTGAAGAGGTAACAACGAGAATTGATGAGGGCAGAGTGCTGGATGTAATCTATATGCACTTCAGTAAAGCATTTGACAAGGTTCCTTATGGTAGATTGGTTGCCAACATTAGATCAAATGGAATATAGTGAGAACTAGCCATTTGAATACAGAACTGGCTTAAAGTTAGAGACAGAGGGTGAAGGTGCAGGGCTGGTTTTCAGACTGGAGGCCTGTGACCTGTGGTGTGCCACAAGGGTTCACTGCTTGTCATTATTTATATAAATGACTTGGATGTGAACAGGGGAAGTATGGTTAGTAAGTTTGCAGATGACAGCAAAATTGAAGGTGCAGTGGACAGCAAAGAAAGTTGCCAATAATACAATGGAATCTTGATCAAATGGGCCAATGGACTGAAGAGTGCCAGATAGTGTTGAATTTAGGTAAGTGTGAGGTGCTATATTTTGGAAAGATAAATCAGAGTAGGACTTTTTAACTTAACGGTAAGGTCCTGAGGAATGTTGCTGAACAAAGAGACCTTGGAGTGTAAGTTCATAGTTCCTTGAAAGTGAGTCATTGTAGACAGGATAGTGAAGAAGGTGTTTGGTATTCTTTGCTTTATTGAGCAGTGCATTGAGTAGAGGAGTTGGGAGGTCAGGTTGCAGCTGTACAGGATATTGGTTAGGCCACTTTTGGAATACTGCATGCAATGCTGGTCTCCTTGCTATAGAAAGGACGTTGTGAAACTTGAAAGGGTTCAGAAAAGATTGACCAGAATATTGCCAGTGTTGGATGATTTGAGAGAGACTGAATAGGCTGGAGTTATTTTCCCTGGAACATCAGAGGCTGACGGGTGACCTTATAGAGGTTTATAAAATCATGAAGGGCATGGAAATGGTTAATAGTCAGGATAGGGGAGTCCAAAACTAGAGGACATAGGTTTAAGGTGAGAGGGAAAATGTTTTAAATGGACCAGAAGGGCAACATTTCATGCACAATATGGAATGAGCTGCCAGATGTAGTGGTGGAAGCTGGTACTGTTACAACATTTAAAAGGCATCTGGATCAGTACATGAATAGGAAGTGTTTGGAAGGATTTGGGACGAATGGGACTCAATTACTTTAGGATATTTGGTCGGCATGGACAAGTCAGATCAAAGGGTCTGTTTCTGTGCTTTACCACTCTATGACTAGCGGAGTGTAAATTAAAGACAAGTGTAACCCCATTGTTGTCCGGGAATGATGGGAAGGGGTGACAGCAGATGTGCAGGGGATGGTCTGACATGTTTGAAGTACCTGTCAAATGCAACTGGGTTTGGGGGGGGTGTGAGGACTTCTTGATGAACAAGAGGAATCTCTAAAACTAAACCACCCTCTCAATGTCAATTAAGGATTAGAAGTAATCTAGCTGAAAAAGGAGAAACTAAAGCTAAGAATCACTTTGGACTAGTTCCTGATGAATAAATTGCTTACATAAGAGACAGAGTAAAGTACAACTATGGTGGGAGATTTTGGTCATTTTAAAAGTTTGATGTTCTGCCTAACAAAATATTGTCCAGTTAATGTTGCTTCTAATGGTTTGTTCAAGTAATCTTAAAATTTGTAATCTGGTCACCTAATTTTTTTCAGTTAGTCATTATGAAATCAAATTTAGAAGTTACTTGTTTCTAAAGAGATTGCAACATGTGCCATGGTGGAAGTGGGCGATGATCAAATGGGCTGCTTTCTCTTGGAATGTGCCCAGATTCTTTCATGTTGTGGGGTCACACTCATCAATGGAAATAAAGAGTATTCCAACATATTCCTTATTTTTTGTAGATTTTGAGTAGGTGTTTGAAATTCAGGAAGAGAGTTAATTAGCACAAAAACTCTTGCCTCTGACCTACTCTTGCAGACACAGTAAGTTAGTGCCTCATTCAGTTAAGTTTCCTGTCATTAGTAATCCCAGGATGTTGATGGTAGTGAATTCAGTATAGTAATGCCATAGATTATCAAGGCATGATAGTTAGATTCTCTCTTGTTACCTGTATGGCATGAATGCTGCTTGCTATTTAGCAGTACAAACTTATATGTTATGCTGTATTTGGATATGGACTGATTCAGAATCGAAGGAATCATGACCCACATTAAAGATGTGAAATCATCAGCAAATGTTCCCACTCTAACCTGAAGATAGATGGGAAGTCTTTGATGAAACAGCTGAACCTGGTTGTACTGAGGACACTACTCTGAGAAACACCTATGGCAATGTCCAGGGTTTGACCTCTAATAAACACATACATGATTCTATTGCAACTGACATATCATTTTCTCCCTAATTCTCTTTGACTTCAAATTTACGAGGATTTCTTGACTGCCAACTTGGTTAAGTATTGTGTTGATGTCAAGGATTATAACTCTCACCTCAGCTCTTTGTCTACATTTGGACTGAGGCTGTCATTAGGTTTGGAGTCCAAGTTGTCCTGAAAAAACCCAACATGAGCGTTGGTGAATAGGTTATTTTTTTGTGAAATCTCCTGTTTATTTGTTTATTTATTTTTTTATTTTTTTATTTAACCCCCACACTACCACCTAAGTGCAGTAGTGCTTATTTTATCCCCAGCACCCATGGTGTGTGTGTGCAGGTGTGAGACACAGTGAAAGACACAAAGTGCACCAATCTTTATTCAAATTCCACCACCAGGAAGATAGGAGAAGAGGGGCAGGCAGTCGGCCCTAATGACCCCCTCCACGGCCCGCTGCCTCGACCTGTTGATGGCCAGTTTGGCCAGGCCCAGGAGCAGAGTGAACAGGTTATTATTGTGGAGCAGCCAGTTGCCAACAACAGTTTGCAATACTTTGCTGATGATTGAAAGTAGATTGATTGGAGGTAATTGGCCAGATTAAATTTGTCCTGTTTCTTGTGAACTGGACAAATGTAGGCAATTTTTTGAAGTTTTTTGGATAGATCCCAGTGCTGTGACAGTATAAACCTGTTTGGCTAGGTCTACAGTTAGTTTTGAATCATTTGTCTTTAGTGATACTGGAGGAATGTTGTCAGGGGCAATAGCCTTGTTATAGTGGTTTCAGTTGTGTCACGTAGAGTGAATCAAATTAAATGATGTTGAGAACCTGAGGAGAAGATCAAACTGTGCCTTCCACTCAACTGGTGAACTGTTTCAGCTTTTCCTTCTGCATTGATTTGCTGGCTCCCCCATTATTGAGGATGAGTATACCTGCAGAGTTTCCTGTTCTAACTGTCAACCTCCATTCAAAATTGATGGTGGCAGGAATCCAGAGCAATTAGTTGATCTATTGGTTGTTGGTTCACTCATTTCTGTCTTCTCATGTTGTTACATAGATTGGCCGACAGATTGTCCTGTGTTATAATGCCATATTGGTCCACAATCATCTCTGATATACAAGCTGCAAATGGTGTGAACATGCACTTCTTGCTTTCTCCAAGGAGACAGAAATGAAGAAGAAACAGCACAATTTGCTCTTTGTCACCACCATTAGCACAAGCTAAATTACTGACTTTGCATATATTTTGCAGAATACTTGAGATGGAAACTGCATGTGGTGAAACACCCAGACCCAGACCCAGCTTGCAATCAGGCTCGAGTAGTACAGGTGCAAGCTGACAAAACATGAGAAAGCACACAAGTTCTGCTGCAGAGGATCCAGATAAAGACTTTGACAGAGTGCTATCTTTTGTAACATCCAGTAAGGATACAGCCGGCCACTCAGAGTCCTTCTTCATCTCCTACCAGCTGTCCTATTCTTTATTGCTTCTGCTCAGTCTCTTTGTCACGCTGCAAGCCAAGAGGTTTAGAAATGACTGCACCCATACATGAGACCATGTGGTATGAGCAAACCTTTTAAAAGTCAATGCTTTCAGCATGACTAACACAACTCCCTGCACACTTCAGCAACTTTAAGTAGCAAGAGAAAACACTTGTACATAGAGTCATAGAGTCACAGAGATGTACAGTATGGAAACAGACCCTTCGGTCCAACCCATCCATGCCGACCAGATATCCTAACCCAATTTAGTCCCACCTGCCAGCACACGGCCCATATCCCTCCAAACCCTTCCTATTCATATACCAATCCAAATGCCTCTTAAATGTTGCAATTGTACCAGGCTCCACCACATCCTCTGGCAGCTCATTCCATACACGTACCTCCCTCTGCATGAAAAGGTTGCCCCTTAGGTCTCTTTTATATCTTTCCCCTCTCACCCTAAACCTATGCCCTCTAGTTCTGGACTCCCCCACCC